>NW_027270980.1:2047500-2452500 GCF_040938485.1 Diadema antillarum
AAAATGTGAACAATAGTTACAATAAAAATGTTTCCAGACAAAACCGTCTGCAGTTAGTTTATTGAGAATGATACTGATATCTCCTTATATTTTAGGCTTTCTTGCAAAAACAAAAACAAAACAAAAAAATTATATGGTAAGATGTTTTGTGGTACAACAGACTTACACATATGCATTAAATGTGATATCTTGAACATTCTTCAAATCACTGCTCCCAAAGGTAAACAGGACCTTTAAACTTAGAGTAAAATGATGCATAGGAAATCACATGATCGCACCTTCTTGAATATGAACCAAAATGGCGGTTTGGGGGTTTTCTTCTCTTCGAAGCTGCTGCTCAAGGATCTTGACAGATTTCCGACATCATCAACCTCTGTAGTAACTAGAACATTAAAAAGAACAACAAAGAAAGAGGAATTTGATGGCACTTTGTTTCAAAAATACTCAGCTACACTTCACAGCATGAACAACAGCATGTGGGACAACATGATGTCTGCCATTCATGAAAATGATATGTCGTTGTCACAGTCGTTGAATTCAATTTGAACAATGGAATTCTAATTGCACATCCAGATGTATTGTTTGATACACGAGCACAAGTACAGGAATTACATGTCATTCAAAAATCATTTTCTGGACATCTAAAACAGAAATATCTATTAGAACTTGCGAGCTTCACAGTGAGGGATTTTTTATAGTACCTGTTGCAGTCAAACCTGCCTTCACAATATTTAGATTATTCATTGACTACTAGTTTCCAGACATCTGTGCTGATCAGGGGTGCATACCAATCTGAAAACAAAGGGCAGGAAGGATGAACTGAATGCTGAAGAAAATATATGGTATCGTAAATTACACCTATTAGTATACCTTGGCACATAATGCTTGCTTTATAGTACCAGGCTTTTCCCAAAACTTTCTTGCCCTGCTGACACCACCATGACCATACACTTTCCGCCACATAGGGTTAAGCAGTTTCAGTCTTCTATGCATTACTGGCTTAGTATTTGCTCATCAAACCTGCATAGATATTGGGGGGGGGGAGCAGGTGGGAGGGAGGGAGGGTGAAGGGGGATTTTAAGACATTGGAATTGAAATATCTTCATTTTGTAAACATTGACAAGTGTTACATGAGTGTCACAAGGCACGTTTGTCATGACCATTCTTTCCTCCTTTGACAACATTTGCTTTGTGTTCGCTAGTTGTGCATTCATGTTCATCCTTTGAACAGGTGCTGCAGGAATCATTTCAAGGCGTATTTATAACTTAATATTGTTAAGTGTCTGAATTAATCCTACACTAATGCAGCATTTCACAGCTGTGATGTCAAGGTACCATACCAACTCTGCTTGTCATTCATACAGTTGAAGCTGCTTTTTGAAAAATTCTTGAGGGAAACCTTCATCAAATCGATGCTTATCTCTTAAAGTTGGAGAACAGATTATGATCAAACATTTTGATGATCATAACATCTTCCGGCTGGTTGTTCCAACGCTTATACAGAGCAACTCAAGTACTTTGATTCATTTGGTAAATGTATCAAGACTGGAATCATGTTGGCTGATCAGTCTTGAGATTTGCTTGGATATCATATAAGTGATCACTTTATGGGAAAAAGAGATAACTGTCATGGTGTGGTACTGTTGCATTTTTTCATGTGAAACTTCCCCCTAATGATTTTATAGCCTCCTATATACCAAATTGTTGATAATATTCAGGAGACAAAACACAGCACGTTCACACTCCACAGGAAGATTGGCTGCAATTACCCTTTAAGTCTGTAATTCCGCATGGTCAAAATTGCAACAAAGAATTAGATGGGGAGAGGGTGAATTACAGCAAGGTGCGAGGAGGACCGCTGCTCGGAGAGAGAAAGAGTTGTGTATCTATCAAGCGGTCACCACTGGGATGACAGCCCAGAAAAAGCAAACAAGTTACCACATTGGTGATCACACCCACGATGTAGCATTCAGGTGATGAAAACTTGCTTTGAACAGACATTCTCCATTCTTTTTCCACAACAATTCTTTTGAATCAAAGAAAAGTCATTCCTCCGGTATGAAGGGGTGATATCACTATAATTGACTGGTAAGAAGTTTTGTGACTCAGTTTACACACTTCTCTAATATTAAAGATAACTTGTTGAATGATTCCTGTACAACTACTGGTCCTTGATAGACAAGGGTAGTAAAGAGCTGAAAGACATCAGAGAACAAAACTGGGATGTACAAGCCAAATTGCTTTGAGACCAGAGCATGAGAGAGTGTAGATATCCAATTCTTCTGAAGGGTTCCATACAGCAGTGCAGCTGATATACTGTCCGAAATTGATGAATTTGGAGCAAGGAGAAAGTGGTGGAGCAAAAGACTTCAAATTTGATGATTGGTTCAAAGTGAAACCCCTCACATCAACTTGGAGGAGTTGGAGGCAGAGGCTGGGGAGAAAAGTGCGCTTAGCAAACCACAGAATGAGGGTGTTTTAAATAGTGTAGCCATCACCATTACAAACTACTTCAGAATATTTCAGATAGGAGAATGTTGTTAGTGCGGGGCAAAACAGATCGTAAGAGATTTATTGCGCAAATGACCTAGGGCCAGAACTGCAAACACATTTACCACATGAGCTAATCCCTTGCTGTTTGACCCAGCGTTGACAGATTTGGTTCTTTTTCAAGTGCTGACCTAAAATCAGGGGAAGTAAAATGTTGCAGACAAAGTGAACAAGCAAGTAAAAACCTGCACAATAGACAGGTTTACTAACATAATCAAATTCTATGCATGCCTTTCTGACAACGGTTCTTCTTGACAAACTGAAAGCTTGCCCAAGGTAGGTTTGCCAGACACAGCAACAACATAGCAACAACCACTATATGCAAACTTGATTCCAAGTATTGAAAGGCATTTTATTAAGTGATCAAGTAGACTTTGCTCATGGACAGAAGAAATATAGCCCAACCCGTTTCAGAAACCTGCAACCTTATGATCTGTTGAATCATTGCAATATTTGCAATTGTTGTATGTGCATGCTGTGTTCACAGCTATTTTTTTATACCCATGCTGTAGCTAATTTGCAAAATTCAGGTCAACAAACGGAAATATTTATTGAACTTTTTCAGCCTATTTTGTACACTCTCAGTGAAGCCTTAGATCCAGTAAAAAGGGCGGTGGGGCAGCAGTGCCCCATGACATTATCTGGTGTGGAAGCTGGGACAATAACTGACGAGATGACAAAACAAGGCAAGTGCCAAAATGTGTCTCGCCCTTTCGCGTATAGAAGAAATTAATGCTTTTCTAAATCCCAGAAGTTCATTGACCCCACCTATGACCTTTGACCTTGAGGTGACCTTAACTCCCCAAGGGACATTTACCAGCCAAGTATGGTCACAAACGGACATATGGATCAAAAGTTATGAGCCATAATCGAAACGCGCCATAAAGACTTAAACACTGGGCCCTAAAAGTTCGTTGACCCTTGTCTGTGACCTTTGACCTTGTGTTCAACTTCATCCCAAAGCGACATCTACCATCCAAGTTTGGTCCCAAACGGGCATATGGATCAAAAGTTATGAGCCATAATGGAAACGTGCCGTAAAAACTCAACATTGGGCCCTAAAAGTTTGTTGACTCCTGTCTGTGACCTTTGACCTTGTGGTGACCTTTAACTCCCCAAAGGACGTCTACCATCCAATTTTGATCACAAACAGACATATATATCTAAAGTTATGAGCCATAATCGAAACGCGCTGTAAGCACTTAACATTGGGCCATAAAGTTCATTGACCCCTGCCTCTGACCTTTGCCCTTGAGGTGACCTCCATGTTTGGTAAAATGTGTAACTTTGTATAACCACTCTTCCCTCCAAGTTTGATTGAAATTAAGTCCTCAGTAGAGAGTTATTCAAGTTTTTGTAGCGTTACGGACGGACAGCGGACGGACAGACGCCGCAGACGATCCCTTAGTCTCCCCGCACCTCCGGTGGGCTCGACAAAAAGGAGATAAAAAAGACAAAGACAAAGACAAAGAAGATAAAGACAACAAAAATGAAGAAGATGATGAAGAAGACACAGACAAAGATGGAGAAAAAAAAAAGACAGAGAAGAAGATGAAGGAGAAAAAAAAAACAATTGTCATATCTCAATGTGGTATTTCATGATTACCTTGCTTGTTGAGATAATACTCTGCAAACTGGTTTCTTGGTAGCACGAGGTAGGCAGCAAAAGTGAAAAATATGCAGAGAACGGCAAGCAGGAAGTACACAAATCCTATAAGTGAGACGTCTTCAATAGCTGGTGACAATGAAGAAAAGAAATGCAAGTAGCCATAAAGCCTGGTAAGTATACTTTGCCCTGTAAACCTGATAGTGGTGGTGGGGGTCGAAACAGCTATAAATCATTCAGAAAGCCACTCATCCTGACACCAATATGCTACAGTTCTACAACCATACATTTGTTTCGGGATGTTCAATAACATATTCACACACTCACAAACAGGAACCAATACTATCTAATAGTATGCAGTGTTTCTTTGAATCTCTGCAGTGCTACACTGACAAAATGTTTAAAGAGTGATCAAAGCAGTTTGGGAACCCTCATACAATGTAAATACAAACACAGAAGCAAAATGCTTATCATAACATAAATTCATATGTCACCAACATGATAGCGGAACCTGTTTTAGGGGGTTTTCCCTTCACAGTGTGGCATTCATCTGGGGCATATTTGTCTTCATTTGGAACAAGAAAGACATTATGTGTCACTGTAATCCAGTGCAATGATTTGGATACATTGTAGTTCTGAGGAAATTATTAGTACTAAACAATATGACAAACATTCCCTTAAGTTAGCAGCATTCATCAGTCCAACAATTTTGTGAGCATGGGGTCTCATTCAGAAACGGTTTCAATCTACTTTCAAATGACGAACAAAGTTAGGCAACTAGCAATGCAACGACAGAATTTTCACTGGGGAATCATCAACATTCTCCAGATTATTAACTGCAGTCTTTTGGTGTAAAACTACCTTAGCTCTCATACAGAACAGAATATCCACAGAATATTTGAATTTGCTTCTAAATGCATCATTTCAGGCAGAAGTGTGACACAAGTTATTTCAAACCATCTTTTGATAGAAATTGAGGGGAAATTATGAGAAGAAGACTCCTGTACAGTTTTCACAAGAAAGACAGATTACTGAAATGTCCCAATCATGCATAATGTGTTATTACGTAAATGTAACAATGAAAGAGAAGTATTTTCTTGCTGCAAACACAAGAAATTTTGCATTCGCAATAGAGTACACAGTTGGCAATTTACAAGGATGGTTTATCAAGACAGTGGCATGTATCTAGGATACAGAGCATGATGAGATATTTCTTTAAACAAATATTGCATTCCATACCCATATAGTATACACTGTGACTTCTGGAATCTTGGTTGTATACATCCTTAGAGTTTATTAAAAGCAATGTGAAGAAAATTTGTCATACCTGTGATACTCACAGAGATAAGCAATGCCGGAGACAACTACATAAAATTAGTCCTAAGTCTCTCTATTGCATATACCTGGTTCATGTATTTTACTGCAAACACAAGCTTTACTTCCCTACAAGAGTTTTGGCATGGAAAAATTCTACATCCCAAGGCATTGAGAATGGTAAGATTCTGACAACGGCTTTCAACAATCGTCAGAGTTGAATAAAATGGTGCTAACATACCAGATGAATTAATCGGTTAATAAATGCGCTTTATGAGAGAGCATAATCCTCTGCAGATCTTTCATAAAATTTTTGTTCAAAGTCCAGTAATATTTGCCCGCATATTGTAAGACAGGACTTAGTTTCTTTCCTTGACATTTCCTCTTCCTTTTATTTCATACAATTTACATGGTATCACTATTTTGAGCTTGTAGCTTCTGGTTTCAGAGGTAGCATTCTACACAACACAAACTTGATGTTTAGATACTGTCAAGATACCCGTTTCCGTGAAATGTTGCCTTTGTATAGAAAGAAACATATATATGATGTAGTAACGCATCCTTATTACTAGAAATGTCGCTATGGCGACTGGTATGCCTCGGGCATAATGCATGATTTTCCCAATAGGTCTAGATAGTACATGTGGACAATGTGTGATTACATTTTCACAAAACTGGCAAAATATTGAAATAACCAGTTTGTCACAAATGTGTTGAATGTTCACCTTCCTTGACCTTGGTTTAATTGGATGAATAGGAGAGCATGTATTTGGGGATTTAAGGACTTTAACTTGACTTTGACCCATTCATATATTTATGCATTGAGTAATTTTCATGGTACCGGTATGGAGAAAAAGTGCAATTTCTGTACTGAATAGTAAATTGTTACCATGTTCATCTGGCCTTTGACCCTAAAATTCATAAGATACTAGTAATCACTTTCAGGTAGAACATGCATAAATATGCAGTAAGTTTCACGATAAATTGAGCCACTTCTGAGATATGGAGGAAAAGTTAGTTCAGCACTTTCACTTGATCTTTGACCTTTGAGGCAAAAAAAAAAGAAAAAGAAAAAGAAAAAGAAAACTCTCCAGAGAATTTCTATTAGGTTACACATGCAATCACCAAGTGTAAAAAAAAAATAATAATAATCCTGCTGGCATTGCATGAACATGAGGGAAATGGTAAAATTTTGAAGGGTCGCACTTGACCTTTGACCCCTGACCTTTGACCCCATGAACCCTACATTCTCTAGATAATCACTGCCAGTCAGTACATGTATACTATGTTCCATGAAGATACCTTGAACAATTTTCCAATTTACAGAGAAAGAAAAAGAAGTTTTAATACTTTTACTCGACCTTTTGACCTTTGACCTTTGACCTCACGACCCAAACTTTCATCAGAGAATCTAAATTGGGTAATACATGTATACACTAAGTTTCAAGAAAATATCTTCTGGCATTGCATAAATATGGTGGAAATAGTGAAATGTTATGTATTTGACCTTGACCTTTTGACCTTTGACCTTGAGCACGAGCACCCAAAAGTTGATAGGCACAACTTCACCCCCTAATACACATACATGCCAAGTTTCATTAGGATACCTCAACAGGTTTTGATAGTTACCTTGTCCACAAAATTCATTACGGACGGACGGAAAGACGGACGGACGGACGGAAGGACGGACGGACGGACGGACGGACGGACGGACGGAAGGACGGACGGACGGACGGACGGACAACCCGAAAACATAATGCCTCCGGCACCACTTCGTGGCGGAGGCATAAAAAAAAAAAAAATCACATCATCTTTCCTTTTTTGTTTTGGTCCCATGCCAGTGGAGATTCTGTTTTTGATAGGCAGAGTGTGTTCCACTGAAATGACAACAAAGATGGATTGGGTGTATTTTGAGGCTATTTCTCCTCTGACTTACTTACTTGCTATACAGATGATTGAGACCAATGCTGGCAGTATTCCGCCGAGGCCCTGGCCAGCCATGAGAGACTGTGTGTACTTCTTTGGCAGGAGCCCTCCTAGACCAAACACGCTGCCTTGGAAGATCCCACTGAAACCTGAGCCAATACAATGCATCCAGACAAAAGCAGAGATATCATTCTTGCTGCACTTAAAGGGGATGGCTAGTAACTGATCAGTGGGAATCAGTGGGAATGCTGAGGGACCATTGTTCCAATCCTTGTGGGATTCATTTAAGAGTACATTATATATCTATTCTTGTGTGAAAATTATTTGCTTCAGAATGGTCTCATATTCAAGTAGTGTGCAGTTTAATGTTTCCAGGTAAGCGTCCCTGGTCAGTGACGGGGCATTAATCTGCACATTACTTGAATATGAGACCGTTCTGAAGCAAATAATTTTCACACAATAGTAGATATATAATGTACTCTTAAATGAATCCCACAAGGATTGGAACAATCATCCCTCAGCATTCCCACTGATTCCCACTGATCGGTTACTAGCCATCCCCTTTAAAACTTCCATCCATTTTCTTCTTGCTTCAATGTCCTCTGCAGGTGGCCCAAAATGGCATACACAGTTTTATACTTGACATGAGCTTTGTAATAAATTCACACTGTCATGATATTGCACTTCTCGGTGGGAAATTACAGTGCATCAGCAAATAACATTGATAAGAAGAAAGAAGAGTGAAATGTAGATAAAATCAAGACAGTCACCATTGTGCAGACTCTACATAAAATCTACCAGGTGATAAAATGAAAAGAGCATTTCTGATACAATCCATGGAATGGCTATTAGTTAAAGATAACCCATTCACTGATTTGTATTTTGCATTCTCTACTAGCACCCATGATTGATGTAATTGCTCATGTTTTTATATGTATGCATCTACCTGATGGAAATTCCACAACTGTAAAAGTCAATTGATTGGAAGTGAACTGAAAGAAACTAAAGCACTGTAAAGGTGGAAATTTTTGCGCAACGAGAAGTTAGCACAAAAACAAACACATGCTAATATTTTTGCATGCCATATGTTCCAGTAATAATGTCCTGATCCCCTGGAATTAAAGCATGTGAAATTCATCTTACCCAGCCGTGCAGGAAAAGTTACTCATGTGCCGAATCCACTTTTACAGTAAATTGAACTGGCCGAGTAAAATGTGTGTAGAGCACAAATGATATAAAAATATGACAAGGTCACAGATGTATAGGCAAATTGCAATGAGTAAGATAAGAGTAAAAAAAAAAATCAATGCCTTTTTACTTACAATTAATGACGACTACACTGACCAAGGTGACGATGAAGAACTGTGTTTGCCCTGGAAAAGGAAGCCAGACATACAACATCAGTATGTTTGATTACAATACATAAATGGCCACACACAAGGACACTTTCAAATCCAGCACAACATAATTAAGACAGATTAAAGAATAAAGCTAATGGCCAGTGTATATTCAGGTCATAAATTCATTCATTTTTTGCAACATGTACTCAGCGCACGAGTCAAGCTGCCTACTAATCACTGCTCGATCAAACGTTTTCACATATTGAAGGGTCATGCCTAACATTTCTGCACAAGGATGGCAGCAATGCTCAAACTTTGTGAGAGCAACACTGTGTAGAACATACGTCCAGTTCTTGAACTGCCCTTTAAAATAAATGAAACCTGAGTCATGGCGAGGTAGAATTCAACCCATTAAGGACGTCACATGCATTTTACAGCCAAGCATGAACAGCTGGTACACCTTAAATTTTTTTTTTTAATTGTTTAAAATGCACAGCTCAACGCTAACGACATTGTGATGATGAATTGCATTGTAAAAAGTACTAACATTGCCAAGCAACACAGTACCAGTATGTCTCCTGCCCTTTACAGTATGCTGCATATCCCAAACATATTCACAGCGGTGTATAATTTGAATAATGGTTAATATTATGTGGCAAGAACATGGACAAATTATAAGACCTACGGGTGATGGTTTTTTGTTTCAGAAAATGACTTTTTCAATTGGGGAAAAAGGTCAATTTCATTGCGAAGAAGTTTCTGAATGGAAATTCTATTGTTTATTAGCAATATGATACAAAGGATCAAATTTCCATAAAACACTGGGCAAGTGACAGGTAAGGCAAAAGTTATCACTTATAGTATACAAGCTTTCTGTACTTACAGTTTTCTGTATCTATTCTTGTGAGCACTGTTGTAAATGTAAATATGACCAGCATCCCCGTTAAAGATGTTATCATTCGGACTTTTAGGGTCACTCTGTAAGGAAGGCAAAATGATTAAAAACAATACAATCCTAAGTGCTGTGCAGTACAATCTGGATCAGTGATGACAAACTGCTTTAAGGCAATAACTGCACAACAAAAGACACTACAAAAGATCAATTCAAACCACGCTGGATTACATGTACATACATTTAAATACATCATCCACAAATGCTTCAGATATCTTAATTCAGTCAGTTTGAAAACTTTTCTTTGCAATGATTTTGAAAAACTCTAATTCAGTGCAATGTTAGATATCAGTTGTGTAATTTAAGTTTCAGAAGGAAATATTTGTCTAAATCTGCAGCTGAGATACTTATTCATGCTTTGATTTCTTCCCGGTTGGATTTTTCGAATTCGTTGTTGTGTAATCTTTAAAAAAAAAAAAAAATCACATCCACAGAAACGTTCAAATCCCACCTTTAGTTTAAATGTATCTATTCCTCTCACACTGAGGACTATAACTGTTGTCTATAATGTTCGGAACAATTCTTTATCTGGTATGTGTTTGTTTGTTGTTTGCCATTTTCTACTCTGTTGTCATGTTTGAACATGTATATATACAGTATATATCTATCTTTTCATTTTTGAAGTGCCATGAGCACAGAAAGGTGGACCTGTGCACTATACAAGAAGCCACTATTATTATTTTTATTAAATAGGAAGGATGACTCACCTATGTTTGATACCCATATTCACCAATACAATGAGAACATTTGGGATTTGTGCAGCAACTGAGAAGTATGCCTCGTACATGGCCACAAGGTCATTTTCGGTTGCAGGCTTCAGGGTAGGGCCAGCCGTTACGCCAGTGTCGGGGTTTGTCGCATTTTCTTCAGGTGGTGCAAACTTGAAGTCAAAGTACTGAAAGGCAATCAATTTGTAGATACAGGAGATATAGGGTGGTCTGCAAGGGTTTCAGTGTGCCACAGTGGCACCTTAAAATGTTCATAAAATGCAACATTAAATAATAAAAAAACCACAACAGATATTCCAAGGATGTTTAAGAGATGGAGTGACAGCTATTTTATTCCCTTTGAGCCCATGTTCGATGCTGCCACTCGTAAGTTACATGTACGTAGCTAGCCCGCGCTCGTAATTCGATTTTGGGTCGGGTTGACCCGGTTTGAAAATTGATTTTAAAACGATGATTTTCTCTCTTTTATCGAATGGTATAGACAAAGAGCAACAGGTGAGGTATGTTACTGTTATAACTTGTACTTGAAGTCATATTGGACCTGTTTTATGCAGTTTTGATTTTCGTGGGTTTGCAAATGTGGGCTAATACCTTTAATGTGAGCGTTTCAATCTTCACATTGCCCAGAAAGATGCGGTATTGAAACCCTATCATCAAAGGCGCAAATGCACCTGTGGAATTTTTTGGTGCATCCATACAGACAGCTGTTTAAATAACACAGTAAACAGCTAGTTTGAACCTCCTGGGTTAAATATATTTTTATACTCTGCATAATGTATGTACTTTGAATGAATTTTGCCAGATTATTTCCCTTTTCTATCTACAATGTATATTTGATCTTCATGAATCAACTGTTGCCTGCAAAATCATATTGCTGCTGCTACATATCATAGTGCAACTAGAGAAAACTGATGGCCGTTTGCATAATCATAGCCAGTTGGATCTGCATATCTTGAACCTCCATCGGATTCTAAACACCACACCAAAGATTTGACATGCAGAAAGTATGAGTCACATTACGGTTACATCCACAAGCTTTCCTACATATCCTTGCATTCCTCAGTGGTTGTACATTTCAAACTAAGAGCAGAGAGAGCACAAGAGAACATCTACAATCTTGTAGATCTTCAGAGCTTCCATAACCCTTGAGCGGACCCCAGATAACAGACTTCAAACTTCATGCATGAACAATCACACACATAGAAAATGAGGATTTTTTTAATACACATGTAGCAACATGGTATATGAATACAACAAATGATGTACCGGTACTATGAACTGCCTTGACACTTACGTTCTTAGCAGTGATGAACATATTCCACGGAAGGACAGAACACATTCCAAAGGTGTAGAATACTGCATACACAAAGAAATACCTACAAGGAGAAGCATGTATTGATAATGAATGAAGCTTAGCAACAATCACCCTCTGAACAGATTTCTAAGACAATAATCACACATCACCGCCTGCATGTCATACTGACATATTACGTGTATTATGGTAAAATTGAGAATACTAGCTTTAGCATACTATATCACATATGGATATCCAGGTATTTGTACACAAGATGACCTGCAGAAATTTACAGCTCACTGACATGTTACACATGTACATTATATTGTATAATCTGATTCTTTACAAAGAGGTAAAAACTATAATGATTTCTTTCCTAATTCTGTTGTGCAGCCATTGTAATACCTCAGTGGCTGAGTAATTTTTGTGCTACGGCCAAAATTGTTGATACTTTTAACTCATGTGATGCACACTTTGAGACATGTGTCGTAGAAAAAGGCAACGTGAGGGAGTCCATGTTTCAGAAAAGTTGCCATGTTTTTAAGTTCCTTTCTAACTTGAATTCTCAGTAATAATAATTTTCCCACAAAACTAATACTGTGTATACCACAGTGAATGTACATGCAAATTGCACAATTGAATTTGCTCTTTAATCAGGGATTCACTTTCAATGACTCATAAATATCACTGCCTAAACAACACTTGTGTTTAACTGGTCAAGGTTTTATCATTTGAAATATACATGTAGTCATGGCTGCTCAAAACAAATACCTACGTACAGCAAGAAGTTGGGTATAACTGTCAGAATATTTCAAAATCTGATTAACCCATTGAGGACGAACTGATTTTATTACAACACACATTTCCCATAGACACTTGCCCAAGTATACAAGGGACTCGTCCTCAACGGGTTAATTACCTGTAAAGGAAACATGTATCTATCGCATACTGACATACCTGGGAATTTTCACTGTCAGCTGAAGTGACCCTACTTATGTGTGGATTTCATATCACGTCAACAGACACAAGAAAAAACTAGAAATATCACTGAAGGTGATTAATACCCTCGCCCCGTGACGACAGTCTTACCCAAGGAATGATCTTTCCTTGATCTTCTGCCATTTAAATGCCATTACCATGGCAACGCAGCTTCCGACACGTCCGAAAAATATGTCTTGCACATCTTCCCACCACGACTATTGTGTGTGCCACATTTCATAAGCTTTTGTCAAAAACTGAGAAAGTAGGTCAATCCACAAGATCTTTCCTTGATCTTCCACCATTAATATGCCGTTACCATGGCAACGCAGCTTCCGACACGTCCAAAAAATATGTCTTGCACATCTTCCCACCAAGACCAATGTGTGTGCCACATTTCATGAGCTTCAGTCGAATACAGAGGAAGTAGTTCAATCCGCAAGATCTTTCCTTGATCTTCTGCCATTTATATGCCGTTACCATGGCAACGCAGCTTCCGACACGTCCAAAAAATATGTCTTCCACATCTTCCCACCAAGATCAAGGTGTGTGCCACATTTCATAAGCTTTGGTCAAAAAACTGAGGAAGTAGTTAGATCCGCAAGATCTTTCCTTGATCTTCTGCCATTAATATGCCGTTACCATGGCAACGTACTTTCGGGTACTGTCAAAAAATGCGTCTTGCACATCTACAACCAAAGGCACACATCTGTACCAAGTTTCATGGAAATTGGGCAAAAACTGAGGAAGTAGTTTGCAACACAAAATTTCCCATCATTTTGGCTCATAATATGTGAGCTGTTACCATGGCAACATACTTTTTGTCACTGTCAAGAAATGTGTCATGCTGACCTATATCCTAAGACAAACATTCAATATGAATTCCATGAGAATTGGAAGAACACTGATGAAGCAGTTTTGCCATGAAGCATTTTGCCCTATATTTTACCAACAACATGCCGTTACCATGGCAACACACTTTTTGCCACTGCGGAAATATGTGTCTTGCACATTAACATATTCAGATGAACATCTGTACCTAATTTCATAAAAATTGATCAAAAACTGTGGGAGGAGTTCGCGACGCAAGATTTGTACCCATTTTTGCCCATAATATGCCGTTACCATGGCAACATACTTTTGGGTACTGTCAAAAAATACGTCTTGCACATCTACAACCCAAGGCACACATCTGTGCCAAGTTTTATGGGAATCGGTTGAAAACTGAGGAAGTAGTTCGCGACGCAAGATTTGCAACGGACCAACCGCCCGACCGCCCGACCGACCGCCCGACCGCCCGACCGTCCGCTGATTCCTATATACCCCCTTCAAACTTCGTTTGGCGGGGGTATAAAGAATATGTTTTTAAAAAATTGGTATTTCAGCACTCTGCATTTCATGGAATACAGTCCCTGAGAGGATTATTTAACTCAACTTACTCTAGAACTTAAATTCAAAGGTGAAATTCGCATACAAGCACATTCACAGGAAGTGCACGTATTGAAATCCATCCGATCAAAAGTTTAAAAGGTACGAGTGTCAAATTAGCTGGTACGTCATTTGGTCTCTAGACTATTGTACAGAAAACACATTGCTTATAGCCAATACTCACCTATCTACTGGAGCATCGGGTGGGGAGGAGTCGTAGACTGCATCTCTCGTTCTCCCTGATTTGATGGAGACCGCTGGGTTACCATGGACATGACCATTACTACTGCTGCTGAAGTTGTCCACATCTTCGAGCAGACTGTCTGTTTCAGCCATGGCTCTGCCAATGTACAAATTGAAAGAAGGGGGTTTCATTCACGCTCAATATCATACAGCAACATGTCATGTGTGAAGTATAATGGGTAATGCAGTAGATGAAGTTTTCATTTTTAATTGCATAAACCACAGAAATGTGTTTTCACTGTCTTTGGAGTGAATACAAGTATGTGGCCCTTCATATAGATGCTCTGACAGTCACAGGCATTAGAAATCAGAAATTCTGCAAAATAATGTAATTGAGTAAGGTGTAAATAAGCTGGCTAAAAAGAATAAAACTTCTTCTTTGTTCAAAGATAAAAAAGTTTGATATTGTCTATGTAACACTTATTGATTACCTTCCATGTTGAAATTTACAAATTTGACAAAGTATAAAAGTTTTCAGTGTTTTGAAGAAGCATGTTAATGTTTTTGCTCTGAGTTGACCGCTTGCATTTGAGTGTCTCCTGTACACTTCTCTGTATCTTCACTTCCACGCTCATTATCTCACTGCTGTCCATATCAAGTGTGGTCATTTTTGTTTTTTCCTCTAGTTAAGTTTCAAGAAATAAAGTGGGGCATTCATTTGAAAGGTTAGAGACAGGGGAATCCAACAAATAATGATCAGCACAATCAGAAGATCAATGTTTAACCAATTTATCAGACTTAGATTTCTCAGTGATTGGTCAAACATGCTTGTACAGTGTACATTAGTTTCAATTTGGTCTTATTTGAAAAAAAAAATAGTTGACATATTTCTGACAGAGCATACACAGAAAGAGAGAGACAGAGAAAAGGGATAAGTACCAAGATAGCACTCAAGAATTATACAAAGGATTGATGACACTTTACCCTGTGACAAAGCACTGCATTAATCTATGCAATCACATGAGACAGAGCCACATCCATGTCACATGACCTACAGCCTAAAACAATGTTGGAGCTACATTATTGTATCCACTGTACACTTGCGAAGATTGGGACCTTAGATACACGGATTGTACGTTGTCGCTCTTTAGTCCCTAATTCTGTCACAATCTCCAAGTGAAGAACTAACACGGGAAGTCAAGGTAGTTGTGATTCTCCGGTTTGCTAAGCGGCCTTGTCCCACAGGATGTTATCATACAGATAAAACAAGAGGTTGTCGGGGATCATGTGACAATAAAGCCATCACATGCTATTAAACTAGAGTTCAGAGACACATACACTGGAAACACTGTAATTCACTTTACAATTTGTACAAGAACTGCCAAAAGCAAAGCACTGTATTGTTGGAAAGTTTTAGGTTTTACAAATGTATGAGACATTCTGAGGTTTGTTTATTAATTACATGTACTGTACATGTATAGTGTCAATAAAACAGGCATTCACTGGAATAGTTCGGAACTGCAATGTACACTAAGAACTCACTTTCATATGATTTCAAGCTTTTTGACTACCTTGGTATGGGTGATTTCAAGTTCGGTGCTAGTGATAGTACTAGTGCTATCTCAGCACTAGCACCAGCAATATTTGAACTTGAAATCAGTCAGTGTTGGGAGGTTAACCTCAAAATCATGACATATTTCCGGTTGCTGGTGCTGGGCTTGGTGTTGAATGTCGTCTGCTGAACCAAGCTCCGCCATTTGTGTTAGCGATTTACATGCTTTTTCTTCATTGACTAACACTAGCCCCTAGGGATTATCATTTTTGTCTTTTCAAGTTCAGTGCTGGTGCAGGCATTGCCGTGCAAGACGGGACCCATAGTTTGTATGTCCATAAGTAGATACACATTCTACGTGCAAGGTCTATGCTAATGCAGTGGTCTCCCATGTAAATGTCCACGAACACTGTAGACATGGCTCTATAAATCAGAGCCTGTCAGCAAAATTAATATCTGTGTTTTAAACAAGGAATGAAATTTGTGGCATTTTAATCAGTCTTCCTCAAATGTGTCTAAAACTAAACAGTAATCATACGCCATCCCTTTTTTCAGCGCACAATTCCCGCGGTCCTCGCAGTGCTGTGATTCAAACACCTAGTGCTGGTGATCGATAATTTTGATTGGTATCGCTTCGTTAATCTGACTGTCAGTGCTGGAGCTCGATTTAAGGTAGTTACTTGGGAGCTACAAGGTGTAGCACTTGCACTAGCACCGAACTTGAAATGCCCAAATGTTAGTCAGTTTTAGTGATGGCCAGGAATATGAATACTGATTGTTTAAAAATTCATATTCGTGTAGAAGAATACACAAAAGGGTGCCATATACAAATGTATTCCAAGAAATTTAAACACTGTGAAAGCCTTTCTTATTAAATTCTTGTCATACAGTTACATCAGCTAATAGTCAGAGCTGACAATGTCATCACCTCACAATTTTATAAAATTTGATCATATACAATGTACAACAACAACAAAAAGACAAAAATTCAATGTTTCTGTTAGTGTTACAAATCAAAGCATATAACATGATGTTATTCCAAGACAAATAACTTTATAGAATAATGATCACTTAGATTAATCAGGATTTGAGACTGTGGCATGCTTGTGTTGAATGAAAAACTGTGCAATGTTTGCATCATGCATGGTAGGAATGTTACAATCTGAAAATTGCAGAATTTCATGTAGAAACTACTGTACATGGCAAATAGTGAGGGGATGACATCATCACTTCGCAAAATTTGCACATATTCACATTGACTGTTCAAGAACTGTTCCCTGAAAAACTAGCAAAACTTTAAAACATCATAACTTCCACATTTTTTAATCTGATTTTGATTAAATTTTCATTGTTGTGCTAAGAACATTTTACTTACAACTCCTTTTCAGACTAACTTTCAGCTGGCACGCTGGAATGCCTCTTTATGGACTGGCTCCTAAACATACGATCTTCAAAGATACAATTCCCTAAATGACAAAGTTGTGTCCATTCCTTCTCATGCACTACACACAGAGCCGACTGACAATTCAGCCTTCATTAAAGCAGAGTGTATTGTCAAGGTGAAGTGGGCTCTTTGCAAGAATTAAGTGAAGCAGATTTGTTCAGTACAAGTAGAAACTATAGTACAACAGTTAAACAGTTTCTTTATACACGCTGAAAAGCCTTTATTTAACTCTTTATGTGCCATGGTGAAAACCCCCCTGTGTGCCACGTTATTCTGAGACACGAAGGTAGTCATGCTTTGAGAAAGAATTCTGTTTTTCCAATTTGTATAACTTCTACAAATTTCTGTTAAGCTGGACATTATAGTGAGCAAAGTTAAAGAGGAATGTCAAACTTTGCTTTATATACAATGTATAACAATTCTATTTTCAATTTTTCTTTTGAATAACCAGTTGCTACATTACTGTAAAGGCATGACTTTTGCACATAGAATAGTAACAGAAACTTAGAATGTACACGCAAATCTAGTTGGGAACACCGCTTGATAGTAAATCACCACATAGAATGCAAGCCGTATGTGAGAGGAACAAAAGCGCGAGAAACGCTTTGATTGTACTGCGGGATCAGCAAATTTATTGATCGGTTTTGGCGGCTTTGTTTGTTGAGCAGAATATATGCGAAGTTGGCAGGCTGTCGACTGAGCGGGGCGTGCGAACGTGGCACATAAAGAGTTACTAATAGAGTAATGGGGGAACTCTGTCTTGAGATCACGTTTTATTGCTCCCTAAGGCAATATGTAGGATCTACCTGCACAAGCTATCCTCAACGCTAATCAACCCTTGACGCTATATTCAGAGTGATGGATACTGTGGAGTACCGAAGTAGAAGTAGAAGTATGACCTTTAAACAAGGAAATCATAAACTGAGTCAATCTTGTTCATGAGATCTGGCAAACAAACAGTGCAGTGAAGTGCAGTTCTTTGTTTCTGCCCCAAATACCATCAAATGTTTGCCATGACAATATTGATAAACATAACTAAACTTTCACTTTCATTTTCACGGTTTATCCAAGTACCCTTTTGTCAATCATTCTGCTGTCTATCTGTGCTTCATTCTTTTTGTTCTTTTACAGCTGTCATGTACAGTCTGGAGGTTCAACATACAATGTATCACCATCATCAGATGCTTGTAAACTACAAGCTCCATCTTGTCTAAAAAGCAATTTATGAACTGCATATATTCCACACTATTAACTTACAGGCCCATGTGCATGGCATGGCAACTAACATCTCAAAATACGGTTCCAAAATCTACGCCAAAGTCGTAAAACAGTATAGGGCCAACATGATTACTAAAATCAAAACACTCTCAAAATTATTTTAATGGACACTTCACACAATTGCAATAGAACTATTCAAACACGACAAAAAATATAATTAGTCAAAGTCAACAATGTCAATAGAACAATGCACAAATGTCATATTGGTGTACATTTGTACAAAATACTGTAACAATTAAAGCTCTACAGACTACTGATAGGCTAACGTTAGACATGTACAGTACCATATACCAATGTCCAATGAAACGGGCAATGAAATGGTATACTGCAATCATGCACTAATCGATGGCATGTTGCCATGTAATTAAAATAAAGTCTAACGTTAACGTTACAGCACTTTTGTTAGGTTCTATGACTATGTGCGATTAAAACTCAAAAACTCTTTCCAAACTCTCTTTTTTTTGGGGGGGGGGAGGGGGGAGGCCCTCTCTCCAAATATGAAACTGTTAAAGCGAAATGAAATTAAATGAAGAGTTGCATAAATACAGTGGTATGTTGAAGAGAGTATCATTTTAGAAACTCCCATAAAGTATTGAAAGTGGAAGGTAACATTTAGTACATTTTTATTGACCGTTAGATTTTGAATTGAATTCTTTTCGGGGCTCACCGTAAATTCCAGAACATTACTAGGCTACATTTGCAGACCTACGCACTGCATGTGTGTCCATCATGTATATTTTGTGAAGAAAGTTCATCAAAACTTACAAACATTTCTATATACATTCTTGCCACACACTCTAGGCAATATGTTATTACATCAGCTCTTATACTTTTCAAAGATTTGTGTTTATAGATAAAAAATACAGAAGACTGCAACAAAAAGGCTTAAGAGTGGCTGACACACAGAACTACTGAGTAGTTGAGTTTTGTGCATTATTCAAATTGTAGATAACTGTTGACTTCCAAATTTCTCAGTAGTGGCCTAAACAAGTCCCCTGAGGTTCATATAATGTTTTGCTGCATTTTGGGAGGTCTGTAAAAGGTATCCCCTACCTTTAAAGTTCTTGCCTGTTGTTGATGTCGGATGTCGTTTACTAATACTAGTATCTTTTCTTGAACAGTTCTACTACCAACTGGCCACTACAAAGTAAGAGTAGTATAATATGGAAAGTAGGCCTAAGACGAAGTACTGCATGCATGAATCACTGCTGGTTATCACTGTCACAAGTTTACCCAGCTGATCACGTAAACACAACCTTCTTGGTACAATACATACGCTGTGGATGCAAGACCGTCACTCCGTCAGTCAACCTCGGTAGCAAGGCCGGCGAGCCCGTTTTGGAGCCGATGGTGAGAATTAGTTGCTAAAATGCCGCTAGACGAATCCACATCTTCCCATGACAATCATGCACTGTGTCTTCTAGTTTTGTAGTCTACAAAGATATTTCTTGTGGGGTTTTCACGTCCCGTGTCGAATCTTAGTCGTCTGTAAAATACGCGGTAGGCTTCCTACATCATGTGTGTGATCTTTGCTGGTATGATATTCGTGCGCCGTTTGCGTTAGGCATAGAGATGTATACTAAGAACACTAGAGGGCGGACTCCGTAAAATCCCAGAGCGGGTTGATAGATATCTATCAACCCGCTCTGCTCAGTAATCCTGGGGTGGGGGAAATGATTTCACATATTCCTTGATTTCGATTACATACTACTAGTAGGCCTATTTGGTTTGGGAGGAAAAATTATGATTCAAGAGAAATGTATAAGTTTGAATTGTTACGATCATCTAGTGATGTCATTCATGAAGGTTGTATTACTGTGAGGGTTGTTTTTTCCGAAAATTGAGTCGAGCAGTAAATTTAGTAAAACAATGAGTGTTTTTCTTTCTCGATGATTGAGTCAAGCAATGATTCAGAAGTGTTTTTGTATGTTCCGTATCGATGATCTTGTCTTGTTTTATACTTAACGAACTTAAGTATAATCATTAGTTTTCATGTATCAATATATTGAAAGTGTATTTTTTCGTGTATTGTGAATGTATATCTAGAGGTACAAATAGAATACCAAATAAAGCTAATTATTTGTTTGTTGGAAGTGAAATAAATCATCTTGAACTTGAACTAGATAGAGACCTTGAAGTGTGAGCGCGGTAAGGTTAATTGTTAATTTTTTGCGCTGAAGGCCTTTTGTTTTTTTGCTTGTTAGCTCACAAAATCCGCAAGTGCTCCCCCCCCCCCCCCCCCCCGCCACTTTTGAAAACGCTCCGCCGGCCCTGGAAAACAACTGTGACATCACAAAGCTGATCTGCTGACGTCGTGCGCCACTTCGCACACCGTCACTCTGCATAATTATGCATGTTTGTATCTGCAAGATGTGACCATTTCTAATATAAAAAGCAATTTATTGTATTGTGACATCACAAAGCAATTCTGACATTGCGCGATTCGGATGCTTCGTATACTAGTACCACTACTATAATTCTGTGATGTAACAATTACAACAAAGCAATTAGTGACACCATAGATTGCGCACTTTGGTCTCTTTGTGAAAAGGCACAAAAATAGCTCTGACATCGTGCCCTGCTCCATAAGGCCCCGTAGTCACACTAGAGCGGATCGAGACAACGAATGTCCAACGAATCCGAAAATTTGGAGATCCGCACAAATTCGTTGCTTGTCGTTCGTAACCCGTATGACATTGTATTCGTTGGCTGTTCGTAAAGGCTCGCAGATTGTCGGAGCAAAATTTGATTTTGGGCATAGTCCATAACTTGAGCTGATGACGAAGCGTTAGACATACGCTTTGTGTTCGTTGAACTTTCGCTGTTCGATCGTTTTTCTCTGCTGTTTGTCCATTTTTTATTTATCCGCCCTTCGCCCAAATTCGCCCAGCCAATCTTGAACAGATAGATAGTTTTCTTCAGCGAGTATCTTATTCTGGTCATCATAAATGGAGGAAGCTCGGCGAGACTTCAAATGCAATATTTTCTGGCTGTTCATCAACATGAGTATGACCTTAACCCCCCCCCCCCCCTTTGGTTGAGGTGAGCATTCAGCTTCTAACTTTCCGCAAGATAATAGGCCTACTTAGAAACCACTTTATGAAATTCTAAGAGGAATTCCAAACCAGTTTAATTGATGAAAATCGCTGTTAAAATGGCTGCGATATCCAAAAACAAGTAAAACAAACGGATCCTAATGAAAGGTGGGTCCCATGTTTTATTAGGATTGCCTTGTTTTGGATATCTCAGCCATTTCAAAACCAATTTTCATCAAATAAACTTAGAATTCATCTTATAATTATGATAATGTTCTTTCATGTTTCTTAAGAGGTTTCTCATTATCGAAAAAAAAAATCATTTGAAAAATGGCATAACGTAGTAAAGCCCCAGTTCATCCCAACCGAAATTGTATCATCCCTTCGCTTCTAAAAACCTCCACTTGAGGAATTCCCATCATGGTACCAATGGGTAGGCCCTATTCCTGAAAGCCCTAATAAGCCAGTTCGGGGTTCCAGTTTGAGCATGAGCAGAAAAAGGTCATTTGTACTGCGAGACAGGCTGGTTTTTTTAATTCACTGAGATAAGCATCTGTAATGCTATGATTATTCATGTAATCCTTATAAATGGCACCTGACAGTACATCCACCTGACAGCAAGCCTATCAGGTATTTGGCAATGTTAACAGAAAAAAAAACCCGATATCAAAACAGCACAAAGGGTGCTTCCCAGAGTGTTGACTGACGAACCATTCTGGTCACTTCATCTACGCAGGTTCATTCTTTATTTAAATACGAGTTCCATAAAATGCTATGTTTGGCAAGCTAATGCATTAAGTCACTTTGAATTAAGTGAAGTGCTTAACCAACTGAGAAAAATGAAAGGTCATTTGTACCCATGTGCACATGAGCTAACTCCGAACTGGCTTATTACGGTTCTCTATCATAAGCGTTCACCTTCATAATGAAATATCCTCTCTATAGTATACCCAGAGAGCCATATTTATAGAATCTCGTGCGTCGCGTGCGTTGGTTTTGAAAGAAGTTCAACTCCTCTTCCTTCGCCCCTTTTCCCAGTCCTCTTCAGTCTTTTTCTGTTATTTTTTCCACGCTTATCTTTTCTTTTTCTCTTTTTTCACAAGAGAGCTGCTCTGTCTTTGTGTGTGTGCGGATTTCTTTCTTGTCTTTCTTTTGTTATGGCAATTTGCCTAGTTTTGTTAGAGTTCAGTAGTTATTTATTAGTTATTATTTAAGAGGAGACTGCAGGCTACAAGCTTTGTTCTTTAGCAGTTCCTCCATTTCAGTTTCCAACCAATGTTGTCATTGTATTTCAATTAATAATACTTTCCTTGATAACAATGTTGTATTGATTTTGTGTTGCAATTGGGAAATCGCAAAGGGATTGTGACATCTCGCGTTGCTTCACTATGGTCACTTTGTGAACTGTCGCACAGTACGCGCTCGCGTGCTACTTCGTACGGTCACACAATAGCCGGGTTCACACGTACACCAATTAGCGGGATACAAATCTCGAGATTTGCATCGCGATCGTCATCCCGAGTTTTTTGCACGTGTGGACAGAAAAAAACCCGAAAATTAGCGGGATAAGCATCGCGATGCTAATCCCAAGAAATCTTGCGCTGGTTCGCCAATTAGCGGGATAATTGGCCTCACGCTGGTACGTGTGAACGGTCGGGATTACAATCTCGAGTTTTTACATCCCATCATGCAATGCGCACATCGCAACAGCGAGGCCTCTGCGAAGAGGTCCTTCACCTCTTTGGAGCACAACAACAACAGCGCGCGAACAACACCACTGACGCGTAAAAGACAATGGACAAAGGTAAGTGCGCGCAGGCAGTGATAGAGAAGGGCGCTGTGTGACCCAGTTTGCAGGCTTTGCTGTTATCTCTATCGGCAATTAGCGGGATAATTCGGTACGTGTGGACGCTCGCCAAATTAGCGGGATACCGATCGCGATCGCTATCCCGCTAATTTGGTACTAACCGGGGGGCCAAAAGCTAAAAACAGAGGTCGAGTTGCACTCTCTCTACAAACTAAGTAGACCATGCTTATTTTCAAGTTTTTATTGTAACAAACAATATTCCACTGGTCTACCTCAAAAAATTTGTTGCGAAAGCCTCCAAATCCAAGATGGCGTCCAAGATGGCCGCCATATTTACTGAATTTGTTATTTGAAAGATAGAATTTGATTGAAAGATCAGATTTCAACAAATGTGATGTCATATGAAAGAGAATAAAATTTTCTACAAGTTGATACCATTTTTGTGGGTTATTGTGATAAGTGGACTGAGATTTTAAGGAAAAAACACTCATTTTTTGATATTTTTCTGAAAAAGGGAAAATCATGAAAATGCTTGATTCAGCATAAATCAGAGAAAGACTGAAGGATTATCTTAAAACGTTTCAAGAATTTTGTTTGACATATCATTAATATTTGGAGAAAATTAGGGGTCAGTACCGTTTTTGGTTCAGGAGTTATAATGTCTCAAACTTGAAAACTCACTATGTAAAAATGGCCACTTTAGTTGTGACAATACCTTGTTGGTCGTAAAAAGAGCCTGCGCGCGCCAAGACTACTACACGCACCACTGACACTGGCGCTTGTAGCAGTGCCAGTGGTGCGTGTAGTAGTCTTGGCAAACGCAGACATTTTCTTTGACAAACAAGGGTTTGTGCCTGCAAACTAACTTTTCATACCAAGTGGTAGCTCAGGTGACGCTGATTGCTATTATTTCAAAGTAGATTGTTCTGAAGCAGATGAGATGAAGCAAAAATATCTTTCAAATAGAGGTAGAAGCTTGAAACAACCTTGCTATAGAAAGTTTAAAACAAAATCTGGATCAATCACTCAAAAATTCAAGATTGCAGGCCATCAAAGCTGACATAGTGTATAAAATTGCGCCAAAGTAAATGTATTATTTCGTTTTTGATACAATTTTGTCTGTTGTGCTATCTTAAACCGTCTTAGGTTTTTATGGACACATTTTTAGAACCAGTGATATTCTACTCTCCGAAAAAGAAAAAAAACACCCAAATCGAGTGGAAGTTTTTGCTTTTGATGTGAGGAGTGAATAACAAGAAAACGGTGAATTTAGAGTGAAATTGGAGTGACTTTTAGTGAAAATGTTCATTTTCACTCATTTTAGAGTGACCTTAATAGGCAGGGCTCCACACTAACTTTTATTTTTGGTGGCCCAAAGGCATCTATCCGATCTTTTTTGGTGGCCCGATCAGGCCACCTATGTTCTTCATTTCTGACATTTTGGTGGCCCGACGTGCGTTTTTGGTAGCCCCGGGCCACCGGACCACCGTTAGTGTCGAGCCCTGCCTTAGGGATCACTTGTCACTCTTCGAGTGATCCCCGAGGTCACTCTAAAATGAATGAAAATGAACATTTTCACTCTCGAGTGATCCTGATATCTAATATGGGAAAGCATCTACCAAGGGCATAAGCTCAGATCAATTGTGACACTATAACCCACATGAAATCAGCCTAAAAACAATGTAAGAAAAATCTGGTAACAGAAAATACAGTTTCAGCATGCATTTTTGGAAATGTGAATATACAGCACGAATAATCAATTTGGACAATTTTATTCGAACAATATACTGAAAAGTAATTTCGCACAACACATTTCGCACAACAAAGTTGAGAAATTGCCGCCATGTCGGATTTTTTTTTTTTTTTTTTTTGGGGGGGGGGGTTCGGATCAGAAGGGCTTTCAAGGACATCTACGGATCAGACATTATTACACATATACCATCATCATTTAGGCGTTTCTACAACAGCAGAGTAACATACAAGTAAAAAAGCATATCTTTGATACAGAAGCATTTCTTTTTTATCAAAGATTGGGCCTTACCCTAACACTGGAATGAGCTCCACCCCCCCCCCCCCCAAAAAAAAAAAAAAACCCTCAATATGGTTTACACTAGCACAATATCGTTCGGATGTATAGGAACATGTAATAGACAGCAATATAAGAAGATTAAAAAAATATATCAAATTATAAGTTATAAGTTGAGATTTAACTTTGACGCAACACACTAAAGGTATTCTACCATTAAAGCCTAAAACATACGGAGATATCACCATTGCTTTTCAAGAAACCATAGCCATAACTGTTGACAATTTAGTATATAAAAAAACATTCTTATCAGATCTATTTAGTATATCTAACAATATTTAGCATTAATTATACTGATTTCAGTTTGTACATTAGTTGTTCTATCCCTAACTCACAGTTTAGAACTAGTTTGAGGAATTAAGTAAAGCTGGGTTTTTGTTTTACGTGCACTAATGGTAAATAATGCCTTGAACGACAACCTCGATTAATTACCGCCATCTTGAATTTTGTGTGGATACTATTTTTATCGCTAAATATTACACATTGGCAAAATTTGTGCCAAATTCCAAGCTCCTATCTCTTTTTGGAAAATACTTTCTGTTCAATTTTATCTGCCTCAGAACAATCTACTATGATGAAATGCTACAGTAATAGCGATCAGCGTCACCTACCACTTGGCATGAAAAGTTAGTTTGCAGGTACTTGCAAGTCACTAGACCGTTACAGTATTACATGTGACCATGTAAACACATTGTGTGCAAAATTTATAATGCATAAATGTAATTTTTTCAAGTTTTAGACGTTAACTTATCAATAGTGTATGATATTGCCTGTAATTCCAGAAATATGAATTATGTCTCAATCTCAGTAAATCTCAATCTTAATCGCAGGTTTCAAAATAATTCTTCAGTTCTTCTTTGATAAATACTAAATCATGCATTTTCACATTTCTTCCTTTTTTCAAAACAATATAAAAATATGGATCCCCCCCCCAATCTATCACAATACACAGCTAAAGTGGTATCAACTTTTAGGAAGTTTTACTCTCCTTCATATGACATCAAATGTGTTGCAATCCAATGTCTCTATCAAATTGTATGTTTGAAATGTCAATTTCAATAAAAATGGCGGCCCTATTGGACCGCATCTGTACTTTGGAGGTTTTTGCAACAAATCTATTGAGGTGTACTTACGGAACATTGCTTAGTATGCTTAATATTATGTATGGTCTTGTTTATAGAGAGAGTGGAACTCGAAAAGTAAGCACGACCTTGGATTTGACCCTCTGTGACGTCTTTGGGAACAGATGCGTGTAAATGCATATTATGTAAAATGGGATTTCAAGTTTGAGACATTATAACTCCTGAACCAAATACAATACTGACCTCTAATTTTCTCCAAATATTGATTATATGTGACCGTGCACCTCAAAACGAACATAAAGTCGCACACGCTGATTTTGCGTGAGGACTGAAAATAAATGAAATGGGTCAACCTAGCCTAACTTGACCTTTTCATATTTTCTGAAAGAGCGGGTCTTCTTTCACATTATGCTAAAATTTGGTATCATAAAACGGGCAGGAAAGTGTGTTTTTATAGCAGTTTTTCTCGAACATTTTTGGTAGAATAGTGTGATTAGGTGTGTCTTTAGAATCCCTTTTTCATTTCTGAAAAACCTTGTCCACACTCTTCACTTTCAACTCTAATAACCTTTGAAAGGATAGTGCTACTGCTTTGAAAGTTGGCATTGATTATGGACAGAATGTGTTAATGAGGCATGCTTAATTTCAGTTTAATCTAATAATTCCTTCATTGTTGTTACTCTGGTGGTTTACTTCCTGTTTTTTGTCCCATTCATCGCACAGCCAGCACGGTTTGGTAAAGATTAAGCGCTTGAATAGACACTGTACTTCAGAGCCTCTTTTCTCAGTTCACACTTTTCCTGAGTTTGTGCTTTTTTCCCAATATTTATATAGAATAGGAGAGTCCATTTGATTTGAGTAATACATCGTTTTAAAGCTTAAAGTCTGTTCTTTCAGAATATGGTCTCAACTAAAAATTCATGTCTGGCGACTTTTTGTTTGTTTTGAGGTGCAGAGTCACATATGGGAAAGATGTTAATTTCTGCATGGTTTTCATAAACATTTTTAATTTCATTTTTTTTTTAAATTTTTAGCGAAATATTCATGGTGCATTCTGAAAAAAATGTCTCCGTAAAAACCTAAGATGGTTTGAAATAGCATTAAAATGTTCAGAATATATAAAAACCATATAAATAGACAGCAAAACAGACAAAATTGTATCAAAATCGAAATGATACATTTACTTTGGCGCAATACACTATGCCAGCTTTGATGGCCTGCAATCTTGAATTTTTTGAGTGATTGATCCAGATTTTGTTTTAAACTTTCTATAGCAAGGTTGTTTCAAGCTTCTACCTCTATTTGAAAGATATTTTTGCTTCATCTCATCTGCTTCAGAACAATCTACTTTGATATAATAGCAATCAGCGTCACCTGAGCTACCACTTGGTATGAAAAGTTAGTTTGCAGGCACAAACCCTTGTTTGTCAAAGAAAATGTCTGCGTTTGCCAAGACTACTACACGCACCACTGGCACTGCTACAAGCGCCAGTGTCAGTGGTGCGTGTAGTAGTCTTGGCGCGCGCAGGCTCTTTTTACGACCAACAAGGTATTGTCACAACTAAAGTGGCCACTTTTACATAGTGAGTTTTCAAGTTTGAGACATTATAACTCCTGAACCAAAATCGGTACTGACCCCTAATTTTCTCCAAATATTAATGATATGTCAAACAAAATTCTTGAAACGTTTTAAGATAATCCTTCAGTCTTTCTCTGATTTATGCTGAATCAAGCATTTTCATGATTTTCCCTTTTTCAGAAAAATATCAAAAAATGAGTGTTTTTTCCTTAAAATCTCAATCCACTTATCACAATAACCCACAAAAATGGTATCAACTTGTAGAAAATTTTATCCTCTTTCATATGACATCACATTTGTTAAAATCTGATCTTTCAATCAAATTCTATCTTTCAAATAACAAATTCAGTAAATATGGCGGCCATCTTGGACGCCATCTTGGATTTGGAGGCTTTCGCAACAAATTTTTTGAGGTAGACCAGTGGAATGTTGTTTGTTACAATAAAAACTTGAAAATAAGCATGGTCTACTTAGTTTGTAGAGAGAGTGCGACTCACTCGTTAAATAAGCGACTTTTTGGGGTTTGGCCCTCCGGTTATACGTGTGGACGCTCGCAAAAAAACTCGGGATGAGCATCGCGATCGTCATCCCGCTAATTTGTACGTGTGAACCCGGCTAATATTAAACAGTTATGCAAAGGCCACAGAGAATAGTACAGATTTTTTTTTCTTTTTTTTTTCTTTTTTTTTTTGTGATATACACGTAACAAAGCAATTGTGACATCACAAAGCAATTTTGACATCGCGCTGCTTCGTTACAGTCACTTTGTGATATCATCGCGCCCGGGCCCATGCATGCTTCGTATGGCTACGTTACTGCAGGATCTCTTCATCACGATTTCCCAGTCATTTCCCCCTTGTTTTGTTTTTATGTTTGATCCAAAATATGCTAGTAACGCAAATATACTCTGCCTAATATATTCACTACGGAACTGAACCCTCTTTGAATAGTACTTTGGACTCACCTTTGCCCATAGTTTCAGCCAGAAACTCTTTCAAATTGGGGCAAATTTCTATTGAACTGTGAGCAAAATTATACCACATCGCACTCACTGGCCCTGTGTTGTTGATGCGCGTATACCAAGATCGAACAACGGTTGCGCAGCGCAAATCCCAATTTAGCGCGCATCATACCTTTCCGTTTTCAGTGGGCGATATACATGTACTGTACGTGCATGTTGATTCTACCAAGGCTCTGAGATGAGGGAATCTAGCTGCACGATCGAGTGGTGGAAGAGCGTATTGTGAAAGAGATGGACCCCGGGAGTATACGGGCAAGTAAAACTTAGAGCTACGCTACCGGTATCTGGAATGTCCAAGTGATGAAAGTACGAAGACAATGCAGGCCTATGATCTACACAGATGAAATGGCATCGACAGCGACCTTTCTTCTCATCTAATATTACAGGGTAAGAAAATTAGTAACCCCCTGGTTATTGCCATGCCAAGGAAAAGGGTAGATCTAACTAGGCTGGGCTTTTTTTTTTTCTTGCTCTCATATTCCCGTTTACACTTACAGAGTTCTAGAGCATATAACGTTATCTAACAAGGGGGTGTTTCACAAAGCTCTTCTTAAAGTTAAAGTTACGAAGGACTTATGAACGACTGGTGATCAGTTCTTATGTGCTATATAGGCCTACTTATCAGAATTTCAATAATTCAGCACAAAAACTGATCACCAGTCGTTCTTGAGTCCTTCGTATCTTTAAGAATACCTTTGTGAAACACCCCCTTTAAGGTTAGATTCATCGCGTTCTCTGCACTATCACAACTATCTCCATCTTTTTGAAGAGCAACATTTTACAACATGGGTTCAGATGGAATCTTCCAGAGTTTCGAGGTACCTTCAGCAGTCCCTCTATCTAGCTTCTTTTTAAGCTTAGTGGAAAGGTGGGGGTGGGGTTAGAGCCTTTACTACTTCAGAAAACACCTGAAAAAGAAAAGCAGCAATCCATAGTCTTAGGCCCTACATTTATATTTATAATAGTATGTATTGTTAATGTTATAAATTGTCAGGCAGAGAGACTGTGTGTTGGTGTCAATAAAATAGTCAAAGACGTTCTATCTAGCTCCTAGACCATAGAAATAAAGAACATCCATGCCATATGTGGAAAACGGGAACGATACTTTGCAATCTCGCTGTCATCGCCAAGCCCTGTTAGACCCATCAACATTCCACTGCAGAAATTATTACCACATCCTCATGTGTAGACGAATCTGAATCTTATTCCCGATGTATAAATGTCATATAGACGTCTAGACTTTGGTCTCGGATCTATAATCAGACAAATGTTAGATCTGCACTAGATTGAATTTATGAAAAACTGAACCATGCAGAAATATTATAGTAAGCTAGATGATATCAACATTTTAGTTCCAGTGTTGAGTCATTATTTAAGTAGACTTATTGTAGTGATTCAAAGGTTCTTCATTATATACAACGTACTACAACTGAGCAATGGATTAAAAATATAACATTAGGATGCCCCAGTATACCATCATAGAAGCTAGAACTATTATAGAACTAAGAAGTTGGAACTATGTCCACATGAATATTTGATTTATCATTATTGAATTTGTTTGTTAATAGATTGTACTGTTATATTTGTCATTTTACGTCAAGAATTTGGAGAGGAATTGAGCAGAATTATCTCAGGACGCACAGACACGGACCAAGGAATCATTTTCGTTTTCTTTTCTTTTTTTTTCAAGCAATGTCTATGACAAAGTTGAGCAGCTGGTTCTAAATGTATAATGTAAGAGGCCTGTGAAATCTTCTTTTACCACTTTGTGTTGATTACTCCCCTTCCACAGAAGATCAGAGAGAATTATTTTCTTTATATACACACATCTCAATTACGTAACATAAAATGCTTGTAAGCTCCTACCGATAGATCATTATTGCTTGAATAAAAAATAAAAAGGAGAAAAAATAAAGTAAAAAGTTACCGCTTGCCAATATTGAAAATATTATTCTCCACCAATCTGACATGATAATAAAAAGTAATTACATTGGTAGAAATATGATTGTTGATAGTAGTTATTGTTACAATTATTACATTTATCGTTACTTCATCATTACAATCACCATTACTTACACTTCTATTACTCATTTTAATTATTATTGCTTTTATCCCGTTTATGTTATCATTGTCATCATTTATCCTCATGTGCTATGTCATCGTAGAAGCAATCTCACCGTCCAACCCGGGCCGAGATGGTTTGGTCCTTTTCCTTTTCTTTTTTTTTTTCTCTGCCTCTCATAATATTTCTCTATTTGAACGTACTTTTACTGGGACAGACAAGCGCGAAGGCGATTAGGGAAATCACAATGAAGTCCGCCAAAGACAGCAGAAAGAGCGTGTTTGCGGCCACGACCACGACCACGGACTCGAAGACGTCGTTCACGAGCACCGACAATTCGACCCAAACTGAGACTAAAGTCTCCAAGGTAAGACAGTGATCGGAAATGTTGCTGTGTTGCTGTTCAACGTTCTTGAAGCTCTTTGGCGAGCTTCTTCTTTACATTTCCATCGTGTTGATCTATATCGGCGACATGCAAGAAAAATAGGTTCAACTTTGCACCTTTACCAGTGTCACACTAGGAGCACCTTTACGGATGCATTTGCACCTTTTAGACCAGTGTCGCAGTGGGAGCACCTGTCTGGGCTGAATTATAAAGGTGCAAAGTTGCACCCGTAAAGGTGCTTCCGATGTGACTCTCGTAAACGCGCAAAGTTGAACCTATTTTTCTTAGAGTGTGCATCGCAAGAATCACAGAAGCAAATAGGCGCCGGAAGTGGGGGGGGGGGGGGGGCAGGGGGGCGGCCGCCCCCCCCCCCCCAATCCAAAAAGTGGGGGGGGCAAAACGTATTTTTGCCCCCCCCCCCCCCCAAAAAAAAAAATAAAATAAAATAATAAAAAAATAATAATAATGATAATAAAAATAAATGAATAAACAAAGAAAATAAGATAAATATGTATATATATATATGAATAAAAGGGAAAAAATATGGCTACAAACGGCAGCTTTTGGACTGTAAAATGTCAAAATTTTCAAGCTCGCTCGCTTCGCTCGCTCGCATCCAGCAGTTGAGCCCGGTGCGCCTCCCCCTTAATTTCTAAAGCGAAAAACATAGCTACGACGGCAGTTGTTGGACTCTAGAATGTCAAAATTTTCAAGCTCGCTCGCTTCGCTCGCTCGCATTGAATCGTTATGCCATTCTCCTAATGTTGCTGACAGTAATTGCCAGTAGTTGCGCCCGATGCCCCCACCCCTTAATTTCCAAAGCGAAAGATAAATATAGCTACAAACGGGAGTTTGGGGACTGTAAAATGTCAAAATTTTCAAGCTCGCTCGCTTCGCTCGCTCGCATTGAATCGTTATGCCATTCTCCTAATGTTCCTGCCAGTAATTGCCAGCAGTTGCGCCCGATGCGCCGCCCCATTAATTTCCAAAGTGAAAGATAAAGCTACAAACCCCAGTTTGGGGACTGTAGAATGTCAAAATTTTCAAGCTTGCTCGCTTCGCTCGCTCGCATTGAATCGTTATGCCATTCTCCTAATGTTCCTGCCAATAATTGCCAGCAGTTGCGCCCGATGCGCCCCCATTTATTTCAAAGCGAAATATGTAGCTACAATAATTAAAACTCCAGTTTCGGAACTGTAGAATATCAAAATTTTCAAGCTCGCTCGCTTCGCTCGCTCGCATTTTATTGTTATGCCATTCACCTTATGTTGCTGACAGTATATGATTTGTCGATCGTTTCACACGTACCGTCATTCCATAATCCATGTAACGAAAACTTACAATGTTCCTCAATGACTGCGTTGTTGAATGTATCACATTCCGTAATGTATTGTAGTCCCATTATTGCTCACGCACACACGCACAAGCATACAGACCGTCAAAATTACTTTATGGTTCCCCTCATGTTTCGACCCAATGTACGCCACTTTACATATATATATATATATATATATATATATATATGTATATAATAGATGTGTGTGCGTGTGTGTGTGTGTGTGTGTGTGTATGTGTATATTGTGTAACATATGCATGGTCTAATCTTGAGCCCCCTCCAATGTTTGCCCCCCAATCCAAAACTGCTTCCGGCGCGCCTGATAGCCAGTGTACGGTTATAATCGTTTGAACATTTGATTTTACTTTCTTTGAACGTCCTTAAGTACGTTCTATTCACCGTCACCGTAAGTTACATTTATGTCAAGTCAATGAGGCATATTGTAAACATAATGTTGTTTATAGCAGAATGATTCAGTATTCTGTATAGAGTATATTATCACGATTTAAAATGTTGTATTTGTGACCATATTCAGACCTTCTAGGACGACTTGTAGCCTTTTACTGCTGAAAAGGCGACACGAGACAAATCCAGTCCTGATCACATTATGTCCTGGCCCACCTGACACCGCGTGAGCAAACTTAGGGCCTACTATCGGTAATTACCACAGAATATAGGATTGGTATGAAGGATACTGCATAATTCAGATTGAAGTATCTCTGAGGATTTACGAAAGGATAAAAGGAAGGAATACTGTACAATAACACAATATCCATCTTCTTCTGTTTATGACGCAGTACAACGGGCGGGGGTGGGGGGTGGGGGGGGGGGGGAGGGGAGTATTATAGCCTCATAGGTCAATATATCCCAGCTGATGATTTATCAGTTCAGGGTAGCATCACTTGGTTGGCAAGTCTGCAAGCCCTCTTGGGAACTTCTGCAGGTGAATAACATTTCCATACACGAGGACCAAGGTTACAATAGGCAAAAGTAACGTAGATCTTACATTTTTGCTATGCTTCTGACTCGCTTAACTGAAGCAGCGCTCCTAGCGTTTATACACGGAGTGTCAACTCCAAGTTTAAGTTATTGACTCCAAGACAGTGCACACACAATGGAAATTAATGAGGCGCGCAAATCACAACAATGTCATCCGAGCAGAATGCCGGCCGACAACTGCCAGACGGGTAGACGGCGGTGTGTTGCCATAGCAACAGAGTTGATTGCACCTGCCAAAGGTGGAACGCTGTCTACATTGGAATCATAATTCATTTCGACGTCGGCTCTCCATAATAAGATGCATTGCCGTCTTCAAAAATCACACCGAGTGTATACCTGCATGTTAATCATCGATCCCCTGTAACTACCGCACTGCTATACGACGAATCGATGCTGTAGCAAGATAAGGTGTTGCAGCATTCTAAAGGCATTTCATGTACTGCAGTTTTATACTTATCAGTTTATTATCAAGAAAATGGTTCATTGATTTCCAGATCACCCTCACAAAATCAGCAATAACTATAGAGCCTATATCACGCATATATTTTTTTTCTTCAGTGAGTTGTCAAGCGCACCCCATCTGTCTGTCTGTCTTTCCCTCCCTATGTCTCTCCCTCTCCCTAACTTTCTCTTCGTTCATTGATTTATTAATTAATGAACTCATCCATTCATTCACTTCATTTATTCATTCATTCATGCATTCATTCATTCATTCATTCATTCATTTCCATTTCAGCAAGGTACAAGCTTCATCCAGGACCGTTCTTCAGCATGCCCATTTTTTATGAAAATGAACAAAGATACAATGATATGATTTGACTCTTTTTCTGAAAGTATGATGTGTCACGTTGGGTCATAAGTTTTAATTCACCAAGGCATGCATGGTCTGAGGTATACCGAATTCCGAAAGCAATGGGAGTGTTATTTATTTTAATTTTTTGCTTGTGCTCGTGCTGATTAAAAAACAACAAACAACAAACAAACAAACAAACAAAACTGTCATTTAATCTCGGTTACCGCTCACTGTGTGAGTTGCGTCAACGTTGTGATTTCTCTGTTGAAAGTAGTGTCTTCATATTTGTTGAGGGCACTGTGGCATAGTGATAAAACTCCTGCTTCCCGACCCGAGTTCGAATCCAATCAAGTGTTTACGTCCTCGTGGACAGGGTGTTCTATACTCACCATGTCCCTCTCGACCAAGTTCTGGGTACCTGGCAACGCTAAGGCAGGGCCCTCTGGTAGGGCCCTCTGGTAGAACAGTGTCAATACTGAAAAAAGCTACCCTGGATAAATACCATTATCATTTTATTTTAGTTATTTCCGCGATATCCATGCGATCTTTATGTGCTGTGGTGTGATACCGTCGTGTTTGTGTCAAATGCCGATGAGCTCTGAATGCAATTCGTCATCAGAAAATTGAACGTTCATGTTATCCGAATCACTTATTTCTATACCTGCTATGAGTGCACAGGGCAAGTAGGCCTAATAAGTGAGACACGTTTAAGAACACCTTAAATCAAAGTCTCTCCGCTGATATAGACAAGGTTTTGATTAACCTTGTGTTATTATGCTGGGTGGTACATCAGTTTTAGAAACACCGTCTTTAATTTCCTTGACCAACAGCCGCCCCACCTTCTCCTCCTCCGCCAGCAGAGTGATTTGTATTATTGGGGGTACAATAACTTGGAGAGAAAAAAAAAGTCATCATTAATGATGACCGTTGTATATGATGACGCTGTATGAACACTCGACGCAGTCATCCGATGTCTCCTATCACTGCCGATACTGAAAAGAAACGAGAAAAAAAATAGACAACGAACTTAACAACAACAATAAGAAGCGCTATTCATTATGAGAGTAATCCCTTAATCCGAAAGAATGGGATTTCTGAAAGACGCACAGCTTCAGTTCCCAGTACCTCTCTCCCCGATCCCTGGTGCCCCAGTCGTCCGGTAAACTATACACAGAAACAAATAATATACAGCTTATACACCTGTTATTTTCATCGTATAGCCGGCAACTTTTCCAGCTTGTTGTACAAGGAGTTTCATGGGTAAAATGATCAATATTATGGATTTATGCAAATGAAGGGCTTGTCGTCAATGGGCATTTCAGGCCCCGCTCATCGAACCGCGAGAGCAAAGACTGCACAAAGAGCCCGTGCAACTCTTGTTTCACGCTGCATCCCCCGTTACCATTGTAAATAAAAGCCACCGAGCGACCAAAGGCGACGCTAAAAACGGAGTTCGAGAAGGCTTGCAGTGCAGCATAATGTGATTGTGTGAAGCGTGAGAGATCTTCAAATCCAATAACAAGTTTTTGCAACGTTGTATCATCAGGCACTTCGAATTTCATTGGACTTTATTAAGAGATGGAAGCCTGGAATAGGAATTTTATATAGACTGTGGTGCGAGGGATATTGTATTGGAATACGCCATTAGATTGGATTCGAGAGGGTAAACATTTTACAATTTGGAAAAATGTATCTTAGTCCCACACCGTACACCCCGGAAGACGGCTCGACTCGCCGGACCGGTGCCGGCGGCGGAGGAGGGCGATCGAGTAAGAGATCGAGCCGGCCGACGAGATCGAGAGCGAGCTACTCTGACGATGACAGTGACGATTCTGATTGTGATTCGCAGGGCTCGAAGACGTCGCTGACGGGGAAGCAGGACCCAGGCATGGGCGTCAGGCTTGAAGATGAAATGAACAACGATCACCTTCAGAAACTACAGGAAATATTTGAGGTAAGGGTATACTTCAGTTCTTTTTAACGCTGCCATCCCATCTTACATCGCACCTGGAGTTAAAAATCGAATAATACAAATGCTATATTTTTACTACGTATGCATTCCCGGTCCTTTTGTGTTGTTACTTTTATTCATTATTGCAGAATACTTTGAGTATTAATAGAGTTCAATTTCTTTTCGTTAATATTCTATTTTGTGAGAATACAGAAGTTTCTAAAATCAATACTAAAATGCCGTGATTGCAGTCTAACACAAATTCGGTGATGAATGTCATGTTGTCATCTGAGACAATATCGTATGAAAAGTTAAACCGAGTAAAAACGCTTATTAAAAAAAATAACTACAAGACAGATAGTGAAATTGATATCGCTCTCTGTGGCTGACTGAAAGTTTCAAAGCTTTCGTCCGCAACCCCTCACAACCTTTTATTTTATTCTTTTTTTAAACAATCAGACAATTTCTGGTCCTATGGAATGGTAATGAAGAACTTATCACACACCTAAATTGTCGAGGCATGCTCGAATACATAAACAACGCGTCTATAAGAAATGAAATAATCACCCCATGGCTATCATGCGAGGCCATTCGACTTCCTCTTGCTCCCCCCCCCCCCTTTTTCGAAAAACTAACAAGCCTGGGTCCGAGTAAAGAAAACATGCATCAAACGTACAAGCGTATTTCCTTAATTATGTTGGGGGGGGGGGTTTCTTGTATATGAATTGGCATTCAGAAATGGTTTCTGATCGCATCGTCTTTATGATATAGCATCGATGTGCCCAGCAGTGAGTAGTTTGTTTTTAAAACAGCGCTGGGCTTTCTTCCCATTAATCCTTCAGTCAGAACGGCGATGACTGATTGTGAAAAATCACCTCAAGTGAAGCGTGAAATTATTTCTGAAGTAAGCGTGTCATATTTCAAGCAAAATTTGAGGAAGTTACATGATCGTTATGGTAGAGTATCAACTCTGGCATTTGCATCACAAAAACACTGTACGCGGCACACGAGATCGCCATATAGGCCTATACGCATGAACAGACTGCCTGTCTTCTAAGTGTATTCTGTATACCGTTAACTTTACAAGGACCTCTCAAAGGAGGTTTGAATCCTACTTTTTGCTGGCTTGAAAAGAAAAGACTGGATTTAGCTGCTTAGTGAGGAATGACAGCACGTTTATCCTTTAAGCGCATTCTTCAGAGCACCTGATGTCATCTGAAGAAATCACCTTGGTATGAAGAGAAGACGCAGTCTTTTGTAACACGATGGGAGATTATTCGCTTATTCCTCAAACAAATCGTAAACACGGTGGAAAATGTCTGGATAAGTGGCGGCGTAAGCCAAACTTGAGTCCTCTAAGTCCTTAATAATAATTGTAAGGTTCCAGGTTTGCGTGAGTGTCTACGAAACGCCAGAGTGAACCTGCAAAAAGGTCGCGGCTGCGGTAGAATTTGACAGCTTTTGGCCAAATTTGCATATACAGCCTTGCTTCATTCTCTGATGCGAATCCCACATAAAAAGAAAAATCTGGTGTAGTGCCATGAACTAAAGTGTAGTGACGCTAAAATCAAATGTTAAATAGTAAATTTTATCATCTTTTCAATTTGCAAAGAAAAGTAGTCGTTGTTCTGTATTTGACTCGCGGAGCGTTGATTGTTGCCGTAGTTACACTTTGAGAACGTTAGCATTATACGATGATTTAAAGGCATTATGGAGTTGCAGATGCACATAATCTAATCTGACGATTGATATGGTTGTCGAAACTAAAATTGTTAGAGCTTGAACCATACAAGCCATGTAGGCTCCTTTTCACTATATCTCCCCCCCCCCCCCCCCCCGTTTGTCTGTCTGTCTCTCTGTCTCTCTCTGTCATCTTCAGCATGGAAACTCAGTTAACAAGTTATGTGACAGAATATAACGTCACACGTGACAAAAAAAAAATCAAAAAATAAAGGGGCTGATACGAACTTTGCAATATCTTGTTTAACAATGTGGTTAGTATCATAATATCAACGGTGAAATGTGATATCTTTTCATAAGTGCAAAATCTGAACCCCTAACAAAAAAAAAAAAAAAAATATATATATATATATATATATATATGTATATCTGTATGTAATCATTACTGGTATATTCATTTTTTATTTACTTATTGATTTACTTCATGCCTTGCAAAATTCCATTTCTTTTATTTCTGTTGTAAATTTCTTCTGTAACATGTGCCCTAAACGATTGTCACAAGTGTCAAATAATTCGATCAAGAAATTCCGCGGTAAAATCGAATGTTTATTTTTCTCTCTCTTGTGAACACGCCTGTCACTAATCATGCTGCAGGCAATATGGTGTCAGTACAATGTATTGATCGACAACATAAAGATTACAAGAAACAAGCTATACAAAGATAAAATGTATACAGTGCACTGGAGATCAGCTCTCGCAAAGAATGTCATTCATGTTGCGTGATCCGTTACTTTTTTTCACGTTTGTCGTAATCGGATAGGAAGCGGATGAGGATGGCGGTGGAGGCCTGGACATCGATGAGTTCAGAGGAGCGATGCGGAAAATCATGGGCGAAGGCATGGTAAGAGTTCTAACCAGATAAAAGGGGCTCCTCCTGGCTTCTTTCAAAATCATGGTGACTTGATATTATTCATGCCTCGGCATGCGCCAAGTACAACGACAAATCATTTGCACATCAGGAAAGGGAGTTGGCCGACTTTTAAAGGGATGGTATAGTTTTGGTTGAGATGGAGATGCAGGTTTTCCCTTTTTGCGAGATAACTAAGAACCTCTTTTATAGAATATTAAACAGCATGCAATTCTAATAGGAATTCAAAGTTTATTTGATGAAAATCGGTTTTGAAATGGCTGATATCCGAAAACAAAGAAAAACAAAGCGCAAATAAAAGGTGGTTCCCACCTTTTATAAGAACCACTTTATTTTTAAATATCTCAACCATTTCAAAACCACTTTTCATCAAACAAACTTTGAATTTCTCTTAGAATTGTATGCTCTTTGATATTTCATATAAGTGATTTACAATCATCTCGCAAAAAGTTAAGACCTGAATCCCCATCTCAACCAGAACTATACCATCCCTTTAATAGTTTCTATTTTTGGACATTTTCCCACTGAGGACCTTGTCATGAACTATCCACTTCACGTGTCCAGTCTTGATATACGTCAATCCAGTTCTGATACGCGAGACAGTAATCGCTCTCTCGAGCAATCTTCAGACAAGCTCCTTGGTTGGAAATTACATGCATTCAACTTCAATGTATAAGTGATTAGTAATGTGATTAGTCTGTCACTGTGGATACCGGATAAGTATATCGTTCAGTTCAGTAGAGTATCAAAACTAAGAAAGACATTTGAGAGATCTCACTTGAGCTAGGGCTACACTGAAATGATTATAGGTAAATGTAACATAATAATTATGTATGCTTACATTCTGTGTACATTGATTTGATAAAGTCATACATTATTTCCCCCAAAGAAGTATAATTATGATAATGACTCATTAGAAGAAACAGGTTAATGAGACATACTAAAATACTTCAGACTTGGTGTCTACAGTGTAATTAAAATAAACTCGTACTGCTTCAGCCTTAAATGTTTCTCATGATTCCTGCAAGAAATAATCAAAAAAAAATTTGTCTAGAAAGTGCCGTTTCCATCTCCACCAATGTCTACAAGTGAAGTTTCAAATTTCAAGCTGTATTTCAAGACGTTTCAAACAAACATGATATCTGTACGTTCTGTTACCTAATGATTCAATTCATACACGTCGATAGTACGAACATGTTCTCCTTTCCGTGAAATGATTTCTGATGAGTATCATTTTTCACGTTGCATGCTCCGCTTTTGACACAGGATGAAGTAAGTAACTCGGTGGTCTGAAACGAAAACCATTCGCACCTCGAGATATCCTATCCCTAACACGGATACACACTCAGTCACATGTGCATGCGTATATCTAACTCGGTTGCACAATATAGCTGTAGAAAGAAGGTGATTCACCTCTAACATGTATAATGTATTCTTGTGCTCTTGGTATTCCCCCACCGTATGTATAGCGTGTCTATCATTCCCACTCTCACCCATCAGGCTTACATCATTAATTATCAACATTCTCGTTGTCAACATCTTTATTATTACCATATAAATCGTTATAAGTATTGATGTTATCAATAATATCACAATGAATAATAATCAATAATAATAATGATAATAATAATAATAATAATGATAACATGATAATGATTTAAATTTTAATAGTAAAATGATAATTACATCGTTATTATTATCATCGTCATCATCATTACTTTCAGCGTATTTTATAACATAATCCTCAGCTGTCTTTGCAGTCTTTAACAACAGTCTTTGCAACAACTGCATGTACTAAATCGTGTCATTGCACCTGACTCTCTACTTTTGTTGCTTTTTTAACGCACCAAGCCTGATATCGATAATATTTCGGTATAGCATTTTGCCTTTGTCACATCACAAAATCATATCCTGGGAGTAAACCCCGCAATCTGATTGTTGGCAATGAAATTGTGATCCGAAAGCATTATCAAAGCAAAATGTTAAGTTTCTTTCTCAACACATAAATAGATACGCACATACGATAGGTATAGATAACTTGCATGACGATAATCCTTTCCCATCACCGGTTTTGTATTTTAGTGGATAGAGATGATTATCATTCCATTTTTTTTTCTGCATTTTTTCCTCGTGTATATCTTTGTGCGATCACCAATGTCATTTGCAGAAGGTCAAGCTCACAGTCCATCCAGAATTCAACAGAATAACCCACACTGTAGCAACGTCAATACTGCACAGACGATCTTATCGTGAACGCTGAACCAAATTTAACAATTAAATCAATGATCAACTGCTATGTGAAAACAGTACGTACACGTACATCCCAACAATTTTCGCGACGTGCATAGAAGAAGCTGTAGGTTTTATCTGTTTGCATTGTGTTTATGTACGCCTGTCACGTACTTGAGATTTTTAGGCGTGCTTCTCTGGGAAAAAAAAAAAAACCCTCTACACAGCTACTTGCCAGAACATAATTAACCTTTTCTTTTTCTTTTTTTTTTTAATTCGTAATAGAGGAACTTTATTCACACACTATTTCAGGGCATTCGACTCATGGGTGGTCATACGTGTATAACATCTCTCATGTCATACACGATCTCATGAGACACTGTCTGAAATATATTTTATCTATACTGTTGCCGCTAAACCCGTGTTCAAGACAACTTAACGCCCTTCTCATTCTCAGGCGACGTGTTGTAGATTATACGTTCTGTTTTAATCTCTTTTTGCACATTCACCTGTGACGTGTCATCAACTTTTTAAATCAATATGGCTCTAAATGTTGTGGAACGCATTAATATGACCGCTGAGCACGCTTATTAATAACATATTCTTCATTTCATCAATTCAGTGTGCGATGCAAACTCCATAGCTACAGTCACGACAATTGCAGCTGTTTGAGAAATGTCCTTACTGTCACTTTCATCCCTTTCAACTTTTTTTTATCCCATTCAGTCCCTAACCAACCCTGTCTCTCGATTTGTGTTTTCTATCATAGTATTTATGTTCAGTCACTCAGAAACAACATAAAACCCATCAAAAAATATCAAAAAATATTGTCAATTAATGGCTTCTGATAAACGCTTAACCATGGCAGACAGGTTATACCGACTGTCGATGTTTCAAATATTTTGGTGCAGTTTATCGATTTCGTCCTTTAATCTCGAATGAAGATATAGGACCGTAAAACAAACAAGAAATCGATTTGCTATTCAGTCAGCGAACAACAAGGCCGAGCTTGTCCCAGCCTGGTCCGGACTACGGTAACCGTAAAATATACGCACCGACAGACCAGCGAACAAAGAAGCATCTTAACACAGTTTTCTCTAATTTCCTCCTGTTTTTAAATAACAGTCAAATTCAGTTGATTAATGTTGTCCGTACCTGTAGCATTACTGAAGTTTAGAGTTTGATATTGTGTATCTCAGCCTGTTCTTATTCTGTCATGGTTAGTATACCACAATTGTAGAAGATTGTTTTCCTTTTTTCTGCATGCTCTGTGTGGCATATAATATGATATGATATATGCATGATGACACTTTTCGTTACTTTTCATTCTCCTGCAAACTACATTTTCGACAAAAACATCCCATATTTCCCTTTGAGCAAGTCATATGCTACTCAAGATGTTATTGAAAAATGTAATTGTTCTGGATAGTCCTTTCATGTAATCAAAATCTGAACCAAAAAACAATCAAAAAAAAAAAAAAAAACCTGATTACAAGCCCTGCTGAAGCATGACTATGAAAGAGCCACTTTGCCGAGATCCAACTGGAAGAAGTCCTATACAGCGTAAAACAAAGCGTTATGAGATATCGGACCACGGCCATTTTTAGTCCCCACAGACTGGTCATCGTTCTAACGTTCATGTAACATCTACGTCTCATATATATATATATATATTTTTTTTTTTTTCAAGAAAAGCAATGCATAAGAATAATCCGCTCTGACATGGCAATATGTTTTGTTAAACGTCATGTGGGAATACAAATAGTGCATGGAACCTATGAACGCAAGACGTTGCATCAACGTTTTTTCTTCTCCGCATTCCCAAATTTCCGCTGGTCTCGTGGAATCCATTCATAGCACAAACTGTTTTTTGTTGGTTTTTTTTTTTTTTGGTCTTCAACCAAAGAAACAATAAATTGAGAGGTCATGTTTAGCGTAGAAATGATTCCTTTGAATGCATGAAATAACATGACAGTCGATGCTTGTTCCGTGATCGCAGGTTGACGACAAGGAGCTCGCCATCGTTTTCATGAAGGTCGACGCCAATTGCGATGGAACCGTAGACTGGGTAAGTTCGAACTTTGTGTTGCAGGCGCTGTCACTTTTCTGTATGATGCCAGTTTGTATAGGCGACACATGAAGAGTGATTGACACCACATTCTCCTATACTCTCAACCCCGGCATAAAACCGACAAAACACGTACACTTTCACAAGCACACCAAAAACCAGCACACATACACACAAAAAAACAAAACAACAACAATAAAGATTTGTAGGAACTTGTAAGACTTTACACTATGTAAATGAGCACAAATTCGTTATCACGCATAGTGCTACTTCGAAACCCATTATAGAAAGACACATTCTGACTCAAATTTATGTTTTATACTTCTTTGATATATCATGTTGCTGTTTCACTTCCTGCATGTACATGCCCTAATGAATGAGTTAATCATTTTTCCTTAATACTTGAGGCCGCAAAGAATAAAAACAGAAGAACCACACACACACACACACACACACACACACACACACACACACACACACACACACACAAAAGAGCACCATCTTCGTATTCACTTTTAAATGGTAGTTTCAGGTCATGGGTTACAATGTCCAGAGAATAATTACAAGTGTATAATCTGTACACTGTACAGTTCGGTAGTTTCTCATCTTGTGTGTCAAACGAAAGCTTTGGACGAAATCGAATGCTTGGACGCAAATTCGCCACACAACTCACAAAGCTATATTAGAAATGATGAACCAATGTTGCTAACCTGTGCTGTAATAAAAAATATATACACAAGTGTAACTCGCAGATTAGACGGAAGGTTTACGTTCTATTCGTCTTCTGGTAATCTTTTATTACGTGATGGTTATAATAAATTCGCTGGCACGACAAATACACATTGTGCTATAGTTTAAGTTGACTTCTTTATTGAATAGATTAATTTCTTCACTTTAATGCATTTAGATAAAATAAAAACGCTATGATGGGGTAATATTGTGGGGCCATTGCACACTCGACATGTAATTCTTGTAGATGCAATGTGGACATTTCATAGGATCATAATCATTGGGTCATATTTTGGGATGTGCTCGATAATTATAATGTAGGCCTAAAAATAACGTGACCAAATTGTCTTTGTTTCTCCACAGGACGAGTATTTGTCTTACATGCTGCTGGAATACCAGGAGCGCGATCACATGAGCAACCTTTTCAAGGACGTAAGTTAACCCTCTTGGTTTTTCGTGATTTTCAGCAGTTTTATATACTGTTTACTTTTAAACAAACATTCCGGAGGATGCGCGTTGTATGAACGAAAGTATCATTAGGTTATCAAACCCAGATGTGAAACTCCATGGTGTTATTCTGTCTTTTTATTACCTGTAAGAAGCGCCTGTATCATAAACTTTGCTTCACCTGCCCGCCACGAGTGTAGTTGCAAAACTACAATGTCGTTTATGGTCACCCGATAGATGGTTTGCATGGGACCGATGAATAAGAAATAAATCGGCATCCAGCACGAGTATAGGTGATTATGATAGAGACAGAGAGGGAGAACGGTAAACATTCAATAGACATTTATTCTTCATTCGCTTCCAATTGAGAGAGGTGATAAACTCTAAACTTGGAGGAGAAGTCAATCCAATGTGCTGGTATCTACGGCTTGAAATAATATCATATGGCTCTAATCAATGTGTGCACTATACTATTGCCGGTTATGTTTCTCTTGAAAGTTCTAACAGATTTTGTATGACTTGGCTGTCAATTAGTTCCGTATCCGTGAAATTCTGTTCTGTGGGATTTTTTTTTTCTTCTGGAATCGGATCGATGAACCACCGGTATAAACTATATAATGCTTTTAATGCAATCAAACTGACATACGTTTTTGTACTCTTGGACGGTATTTGGGGCTTACTCTGGGGTATATATTGCCACATGTTCTGTAACAGTAATGTGAAAAATGGATTGTGGGAATGGTGATCGGCTTCTGGTTTGACGATGGCAAACTATGGTAAAAAGCTGCGGGTATATTAAAACGATAAACGTGTGTGTCTGTGTCTTCTCCCTCTCATTTACAATGCTACCTGTAAACAGAGAGTAAGTATTCTTCGAGATAAAAATGCTAACCCGGCTTGTCGTGAACACATCACTAACAAATCAATTTTACGTTCTTTCTCACTTACCATGGCGTGAACCATATAATAACCTACAGTATACGACAGTACGATGTATAGTTTCAAATTGAGAGATTTTCCGAAACCCTTAAGAAGAAGGGTGACACGTCGAAATTTGGTGCAGTTTTAACGATTAAATGTTGTTGGACGCTAATAATGCATTACAGTCCATTCTTTTCATCTTTTATGCGAATATATATGCTGTGTGTGTGTGTGTGTGTGTGTGTGCGTGTTTGCGTGTTGTGTGTGGATGTACATGCATCAAATGATATTCTTTAATAATTGTTTTAATGTGTTAAATTTGAACGGCCACACCTCAAGGGGCTTAAAGCAGCTATCAGCTTGAAGGAGTTAGTACCTAAAATGATCGTGTCTTTTCGACTATTCAGTAGAATGATAGATGAAAATGTTATTCCACTGACCATTGACCGCGGGGACTCTTATAGAAAGGACTTTCCGAAGATTGTGTTTGTTTGTTTGTTTGTTTCGGAGGGGATGCCCCTTGACACTACACACACAGGAACAATTAGACAAACCACATCACCCCACCCCCGACCCCCATAATAAAAAAGAAGGTTCCGCGGTCTCTGCTTACAAAACGTTCTCAACTTCTTCATTTGTCATTTGAGTGATTATCTGACTTTGCAGTGTCTCAGTGTGAATAATATTCAACTATTGCACACTCTGCTATTTTTTCTTTATTTTTTATTCTTTTTATACTTATGAGTACGTTAGCCGAAGTTTTGAGAATGCTTGGAATCAATATTGGGATTTTAGTACTTCAGTATAATATCACCCGGGGCTCGAACGGTAAGTGCTTATTGTCGAAGCTCAACAGAACTTGAGACGAAATTCTCCAGCGTACTGGTGGAGAGCTAAAATCTATCGTAAATGGTGTGAGCTTTGAGATTTTGGGTGATATGTCTTGCAGGATTGGTTTGAACCGCTGCAGCCGCCCTATTTTAGATTCAGGGAGTCCATGATATACAACAACTCATCACAATAATCGAATTTGTAGATGACACTTGCGTAAATGCTTCTTCTTCCAACGCTGTTCTCATTAACCCATTTTAGGATTCGTCGGAGATTATAATCTCATATCATTACATGATAATAACAGAGTGCTGATTTACCTAGCATATTTACATTTGTGATGTCTGCATCCATATTCAACATCGTGTCACGATATACTCCTATACATCTGGAATTGGCCGAATGTTTAATGCCTAATTAAATTCCCAGTTTCAACCACCATCAGAACGGAGATTACATGCTTTCTCATATAGGTGTGCCATGCATATCGTAAAATATTTCCATCTTGACATATTTGAATAATCACCGACATTTAATGAGATACAAAAAGTTATGGACGTATAGTGTAAGATGGGAGATAGCATAAACTTATAACCACTGTATCTGAATTTGGATACGTGAATCAACCTCACAACCGTAGTGTGCCTAGAAGTTGGGTTTTAAACTGCTAATAACCTTTTGTCTAAACAAACGTATTCATTACTTGCTACCAAAGTCTGCCTGTAGCATCCTTCTGAACCTAATTTAAGTCCATCATTATTGTATTAGGCACTTGTATCACTTGGCTTGCCGTAATGTGGTGTACTATAGTATTTGATATTTGTGCATTCATGGTTCTTTCCTTCTTTTTTTCAATACGCAGATTCCATTTCCAAAACCGTTGAGACAAATTCCAAGGTGAGTCAACTGCTACTGAGCCGTGCAGTGATTTACACTGACACATTATCTTTTCCATATGCTGTCTGTGCATGTTCTCTTAATCCCCCCCCCAGGAGGTGGGGGGATGGACAATTAGGCCTATACCCCAGGTAAATACAGGTTAGTAATAGGGTTAAAGTAAAGATTAGGGTATGGGTTAGGGTCAGGATTAGGTAGTGAGACATGCCAGAACGGTTGATCCAAGGTAGATATAAACACACACATAGTGATTACATGTATACGTAGTGTCCTACATTATTTCTTGAAAGTTTGTGAACATGCATTTTTTCTTATACTTTCTTATTCTTGGGTGCATGTGCGTGTGTGTGTGTGTGTGTGTGTGTGTGTGTGTGTGTGTGTGTGTGCATGTGTGTGTGTGTGCGCGCGCGTAATTTTCTTGTATCAAATTTATTCACACTGTTCTTTTGTGTATCAGGGCATCTCAACACAAGTTACTCGTTATTATGTAACTTCCTGGGACACGATCACTGTTTGTTTCAAGCGGTCATGCATCATATAAATCTACTGCCGTATTTTGATTAATCTGACTGGAATAAATGTATCCTGAATGGAAAAGTTGTTACTCACGGGAAACTTATTGAAAATTAGCAGCCATGTCTAAATTGTCCTTGTAGATATATATATATGAGAAATAAAGGAAAAAGTGCATTCACAGGTTTGCAGCTCACGTTAAAAGGGCTTGACCATGTTGACGGGTTATACAGTAACTCATAACATGGCTACACTTCACCGACAAAATCCGTTGGTAACGGTTTGGTTAGTTTACCCACATGAAAGTGTGATTAGCTCTCCTGTCATGCTACTGGTATTCCTTTCCAGGCATACTCACATCATATTCCTGTCTAGCAATCTTGCGGGACTCCATTTGTCTCTATGACTCTGAGTGCGTATGGAAAGGATCAAGAGCATGATAGGGGAGCCATTTATGGTCAGGCTGCAGGATGACTGTCATCCCTGATTGAGCGACAACATCCTCGCCTGGCCTTCGTTCACCTGTCCTTAAAATCACTAGATGCCCATTACGCATCTCAAGGGATATGGAGACGGTACATTTTTCCTCTACTGCTTCTCGCCTATGGAACTCCCTCCTATTTTTTTTTCTACATGAAATTGAAAATTTGGAGCACTTCAAAGCTTCAATCAAGACTCACATTTTCTCTCTCTTGGAGGAGTCTGTACCTTTGAATGTCTTTTTAAAACAGAAATATAGCGCCAAACGAATGCTGTCAAGAATCATCATCATTATCATCATCATCACCATCTATGTAACCTTTCTCTGCTTTCTTTTTCCCCACCGTGCATAGTAACCATCGTGACATGCTCGCCAAAGTAGCCTTCTATCAGACGATCAACTTGCGTCACGGTAATATTGCTGACGAGGGGGAACATGGCGGCAGACATATCTCGGTCAGCAAGGAGGGCGTCATCAATTTTTGGAACATGGAGATGAACCTTATGAAGTCTGTTGTTGTGAGTTCTTTGCCTTGCGCTTTCATGCAGTATCCCCATTACTTTACAAACTGACCAGTCGTGACACATGTCTTTATAATCCATGATCTCCTAGCTTTTCTTCGCTATAGTTTTCTTCTATTCTTTTTGATGATCATTCTTCTTTTCCTCGTATCCATCAATATTATCATTGTTAGTAGTAGCAGTATCATATTTTCTGTTACCATTATCATCATTACATATGGTGTACTTGCCAACTGTCCCTATTTAACTGGGACATTTCCTACTTTGGGCATCTGGAAGTGCCATCTTTTGATCCTTTTTTATGTTGCCCCTATCTTTTTTCTAAAAACTGTATGTATTAATGTATAAGAAATGTCCTTATTTCTTTAAGATAGTACTCCAAATTATCCCTATTTCTCAGTTTTTTAGATTGGCAAGTATCAGTATGCTTGTAATATTGTTATCACTATCTCCCCCACCAATAAAAATGGTTATTCCACCATCGTTTTCAGCTGGAGCAACCGCGAGAGAAGAGCAAACCAATGTGGCTGACGGACATGGTGTGTATGCCCAACGTCAACATGATTGCGATATCATCTACAGAAAGGGAAATAAGTGAGTATGGAGCTTCGAGGACACCCAAGACCTGATATATCCCCGTACCTTTGCTCATCCCTGAAAGCAACTTAGTCTAGTCTTTAATGAAGACATGCAAGAAGTATGTAGCTATACCCGCTCGTACACACGCAGCAATAATGCTTTCGCATTTAGAAATAGCTAGCTCAATTAATGAATAAACGCGATAAATGACTGAGTCAGTAGTAGTTGTATCGTGATTAACACAGACAGTAATTGGCATGGATTATGATAGTACACACACAAAGACACACTTGTACACAATGACCTATAGACCATACATATTCTTCGACATAGCACAAGAACACATCAACGGTCGCACACCCACCCACACACACTCACCAGTCCAGACACACACTACGGAGAAGAGTAACTTTAATAACTCCTTGGTAAATCTGATATCGTTCGTCCGCAACACACTTAAAAGTCTGTGCACAGAAACAACACCCTTGGCTGCAACAAGGAAATGGTGTCACGAAATAAGATCACCCCGCATTAACATCATATTCTAAAAAAGACTGCGGCTTGCAAAAACAGATAAACACACAGGGAGATGCCTGAGTTTGTCGTATGTTTTGGATAAGCTATCGCTTCAAGGCACTGGTGACGCGCGGGGATCACTAATAGTTTGACCCAATGGCCCACTCTCTAACCTCGCCTTCCTCATACAGTTGACAACATGTCTGTCACGTCATGTCTGTATGCAATCTCAAAGGGTTTTGCAATCGTGATCTCGAGCGGTAGATGAAGCGCCATCTACCTATATATCTTTCTGCTGCTGAGGAAACCTGCCCATCAGTAAACAAACGCCTAAGACAAACCGTTACCTCATATTTACCGTAACAATCAATGGATCATCCCTGTGCCCCCTTATGTAGATCATAAATGAGGAAATACGATTTATTGTATGTAAAAATGCACTATCTCACCCTTAGCACACAGTGGCATCTGTTTGCTGAAAGTGTCGCGATGTAATGTATAGCGAAATGTGATGGAGAGGTCCCGTCTTATCGGTTGAAGCATCGTTACGTTAGTCTTGAAAAGTTGGGTGTGTATATATAGCATGGTAATATCATTTGAGGGCACGTACTGCAAATATTCGCAATTGACCAGTGGCTGTGATACTGATATGCAGAATGCCCGGGCAGAATCACATTCCCACCTGTCAAAAACATATCGCTTTCGAGTTTCGATGACGAAAACTGGGAGGATATTTTCGCATTTTGCCAAGAATAACATTGCATATATATGCTGACAGTTAAACATACACCGTCTTCACTCGTTGACATGATGGACATCTACGGTACAGCGTCTCGCATATACAGCTACTTAGTATGTTACAGAATTTGTCAACAGAACTCGTCATGAACTCACTTTCTACATTCTCCTTACTGAACTGTCCCTTCCTTTAGAAGCATATATAGAGTTTGGTTTCGTTTTAATGGACTGGACTTAAGTGCACTGCCAGATTCCCCAGCCGAACAGTCCAATCATCAACAAAGCATCACCAAAGGACAGAATGATGTCATGCACACACTTCTCAACGAGTTTACAATGAATGTCATGTGGAAAGGACTCTGGAAACAATTACTGACAGTGAAGTGATTGTGTTACAAATAGCGAGGTGATGAGAGAGAAACCGTATCAGAATTAAGCTACACAGGGGATTTTTTTTTTCCTTCGCGTGTATCATCGTTTTACCGCTACAGATATTCTGATACTACTAAGTACAATGCACTTACGATATAAATGAACACGGACATATCGAAACTCTCAATCGTTACACCGAAATTAAAATTCAAATCTCATTTTTTCTTTTTTTTTTCTTTATAACTTTGTATGCTTTATTGTTTGGTGGTAACAAAATTTCGATAAATCGAAAGAAAGCTGCCGGTCCCGAGGACTTCGTTATAATGGGAGTCACCTGTAACAAAAAACCCTCAGTTTTCAAGATGTCATTTTTTTTTTTCGTCATTGCAAAAGATGTCGGTGAGAGCAGTGAATATTGGCCCGATCGAGCCCTGTCATAGACCTATTATATCTACGATGTATCCTCAAGTATAATCTGCACTCCACTACGTTTATAATGTAGGGCATATACATTTATACATCAGACTAGGATATTTGCTCTCAATCACAAAACTAAAAGCTATTTTCAGCAGAAGCCCCCCATTTGCGGTGGTTTGGAGTCTGCGTATACTCCAAACAGATTACACATACAAGTGTACATTGCCATGTTATGCCAGTTAGTCTGAGGGAATAATTCAGGCAAGGGACATGGCTGCGTGAATCCCCCATTAATTAATTTCGTGATCAATTATATAATCATTTACAATCATTCATTGATACTGAGGAGCTGATGAGGCCTAGTAGATATGACAACGTAACCTATAAGACAACGGAATGTCAATCCATGGTCCCCTGGCAGCGGCTGTTGTGCCCCTGTAGGCCGTGAGCACTTTTTCCTAATTGCATGGTCTTTCGTTGGTCCCGTCGTTGCTTCCTTAGCCGTCACTTAAAACAAATCATAATACCATTAACACAAAAAAAAACCCAAAAAATATCTAGCTCCCATAAGATTACACAATGCATATGAAAGTTAAATTGTTCCGTACAGCAGGGACACCTTACCTTCTGGTTCTATACCACCACGCAGGCTGCCATCGCTCGTAAAAATCCATTATGGAAGACTGGGAATGGAAATTTGAACCCTGAGCTTCCACAAACGTTGAGTCTATTCTGTTATCCGGTCTATTATACTCCCTTCTGTGCAGGCTTCTTCGATGTGAATGCCAGTAAATGTGACAAATGCTTCCAAGTCGCGGGGCTGGAGCACTGCGCCCTTACAATGGACTATTGGTAAGTATGACATGAAACAGAGTAGAGTGTCTTCCGCAATTACTGCACATAACCGCATCCATTATGATTGGCGTCGAGTAAGTTTCTGTTTCGATCGATACAAAAACAAAAAAGCATGCGTAGGTTATCCTGCCATTCGCCTTCGTCCAGACTGATATGCTAAGTTGGCTGACAAAGAACAATTAATACAAGAACATAAAGAACAAATCAAGTCAAATTATTTACCACCTACGTACGGTGCATTGCGTCGCACGTTCATTTTCTGTCACAGTTAATCTCTGGTGTATCAAAATAAGTTATCATCGTGGTATTAAAGCTAAACGTGTGACGGCGCAGAATGACAGATGCTAACTTTCAAAAGTACGTCATCAGAAACTGAAATTATGTATCACGTGCTTAGTGTTATATTTCCATCATTGGTCTGCATCCGAAGGGATTTTATGGTGTAGCATAAACATATATGTTGAAGCAACTCAATATGCTTTTCATAATGATCATCATTTCCATTAGTACTTCCGATATTTTCTCTCGACAGTGACTGACTATAAAACGACATCAGAATTTAGTGTGGACAGTCATAATAGTCTTTCGCTTCGACTAAATTAGGTTTGTCCACGCACCATAGCAGAGAGTATCAGCAACAACACTGTAGTCTTTTCGTTGCTCGCCTGGCAGTTGTTGTGGTTGATAATGATTCGTGTAGTGAAACTGTCATCTCTCTCTGTTGATCGAATACAACCCGACAAACAGGTTCGACCACCGGAACATGAACCGGGCTGTTCTCGTGTTCGGCGACGCAGGGGGCGGAGTGTACTGTATCGTCTTCAGCGAGGCTCTGGGCTCGGCGCTATTCGGCTCACAGAACGCCAAGTCTGTCGGGTCGCGAAGGGTTCCGTTCCAGGAACTGCTGAAGGGACTGGTCAAAGGGATCCAGGTCTTGAAGTTTTCGGTAAGTGATGATTTGCGGACACATTCAACCCAGAGAGACTGAAAGGCGTTTGTAGTACCTCAATCATCCCACCAGTAGTAATGTTAGACAAAACAAAGGGAAATAACACACACACACACAAACAAACAAACAAACAAACAAACACAGCGCTTAGTCTTTGAGGTTATAAAATTGTCAGAAATCTCGCGCATGATGCGTTAATGTCCGTTTCCGTGTGAAAACAAAAATCGGTACGCAACATGAAAATTTCCTTGCAAAGCACAAATGTCCTACACTCCAGCTTTTGGCGGATTAACATAGGCAGCTACTTTTGTAACCTTTCTCTGTGAGTCAGGGGCAATAAGTGTTATGATATATTTAAATCTTAGTTCTCACTTGCGAGGGTCTATATACAAAATATGATTTTCTGGAGGAGGTTGGTTACAAAAAGTTTTAGTACACCATCGATGAAACACGTCACCACGTGAACGGATCACAGGAGCTCATGCACCTGACCATCTGGTGGTCTGTACGATTATTCAGTAACAGCGACAACTGCTCTCATTGGCAATTGCTGTGATTGTTGCCAGTGTGTGATAGGCATACACATCACTGGAGATATATATTATACACAAGTACGTTAGTAAAGGGATGGTATGGTATTGGTGGAGATGAGGAATGGGCTTTAAACTTTTTGCGAAGTACCAAGAAACCCCTCATGAAATAGTACAGAGCATAGCATTGTAAAAGGAATTCAAAGTTTATTTGATGAAAATCGGTTTGGAATGGCTGAAACATCCAAAAAAACAGACAAACAAACAAACAAACAAAGTAAAACAAAGCGATCGTAATAAAGGGTGGGTCCCACCTTTTATTAGTATTGCTCTATTTTGGATATCTCGGCCATTTCAAAACGAATTTTCGTCAAATAAACGTTGACTTCCTCTTGGAATTACATCCTCTTTCACATTTCATAAGAGGTTTGTCATTATCTCAACAAAAAATGTTTGAAACCTGAAGTTAGGTCTCAACCAAAACAATACAATTCCTGTAAGAGTTTTTGTCCTCTGACCCTGTAGCCCCTCCACGAAGACTGGGTGAGGAAAGTGAAGTACTGCTGTAACCTGAACTCATTCGTGTCATGTGCCACAACAAACGATACGTCCATTTTCATCGGCGATTTGGAGAGGAAGAAGTCGTAAGTACATGTACTTCCTGAATTGTCTGGATTCATGAATAAAAGAGAGCGTTAATGATGAGAGACTGGCATGTAGACTGGGAAGTTCGAGTGCATGGGTGAAGGTATCATCTAATCATGGCGAACGTAGGGAACACAGTGTTGTAGATATATGAGAGAGAACCATGCACAAAGATGATCTTGGATGAATTTCTCTATTAAAAAATGCACATTTCTTTTTCGTCATAACACATTTGTCTTTAGATCTATTTGTTCGTTTAATTGTTTGTCTTTAAGATAAATTAGGGAAAGACAGACGTCGATTCATATCTATAGTCGTAGTCTCGAAGACATGAAAACATATTTTCTATTTGAATGACTTTGGTCAGATGTCATTGGCTTGTTTTCGACGTGTTTGTGTTTTTCTTTTTCAACACTCGTCTTTGCATTTATTCAACAATTCTTAATTTTCAGGGGCTCGTTTTTCAAGATTCGCAAGGGGATCCTCTGCTTCGATTACGATAAAGACTCCAATGTAATCGGTAAGAATACCTCTCTCTATCGATCTATCTACCATTATCTATCTATCTCCTCACTTTTCTATACCTACCTCTTCAAATCCACATATAAATCTTTATGTGTGATTGTACTGTATATCTGGGTGTGCCAGAAACTGAAACACTTTTGCGGCCTGTTGGTCCGTGCCCTAATACCACTACGTCGGCGGCGATATTTCATTCAGTTATCGATAGGAGTGGAAGTGCTGGAATGATGAATATAGTATGAAAATGAGGTCATTTTAATGAGGTTGTGATTGTGTGTTTTCAGTGACCGGTGGGATGGACCGCTCAGTCAGGACTTGGAACCCGTATGTCACAACGAAGGCTACAGCAGTCATGAAAGGTCATACCTCGGCCGTGGTGCACGTCGTGGTCAACGCCCAACATGGTCAGATCATCAGCGTGGGCAAGGACAAGGTAAGGCTAAAGGAGACAGAAAGCAATGAAAGAAATTCCACTACAGACAAAATCACATATGCCTAGCCACACTAGATTTGCCTTAGCTATGTCGTTAATATATTTGTCAAATCATCACGAATGATTAGGCGTAATTTTGGGTGTACTACAAACCACATCGCACGGTTCACTACCTGTGCTCCAGATCGAGTGTCTTGGGGTTTTAGTTAGATAAGTCTTGTTCAGAACTGGTTCCCTCACTATAACCCTTTTTCCGTGTTGTTCATATCCTTTTTTATAATTCATAGGGGATCAAAGTGTGGGACATGCGTGACCAGACGTGTCTACAGAACATCAACCCGCGGAACATCACGATGGGCCAGCACGCCATCAGCACGATCTGCTTCCACGCCAAAACGGGATCCCTCATCCTTGGTACCAATCAGGTATGGGTCGACTTTTTGTTTGGGGTCTGGAAGAGGCATAATCTCGCTTTGACAGGACCGTATCGACGTCCTGCGGGAAGAATAATACAGGAGTGAGGGCTCTGTGAGCTTACAAGCGTAGAAACAGCAATGATCAGGAAATTAGAGCTGTCGATATTATCATTGTAAACTAAACAGATATGTTGCCGAAATGTTGATAGTGAGTGAGTCCTCGATCTGCTTATCCAGTTTGCATAGCTCAAATGATATTGAGAGAGTAGGTCAGTACATAATAGAAGATGCTGTCTGGACCCTGTCACCAGTCGGTTTGATGTTAAATGTCCCCACTGCGTTGTTCATGACGTTGACAGATTGCCCTCCTGGAGCACAAGTGGGAAGTGGAGGGCGACGAGGACGAGATGACGTCACACAATAAGCCCATCACGCACTGCCTGTACAACAGCCTCTTCAGTCAGGTGGTCAGCACTTGCCACGACTCCGTGGTCTGCGTCTGGGACCTCGCCTCGGGCACCAAAACGATCCAGTTCTCCAACGCGCACAAGTACATGGAGAAAGGTGTGGAGAAGACGGCGGAAATCACGGCGATGACCTTCGACCCGTCGGGTCGTCGTCTGGTGACCGGCGGCAGGAACGGCACCGTCAAGATCTGGAACTTCAACAACGGCGCCTGTCTGAGAGAACTGGAGGTCTTCGACAATCTTGAAGTGAGCGGATCAGGGAGTATTTTAGGCTGCTTTCCGCCATCTCACTGGATTTGATGATTAATTCATTCCCGATTCAAGCTCCGTGAAAATCAGTAAAAATCAAAGTGGATATTACCAAGGAGGTACTAAGCTCGCCTATAGATAGTACCTCCTCAATAATCTTGCAATCATGCCTATATGGCGAGTGAACGGAAACATTTTACCAGTATGGAAGACAAAGTCAGAATGAGAGAATGTAATGCAATTTAAGAAATCAGATTTTGTGGGAACTCGGCAACTACAGAGCATGGTTATCAAAATGTGTTGCTTAGGTTACAAATGGATTCTTACGACAATGTTACTAAAGACAGCAGAGATTAAGGAAGACTTTGCATCTAAAATTGCTAGAAGGTAAAATGTGCAGATCTAGAATTTGTCGAAAATAAAATTTGTGTCGAAGACGGAAGGGTTTTATCCTTCTCAACAATGCATACATTGCTATTGTTCTCGGTATTGTAACTAAGTCCCTTTTATATTTTACATACTTCTCTGTCTTCCCTAGGTCACAGGAATTGTATGTCCCAAACAGCGTATCGTCACCGCAGGCTGGAACAAACGCATTACCAGTTACATGTAAGTAAAGTTGTGTCAGTCATGTTGCGATGTTGTATGAACACCTTGTAGATAGCAAGCTAAGATGAAACAAGTTCCTTTCATTCCGGAGTGTGGGGTAACACGCCAGTGTCGCTGGTGACGTGGGTGCAAATGTATTGCTTTCACTGTTGTAAATTGTTGTTTCTTTATCATTAACACTGGTATCATTATCATCATTAATGCCGCAAGCAGTTTGTCTCTATTGTCATGATTATCATCATAATCCGTACTCCTATGTTGTCACTTCAACCCATGATACCCCTCTATTTAGTTGTGGTTACTGCAGATTTTTTTTTCCGAGAAAACTGGTTGAACATTTTCCACCTGTCTGATTCCCGTTTCATGTAGCGATTCGGATGACGATGAAGACACTCGCCAGTGGGCAGTCAAGCACAATGAGGACATCCTGAGCCTGGCGTGTTCCAACCCCAGCCGCTCCCTGGCCACCTCTTCCTATGATGGGGACATATGGGTGTGGTCACTGGAAACCGCGCACCCCTTGTGCAAACTCAACGCCTTCGAGGGAGTCAAGCCCCAGACGGGCTCGCGGGTCCTCAGCGTATCGCGCGAGACAAGCTTTCACACGACAGCGGGGACGTCGAGGGCGAGCAGCGCCACGCGGCTCCCGAAACGGACCGGCAGCACAGAGGGACTGAACGATCTGGAGGGGCAAGTAGACGACGGCGGGAGCGCCGACGAGGAGCAACTGCAAGAGGACGTCGCCAAGATGACCGTCGCAGGGGACGATAAAGAGGCCAAGGAGAAATACAAAACCGTGTTTCCCGTCATCAATCAGCCCCAGAGACGGACGAGTCTCGTGGACCAGAAACAGCCGTCGAATCCGAGATCGGAGTCGAGAACATTCTTCACGGAATCCTTCGGGCCAAAATCAAAGGACAACCAGAGGAAAGGTGAAGACGGCGAAGAAAAGGCGAATGACAACCGTGACGATGGCACCGTCAACTCGGAACGAACGAACTCTTACTGTCTGGGCGCCAAGAATAAGGAGGAGTACACACGGAAACATGAAGCATCAGTCGACAAGGTAACACACAAAACTAATGTCTAAACATTAAATCCTTTGCTATGTATACTAATGTAGGCTGTAATGAGTGAGCTTCAAGTGCCGAGTATTCATGAATAGCGAGTGAAACCAAACAAATGTCCCCTTACCGATAACTTCAAAAGCAAACCGGTATGCTTTTTAAAGGCTGTTTACATGGATGCCGCTGTGATGGACATTCAGTGCGTCCTTCCACTTAAAAACAATTGATATTATCCCAGTTTCTATACTACTGTTATGGTCTGTACACAATTCATTACACATCGGGGTTTTATCCTGACCCATGACTTATATAGGTAAAGTTGAAGTCTAACCTCTGATATATTTCTTTAGTTGAGTTCAAGTAATGCAGATGTCGCGAGAATCAACATTGGTAAAAGCGGGGCGTTTACGTCATTAGCTTTGTCCAGTGAGAGCGACTACCTGCGTTTGTCTGGTAGGAGTTACATGTATACTTAACACGAATTGCTGTTGGTAGCAATTTGACAAATATATCCGAACAGCCGTCAGCATTTCAGCTGTCACTATAGTAACTGAAACTTTTTGTGACGTATGACTATAGCAATCTCTTGGTAAAGTGGATGCTCTCGCCTACGACCTATTCATATCAGAAGTAGACAGACGGGGCAAACTGTAATAAAATGGTCTATTTTTCTTAGCATAGTGAACAGATATCAGTGATGAAATGATATAACATTTCGTGCGTTTGCCTCCAATACAAGCTCCTGTTCTTACAAGCTCGAATGAACGACAAGGACACGGCCACCCTAATGGCAAGCGGGGCCGAGGGCTGGGTGCGAGCCTGGTCCATTCACCACAAGGGAGGACTCCTCGGGCAGTTTAACGCCGCCCAGAAACCGGGCGAGTCGGTGCTGAGCATGGCGACAGATTCCCAGAACAACTTCCTAATCACGGCGGATACACTTGGCTACGTCAAGGTGGGTGTCTTCGTTAAAATAAATTTTCTCATAGATACAACATCGGAGTTATTCTTAGGGGCGCCGGTGTGTACGCAAAACTCGAGTGTTTATTCTTGTTTTGATCACTTGTGGGATCAATTTAGGAAAAAAAAAGTAAAAGAGTAAATAAAACTCAACGACGGTTATGTCCATCATTGGATAACCCCGTCATCGCAATCTATAAGAATACGCGCCAAATCCGTTGTTGTGCAGAGTTTAACGGCAAGTTCCTAGCTAAACCTGCATTTCTTACCAAAATTTCAGCTTGGCGTAGTCACAACGGTTCGTTGATAGTATCAGGATGAGTGTCACGTCTGTTTTCTTTCTCTTTCCTGTTTCCTTGTTACAGAATACAAATGAATCAGATACAAATTTGCCACGCGCGCATATGCTTTAATCTCGGTGTTCAGATTTCTGCTCATCGGTTGTTCAGTATTTTTCTTCGTCTTTTGTTTCAAGTCAGCACACCTTCAATTCATTTTCAGCTCAGAGTCTGCAATTCATAGCCATGAAAATATCTGAAAACAACGCAGCATATCTGGGTAAACTTCTAGTTTAATGTTGACAGAAAATTAAACACCTTTGCTCATGTCCCGCGGTCGTTTTCGAAGGTGTGGGACATCGCCGAATACTGCGTGGGCAAACGGGAGATGGCCCGTCGGCAGCGTGAGGACATCAACATCGACTACAAGGACCGAGAGCGCCAGTTCCCGTACCTCTCGGGCAACAGCAGCTTGAAGCGGCTGTCGCTGCGCATGGAGATGAAAGCCCGAGCGAACATGAAGCAGCCCCCTCCCCAAAGCAATCCCAGGGAGACGCTCATCTGGCCTCCTAAGCTCAATTCGTTCCGGGCCCATCTGAAGAGCATCACATTCATCGACTACGCCGAGGACAAGCAGTTGATTCTTACGGGCAGTACGGACTGCTCGGTACGGCTCTGGACGCTCAGCGGCAGATACATCGGTGAGTGTGTGGCAACTGACGCCAATGGTTGTTCTCGTTCGTCACCCTCATATTCTTTCTTCCCCACTACTTCACGTTCCCTGTTTTCTTCTCTAATTATCTATTTTCTGTCCCTTTCGTCTTTTTTTATCCAAGTTTGTCGTCATCATCCTAATCAGCAGCAGCATCATCACTACCACCATTTTATTGTTGTCAGCTTTTCGGCTCATTTCTTCTTTTGCCTTGCTGATTTTCGATTTAAGTGGTCAGATCTTATTCGTACTTTCTCCATGCTGAGAAATACAATCACTTTCATCTCTTACACAGATTACGTAATTACACAACTTGAATTATAAATTTGAACTGCTCATGTTTTCAGGATGAATTTGTTAAAACCGAATTGGAAGGAAAGTCGAGGAGAAACATACCAGTCAATGACTCGGTTGCATCTATACGCATTCAAAATTAAGGATTGTTCGCTTGTGTATCTTCCTGCACTGACCACACATCACTTCGTCTTACCAGGTACATTTGGTCAGAAGGGGGGCTGGACAAAACTGCCGGATGATATGGACCTAGCTAAAGCGCCGAGGGCGATCCCTCGTGACGTCCAGAGGGTTGCATCGGCCATTACCCTCAAAGTCCTCAACGGAGGCACCATGCCGAGATGGAAGTAAGTTCGACCTTTGAGGTATTGGCATTAATTTTTCTGCCCCTTCTTGTTCTGTCAAGATTTCCAATTGTTAACGACAGTTTCGAGTCACATTTACATAGACGTTAGCAATACAATGTATACCCAAATATATACAGTCATGTGTAGTTGTACAAATACACGTGTGTGTGTTTGTACAAAAAGTGTGGATAGATAAATACGCTAGATAGATACAATGTAGATGCTTCCCTTCTAATAGTCGATTTCTGAAACGTGTACATTAATTCAAAGTGTGAAATCAAGGGCGAAATTTGTGAATCGATAGGGGCGGGAGAGTAACTTAGTTCACTATCAAACCCGAGAACAACTATAATCGCTGATAATATTGAACATCTTTAAAAAGGTAAAACCCTGTATTTCCCGTTTTCCCCAGATTTTGGGGCGAAATTCGTTATTTGAAAGATTGGACTATGAGATAGAAAGCGAAAGAGAGCTTTTGGATTACAGGCGACCCTCTGATTTCTCCCCCCTTTTCCAATGCCTTTCTCCACAAAGGCTAGCTAAAACCATCATGATGGTGGTTGGCCGGAAGCAGATTCGCAACGACGAATTCGAAGAAGCAAACTCCAACAACGACGCGATCGACGACATCGAGCAGGCGGAGGAGAAGCGGTCGGCATCGTGGGGCACGAGCTCGATTCTCGGGAAGTCGTACAAGCCCAAGACGAGGCACAAGATGCCTCCGCTCCTTCCAGAGATAAAGCACAACCATAGCCAGGTACGGGGTGCTGATCATTCTGTCCGAAGTGTAATGGGTATGGTTGTAGGAAACACTCGGAGAGTAGCCATAGTAGGAGCCTCTATGGTAGAATGTCACAGTCATGGAAACAACTAAAGATAGAATATCCACTGACTGATTATTACTGAGCTGCTCCGGTAGTCACTTCGTCAATTGTCGAAACGAGCAATGCGCGAAAAGTCTGTCAGAAGCGGACCAAAGTGGGTGATTCATGTTCATAAACACAACGACTTTTATTAATTCTCTTATCATTTTGATGCATATTCAGTATTGATAAGCAGGGGAACATTTGTACGTAGACACTAAATTGTCGTTATGCAACTGGAGTGTGAAGATCTCTTCTATCTCTTGTCTCAAGACTGACAACAACGTTGCAATAATTTTGTGCTCTTTTTGGCGTGATTTGACTGTAGTTTGCATGTTGAAAATATTTGATACCATACAAGGTATGTGAACAACTCTTTCAAGCCCAAAAGTTACATCACAAATTTCCTGTAACAAACATCTGCACACGTCATCGCAATCTTAAAAACTCGTTATCTCAAATTTCAAATTCAAATTTCATTGCGCCGCAGTTTGTACCAAGGCCTTCAGTATGCAGGGCTGCCGTCATGTGACAATATGCAACCAAAAAAATAAAAAAGGACTAACAAAAGAATTTGCTCCTTGTGCTCTCATCACAGGTTATGGTCTATTCGTCGCTACCTTTCACCGACCTCGCCCCAGTCAGGGAGACTACGGTGCCCACAACACTACAGGAGATCCAGCTTCGACACCAAGGTTCCGACGACGCGATGAACAACCAACTCGCCGGCGGACAGGCAGGGCAGCTAAAGCGAGGGGTGAAGAAGTCTCGACTGCAGGAATTCATCCAGAAACAGCGCGCCGTTCGCATACTAACAAAAGGGCGCTTCCCGAAACCAACACAACCGAAATAAAAACTATCATTACAAAGGAAATATATTATGTACAAGAAAGAACCCTCTTGAAGAAGCACAAAATTGTTGCAAACTCCTCTGGCAATCAGTTACAGGAGTCGAGGCCTTATTTCATCAAGAAGATTGAATGCCAAAAACTATGTAAGATGTACAAAAGATGGTAAATTGTGCTACACCAAAACCGTTGCCGAAATTGACAGCAGTGGGGAAAACAACACGAAGCAGTTTCTAGCTGCTGAAATTCTTTTAAAGTCCTGTCGACGTCCATGGAGGACATGTAGTGTAATGTCTTATAACTGACGTTCGATTTGTAAACACCTGGTGGTTTGCTGTCGGTGTACACTTGTGTATTCTGATTGGTCATTAGAAGGACTTACTGAAGAAACTGGTGTCGAATCTTGCACATATTGCTGCATACCTGTACATATGCGTAGAGACAATAAACAACCGTTCAAGTGCCAAATTTGCTAGACAATACGAATAAAACATGACAATATAAATACCAAAATCATGAACATGTCAGCATTGCCAGCAACAGTATGACGTGAGTGATGATCGTCATCTGGTCAAGACCCTAACAAGTAATCTGTGTTTCCCATATGTATGGTGTACGGGATCCATTTGGCGACCCCACAATGTGAATCTTGCCGTCTCTTCCACAGTGTACAAGATGAACAGGTACATCGTACTTTCAAATGGAATGTTGAGCCCCATCATCAAAGCAAGACCTTAACATTTTGATCTGATACAAAATCAAACTCAGGCATGCTTGTACAAGTGTACATGGTTGTGGTTTTCATGAACAATGATCCCCGTGATGCATGACTATCTATCTGTTCAGTCTTGTTGAGTTTGTGCATCATCCGGCGTAACGCCTGCAAAAAGGAAAAGAAACTCCTCAAGTCTTCTTGCATCTCTTTCACTCCCTCTTGCTCCAATTCAAATATGAATGTGTCATAAATGGATCACAAAAAAGGCACACACTCGGATCACGAACATTTCACAAAAATGCCAAGTACATTGGTGTGTAATTATGTACTCTAAGTAAAGATATTTATTTTCTAAGATGAACATGTTGGTGTTCACATAAGAATGTAATAAATAAATGCTACAACATACTTAATAATTTCACTTTGTGTGCATTGTTTTGCATTACACTCGTAGCTATGCACATTATTCCATTCACTTACCTAGTGAAGTTGCAGACAGCTACAAAGTATGAAAAAAATCAAGAGAGAGAGAGTGGATGAACAATAGTGTGGTAACAAAGGAAATTAAACACAAGGTAACAGAGATGTTAAAGAGGAATAGACAAAAAATATTTTGCAATCACTGCTTTCTGGTTATCCCTCTTGAAAAGCATCATATAATTTGATGATAAGCCAATTCACAGTTATAATCTGAGCATGTGCAGATTATAAAGGTCATTGCAGACCTTCTCTTGAGTGGACTTGTAACTGAGATATCTAAAAAATTGGAAAGCCTTCATGAAGACTATGGTATAATTATCTACAGTATGTATGAACCAGGTGCATATACATAGGTGAGTATAAAAATACAGGTTAATGTGTATTCCCAGTAACAAATTTAACAGAAGTCATTCACGCAGCAATTAATTGCCTAGAGCTTTCTTCTTGGTTGTTTTCAACTGTTCTTAAAGATTATCCCATGTTACTTTTGTAAAATCTGTAGTTCCAGAGATCATGGCAGACTGATGCAAACTATGAACTGGCTAATTCATGAAATGGTATATCTAAATACAGTAACTTGTGACAGTATCAGAATTATACACCCATAGGGCAAGCACAACAGTGAGAATGTTAACACATTCATTAAGCTTTAAATGGCCCACACAGCATGGAGGGCATTTAATCCAGACTTCATCACACAATTTTCAAATGATGAGCTGCAAAATTTTCAAACCAAATCATTTCATTCTGCCCTGCTTGAATGTATGGGCATTTTACAAGTCTGTACATATAGTGTTCATGAAAGCCATAGGGGCCTACAGTTCTTTTCCTTCCATTGTAGTACATCCCTCCCCGATAAGATTAGCTTCACAGAGTACAGTTAAAGGTGCAAGTGCTACAGTGGCAACACATAAAATGCAAGGGTACACTTTTTACCAAATGTTTTTTCCATGCCATTCTAAGCCTGCACCTCTGAGCACCGCCCTTTTTCATATGGTTTGCATAATTAGCTACTACCTTCACTGTAGTAAGATACACTACTATGATATGATAATATGAACCAAAGGCAAAATGAATGGGGAGAACAGAGACAAAGAGCAATGGATGTGGAAAGGAAGTGGATGAGACCAGAAACAGAGTAGCCCTCACTTTCACTTTGCTTGAGTGAAATGAAATGTGCAACAATTGCTACACATTACTACGCAAACTACATGTACCACAACAACAGCCAAGTTATAGCCAATTTGCTTTTTGCTTTTGCTAATATGACTACTGTAAGTAAAGTTGCATTCACTGCATGTAAGTTTTTAGTGGGTCTTGGGAAATGAGTTATACACTACACAATTCTGCTCTGACCTAAGTGGTAATCTCTACACCCTTTTTTTCTGGGGGGGGGGAGGGGAAACTTAGTCAAAATTCATTAGCACTAATGGGTCTAGGGTCTGTAGATTGTCGCAGAGATCAAGTCTACATGGAAATAGCAACTGAATTAACGAGAAGGAGGAAGCAAAAACATAACACAAACACTACCATACAAGATTATAAATCTACTCATCGTAACGCTGGACAAATTTGTTTAGACGGATATCAGATAAAAATATTCATGTACTGTACATGAGGATGTAGGCTAGATTTTCACGGAGCAGAGAAAATGCTCATTCTAGATCCATGTTACACAAATGAAATATCACACACATCATTAATAAACAAGAACCATTGCAAAACTTGAATGAGGACTATAATTCTGCTACAGTTGCAGATTTGTGTCAGGTAATATTGACATTTACTGTTATTCATAAAAGTGAAACATGTCTCTGAAATAGTGCTTGTTGTTGGGTCTTCAAAGAAAAAAAATATATTTCCATCAGCATACTGCAAATCAACGAATTTGGTAAATCACGTCCTCATCGGGCAACTACAATGACTTCTTTAAGAGTGCATCAAATCATCACATCAGATACCTAATTGACAAAAAATGATTACCCAATGTTTCTTTCTACGTGCTGAAGTTTGGCTAAAATTTTACTGAAATTTGCTAATATCTGCACTGACCCAAATCTCTTGCAAGTTTTGCATCATTGGCATTCTCAATAACAGTACTATCTCCAGGGTGACTTACAGTAAGTCTCACATACACTACAAACACTACCATACAACTCTCTTAATCCGTTGAGGATGAGTCCACTTGGGCAAGTGTCTATGGGAAATGTGTATTGAAGCAAAATCAGCCCATCCTCAATGGGTTTAAATGAAATGTTTAAATGGGTTTGATGAAATGTGCATTGTTATTCTGTTTTCTTCATGTGAACCAAGCTTCATGGCCCTCCTCAAGATACACTGTCTGAGAAAATACAGTAAACCTCGCATGAGTCGAAGCTCTCGGGACTGACAAAAATGCGTCGACTTAAGTGAAATTCGACTCTCGCGAGAGTCGATTTTTTTTTTCCGACTCACAGTTATGTACATGTACAAGTATTATAGTACATTTGCATGCATGTGTGTGTGTGTGTGTGTGTGCGTGCGTGTGTGTGTTTGCATTCAAATTTGTCTGTTCTTGAAGATAATGTTCTTATTTTGTTCTAAATTGAACATGGAATTTGTATCAATACTAGTAGTTAAACGTAGTTCTGAGAATGTCTGCGCTAATGTGGCAATGTGCATGTGCTATGTCTATGGTGCAACATAGGTAGCCATCTCTGTCAACCTACCCTGAGACAAACACTCTCCCAGGCCCATCCCACCTCCATTGAACAAAAGTATACAGCCAGCCGGGCACGCACAAACAAGCTCCGCCCACTTGGCCTGTCACTGCTGTCAGCAGCGATTGGTTGACCAAGGAGTTCTGGCTTGACATGGATAAAGTATGGATGTGCTGTGTGTATGGATAAAGTATATGGATCGATGTGCTGTGTGTATACATGTATACATGTGTATGTATTCGACATGCGTGCAGAGCGGTACGGTGAGTGTGCATGCTTTCCTGCAGCAGGCCAGGGACGGGGTTCTGCGACACGCCGATTTTTTGTTCTCCTCTAAATGTAATGAGAATGCCAGACAAATCTTTTTCGGCTCAAGTGATGTAAACTACGTGTATTTTGTACAAAAGGGACTGAATGTTTTACTTCGACACAGCCGAAATTCGACTCTCGTACTTCGGCTTATCCAAATATTTCTTAGAGAAAATACATAGGGAAAAATCGGGACTTTTTATTTTGCTTCGAGTTAAGTGTTTTTCGACTCACTCGACGTCGACTTATCCGAGGTTTACTGTATGTGCATACACTGTACACATCCTCTGTGGAAAAGGAAGTTTATTACTTTATGACACTCATTGAAAAGGTATTTCTTCTACCTTCATGTTCAAAAGAAAATGAAACACAGACAAACAAAGTAACGGACCAGGACAGACACAACACCACAGGCACAGGAGTAGGCCAGATATTCTAAGGTACACTTCAGATGCCAGGGTAGATTGTCCACTGTCATAACCATTCGCACAAATGTTTGGTTACTCCAACCTATATGTATTCAGCACTATGCTGCAATGAGCTTTATACTTATGCTCAAACAATATCATTTCTAGGATAAGATTGAATCTTTCAACACAATTTGACCTGGTAACAGAGCAATCACGTTGAAATGACTGCAATAGTACAAAATGCTACAACATCCATCTTCATTCATGTTCATATAAAGAGTGAATAAGGAAAAAGCAATGACACATATTGGTTTTGGACACTGGCGAGCTTATGCTATATAACGGGAAAGCTATAAGACGAACAGGGACGAAGAATCTATCAGATGTGATGTTACTCGCAGTCAAACAGCCGTTCCAATTCCAAAGTAGTTTCACTTTCACCTGAATGCAGAGCAAAGCGGTGTGTGCATACGCATGCACAGTACACCAGGCTTCTTTACATTCCATACACATGTACATGTTACATTCTCCGATACTCGCTGATTGGACGGCTACTACGCTGCGTCCTCGATCCGGACCAGGCGCTATATTGGCTCAGAACCATTCTCGATTTCAGGGGGACGGGGGGCTATTCGATGTTGAGCTTGCGCAGAAGCCAATTAGCACAAAACACTCTCAAACCAGTGGCCGCGTTGTGCTTGTTGAAAGCTCGCTAATGAACGTCAAAATCTACATGACACGTTCATCACACATATCTGTCCACTGACAAGACCTGGCGGCATCAAGTCTGCAGGTGTGAGAGGCAAAATTCAAGCGCGGTCCCATTTTGCACACAGCTCCTAATGACTGTCTCCTTTTGCAGGACAGATATTCTCTCTACACCAGCAATGATGATCCATTGCTCACATATATAGCAGTTCATCTCTGCACCCACTGCAACTGTTACACTGATGTCTGCTTGTAGTTCTTTGTGTCTATGATCCTCTTTCCACACATTGCACATATTCCTGCAGTGGAGATAAAAGTCACATATTACGAGTTGTAGTCTTTACCTATCATGTGTCTTAATAGCAAGCTTATTCATGGGACTAAAGTTGGGTTCATAGTTGTAAACTTATTAAATTTTAGTGACAAAAATAAGAGTAGGATACATGAAAGTTTGAATTTCAATGACATCAAGGATAAACAGTGTGTAATGGAAGCACTGGAAATTACATTTTTGTCTTTCTGATAGTGTGTAAACTGAAGCAAAATACTGAAGCTTCCAAAGACTACTTTTTAAAAGTCAATTTCACAGATATGAATGAGATAGACATTCAGTGAGTTCTTCCAATTAGAAGAGTATCCTAATATTTACATTAATGTTACCTTCGATATATGCAATTTTTAATATTTGTAACAGCCCTCGGGTGACAAGACCCTGTATCTCAATTGGCATACAGTATATCTAAAAACCTCTTAACTCAGTTTTAAATATCACATATACTGATCCGAGTTTTTAAAGGCACATAGACCCGGGTGTTTAGTCGAATGCGTACGCGGGCAGACGGCGCAAGTTTCTTACAGAGACCTATGCTATCAACTCCTCTTCAGCGCTTAAGCTTTGACCCATTTCCACAAGGCCAAAAAACTCCGATCCACTGTAGTCAGTGGTCCAATCACAGTTCGGCTCATAATTCGGCTCATGATGACAGCTTTAGCAAACTTCTTCTATGATGTCATACTAAGAAGCATGCACCCTGGCATCACTACAGACTGCATGATGCGCAGAAGACAACAAAGGCAACGTTACCTAGTAACACCTACGCGATTTACTCTTGATGACAGCTCAACTTCAGCAATCTTCGTATCAATGCCTACATGATCGGCACTACACATGTATCATCCAACAGCGCCCCCGCTACTGCTGGGTCTATGCATCTTTAAACATTACAACCATTAATGTAATCCACAATAATGTTTCTACATAATTTGAAGTCAAGATTGATGTTACTTTGCCAAAATGTTGTGAAAATGAGTGTTTTTGCTCACCTAAAAATTTATGATTTATGAGATATGATTGTCATCCCACGGATGACAAAGTGAATCTTACACCCAATTTAGAACTGTTGTCTCCCATCTGTGATATGCCATTATGTCAACCACACTTACCAACTTTGTAGGCACAGGCTTGGCAGTAGTGTGATCCAACTTGGTGCACGGACTGCTTGCAGATTCGACACTTCTTGAACTCCTTCGTGTATGGATTCATTCGAGCCTTCTTGGCAGTCAGGAGCTTGTTTTCACCAACTCTTCTTCCGCCACCCTCTACAAAGCAAAGTACAAAATTAATCATTACATTCTCTACCCTTTTCTCCACTGGGATATACCCATTTTACATTGCATCAAATAAAGTGCTACAATAGCACAACTTTCCTATCTCACTACTGACTGCAGGCATATCTATGGCTAACTCACACCATTAGGCAAGAAACCCCATGTTTCAGCTACACACTTATGTCTAACAATGTATCAGATTTAGTTATGTCACACATAAAAAAGAAAGAAAAGAAAGGATTAGGTTATCAGGCCATCTCCCACATAAGTTTGTATGCTGTAGAATACCTGCCTAAATCCAAACAGTGAAAAAGAAAAGTGTTTCAATATATTTCATACCACATCTTTCTTTTTTTTAATATTCACCTTCAAGTATTCAGAATTACATTATGAGTATTAAATACATGTAATTACCTAAATGTAACCAGCACATGGATGCTCTGGCTCGCAATGTGAATGGATTAAAAGGGGAAATATCACGAGCAATATCAGAAAAACAAGCCCTCAACCTGTTGAGGATGAGTCCTGAGTAAACTTGGGCAGGGAAATGTGCGTTGTAGCAGAGTCAGTCCGTCCTCAACGGGTCATAGAAAGGCCTAATGAAATACTCAAAATATAAGTAAATCATACAGTATCATGCCATATAGTGAGACAATAAGACTTTGCATAATAGGATCGTAAGACAAGTTTGCGAGAGAAAAAAACAATAACAGAGAACCACAGTAATGGAATGAGAAATAAGTATTACTCCTTTTCACAGGAAGGTTTTTGATTTCCCCCCTTGGAGACGATACACAGGGAATTTGTGTTATGGGTGGCAATATATTCCCAAGTTGTCAATTTCGCGAATTTCAGGTGACTCACAAAATCGACAGAAAAAAAAGGAACAATATCGTAATATATTACATGTTTATTACTGAAGGGCATTAGATAAATGAATGTTAGATTTCATATCTTACATGGTTGTGAGGAATACATTCTTAACGATGACATGCTTATTGAATATCTGGTGTCGAATGTCAATGTGAAATATACTGTAAAAGTGGAAATTTTCGCAGTGTTGAAATTTTCGAGCATTTCGCGCAACCCAAAACTAGCATGAAAATAAAAGCATGCGAATATCTTTGCTTGCCATATGTTCCAGTAGTTGTCTTGATTCCGTGGCATTAAAAACACATAAAACTCTTCTTACCCCGCCGAGCGCAAAAAATTAGTCGCGCGAAAATATCCACTTTTGCAGTACTGGGATATTCAATAATTACACACACATGTATATTCCTTTTGGGTTAGTAACCTCCACTCTCCACTTTTTCTGATGAATTCCTTGCCAAATGTTTCAGAAGATGAAGTACCAGTACTTTCCACACAATATCAACCAGGCAAATCCTGGCCAATTACTCATTCCAGCCAGCTATTACCATTAGGTGACCATCACAAACACACATGCAGGAATGAAGAAATGCCGAATGGATGAAGAATCCACATCAAGTGTTTATTAAGATTTTCAGGTGTAAGAAGATGTGTCTACTGGTATTTTCGATACAAACCTGTCGTATTTCTTGCGCCTCGTTTCCATGGGTCTGGTGTGATCACCTTACCAAGCTTCTTCTCACCTGTATAAAAAAAGCAAGGAAAACAAAAACAAAAACATATCAATGAAAGTACCCAAGCACCTTTGTTGATAATCGTGTACTTCGATATCATTTGATTTGAATTGAACTGTACTGTTCTAATGTGGCTGCTCAAGCAATGGCTGTTTGTATGCAAGAAAAAAATGCGACAAGCGCCTTTAAGTCGCCTCCAGAAGACTAGACAATGGGGATGAAGTGTATTGCTAAGGGGTGCATCCAGTTGCAATCACTGCAGCCAGGGGGCTTGCACCAGGGAAGTCATGACTGATTGTCGTCCATGGTTTCTTATCCACCAAGCTATGAAGTACAACAGCTCTACGAGTGTACCTTGAGAAGCAGTCTCAACACCAAGTCTGATCATTCGTATCATAATATTTGTATTGTAGAGTACATTGTACTGAGCAACAAAGACAAATGTTGGAGCCAAAATCATGGCTTTGGTCCAGCTAAAATTTGGATATCTGCCTTGAAATGACATCGCATTAAAGCATGTGGAGGGGGAAAAATGGTGAAGGGAAAACATCTCGTCAGCAATGCTATTCTTATTCCAGTTTTTAAGTTCCTTGAAAATATTTGGAGGAATTTTGAAAATATGATCAGCAAACCAGTATTCATCGTGCCTGTTCATGTCAAAGGTCCAAGAAGTTCTTGGGTATATAGACCAGCTAATGTTTTAAAATTACATTCATACAAACATCAAATGTACTCCACACCTTTTTGCTCACAATAACATTGTTTACCATAGAGTAAAGGTGGAACACTGAACACTGAACACAACATCCTCAAACATGACCTTGACACTCTCTCAGATTAGTCTGAATTGTGGCTGATGTATGTTGACATCAAAAAGTGTGCTGTCTTTCAATAACCAAGAAGAGGAAGCCTAGAATTCACACATACCATCTTGTTGGAAAATGCATACCTGAGGTACCCAGAGTTGAATAGTACAGATATCTTGGGTTGTATTGACAATAACAAAGGACTTGCACTGTCAACAAGTCCAGCACAAAGCTGTCACACCTTGAGCCTCCTCAGAGGAACTCTGAGTCTAATCATGTGTTCCAAGGCAAGGGAGTAAAAGTAATAGAGATTTTCATATGATCAGGCTCTTGTAAGAGCCTGATACAGAAACAGAGCGACAGCTGAAGTAAGACGAGCAAGGGCAGCTTTTGAAAATAAAATTGCTGAGGAAAAGAGAATGCAAAGAGTTTCTGGAGATATGTCAAAAGTAAATAAAAACCAAACACAGGTATCCCCGAACTGATGACTCAGGATGGCACATGGGCCAAAACAGATCAAGAGAAAGTCAATGTGCTTAATACTTTTTGGGTGAAGGTTTTCACAATTGAGGATCTCACATCACTGCCGACTTTGACTAAAACTTCCAATGTTGACCTAACAGAGATGGAATTCAGTGCTAGAGGCATAGACGAATTGCTTTGCAAGCTAGACATCGGCAAGTCACCAGGTCCGAATGGATGGAATCCACTCCAGAGTGCTGAGAGAAGTCCATGAGGAGGTCTGCATACCACTTTAAATCATCTTCACCAAGTTGATGAAAGACGGCACTGTGCCGGAATCTTGGAAGCAAGCTACAGTGGTACCACTCTTCAAAAAGGGGAAGAAAAGCGATCCTGCCAATTATGGGCCTGTGAGCTTGACTTCAGTAACATCTAAGATCATGGAAAAATTGGTGAGGAAAGAAATGGAGAAACATAGCCTACAATTTTGTACGTGAGCATAATCTAGTGACCAATGACCAACATGGCTTCTGTAGAGGAAGATCCTGTGCAACACAACTCCTCGAGGTTTTAGATGAGTGGACTCGATGGATTGATAATGACCACAGTGTAGACTGTCTATACTTGGATTTTCAGAAAGCCTTTGACAGTGTTCCACACCAGCGACTCCTCCACAAACTAGAAGCATATGGTGTAGGTGGCTACCTTCTGAAATGAATTACAGCATACCTCACTGGAAGATCTCAGAGAGTTAGAGTAAATGGGGAACTATCTACGTCACATCCAGTTATAAGTGGTATCCCCTAAGGAAGCATGTTAGGTCCATTACTCTTCATCTGTTTCATAAATGATCTACCAGAGGTGGCCAAATCTCGAGAGAAATTGTTCGCTGATGACACCAAATTATACAGGATTGTCGATAACCAAGATGATGCAGATGTGCTGCAAGATGATGTTAATGCTGTAACAAAGTGGGCAAGCACATGTCAACTCAAGTTCAACAAGACCAAATGTAAAGTTGTGCACTATGGTAGAAGTAACCCATGTCATCAATATACCATGTCAGGAGAGGATGGTGAGGAGGAGATCACTCAGGACATCTCCAAAAAAGATCTTGGAGTCATATGTGATAGATTACTCACATTCAGTGCACAAACAGCCGAGCTTGCCAAAAGAGCTAATGTCAAACTTGGAATCATCAAGAGATCTTTCTCGGCGCTGAATGAGAAGGGATGGCTCAAGTTGTACAAAGCACTAATAAGACTGACATTTGAGTATTGCAATATGGTGTGGTCTCCTATTTTCAAAAAGGATGAAGACCAACTTGAGAAAGTACAACAGAGGGCAACAAGATTGCTCCCCCACCTTCGTCATCTGGAATACACAGAGCGTCTGAAAATCCTCAAGCTACCCACCCTTGCATTCAGAAGGCAACGAGCCGAGCTCATTCATATATAAAGATCATAAAGGGAATAGATCATCTTGACAGTACTCAATTCTTTTGACATGGTTGAATGCAGCAACACCAGAGGCCACAGCTTGAAACTGAAGAAACCAAGAATTAGGCTGCGGCTGAGACAAAATGCCTTTGCTGTAAGAAGCATAAATAACTGGAATGCTCTACCAGAAGCAGCAGTCTCAGCCACCAGCGAAAACCAATTCAAGTCGGCACTAGAGAGACATTGGGAAAGCCACCCACTGAAGTACAACCCATATCAGAGACAAACAGTGACGAGGGGCACATACAAAACTAGAAATGTCGCTACAGCGACTGGTTATACCCCTGCCAAACAACATTTCATAAGCTTTGGTCAAAACAACATTTCATAAGCTTTGGTCAAAAAACTGAGGAAGTAGTTAAATCCGCAAGATCTTTCCTTGATCTTCTGCCATTAATATGCCGTTACCATGGCAACGTACTTTCGGGTACTGTCGAAAAATGCGTCTTGCACATCTACAACCAAAGGCACACATCTGTACCAAGTTTCATGGAAATTGGGCAAAAACTGAGGAAGTAGTTTGCAACACAAAATTTTCCATCATTTTGGCTCATAATATGTGAGCTGTCACCATGGCAACATACTTTTTGTCACTGTCAAGAAATGTGTCATGCTGACCTATATCCTAAGACAAACATTCAATATGAATTCCATGAGAATTGGAAGAACACTGATGAAGCAGTTTTGCCATGAAGCATTTTGCCCTATATTTTACCAATAACATGCCGTTACCATGGCAACGCACTTTTTGCCACTGCGGAACATATTCAGATGAACATCTGTACCTAATTTCATAAAAATTGATCAAAAACTGTGGGAGGAGTTCGCGACGCAAGATTTGTACCCATTTTTGCCCATAATATGCCGTTACCATGGCAACGTACTTTTGGGTACTGTCAAAAAATACGTCTTGCACATCTACAACCCAAGGCACACATCTGTGCCAAGTTTTATGGGAATCGGTTGAAAATTGAGGAAGTAGTTCGCGACGCAAGATTTGCAACGGACCGACCGCCCGACCGTCCGCTGATTCCTATACCCCCTTCAAACTTCGTTTGGCGTGGGTATAAAAAGCAGATGCTTTACGTCTCGACACCCTAGTAAACCCAAGTAAGTAAGACAACAGATGAAATATGGAGCAGAAGCATGGAACCCCCACACCGCCACATCTGTGTTAAAGATCTTGAAAAGGTCAAAAACTGTTCCTTGCTCTGTCTATCAACTCGAAGACAGGAGTACATCATCCATGTATTGTAACTTACATTGTATTGCCAAAGTGAAATGGGACCCATTCCACATTGGCATGGCACAATGACTCTTTCCCAGTCTTTCCACTGGCAAGCATGCTCTACAAAATCTACCATACTAATCTTGTGGACATTTCAATCCAGTCATCTGTCATTCCAGGTTCAGTAGAAACCTAGCCAGACCAGCCAGGAGCAGCATGCTTTTTACTTGCTCCTACATTCATTGTAGCTCCGCGCTCCTCACTTTTTACTGTGATTTTATGTTAGGGAATAATTTTCCTTCTCAAAATTGAATAGCAATTTTAGTCGATGGACATTCATTTTGACAAAATGGTGTACAAATCTATGTAATGAAGTTGTGAATGCTGTGCAAATGATAGTAAGTAATATAGGATTCGTACCTTAAATGCACAGCAAATCGCAATACAGAGTACTGTAGTACTAAGGCCTAATTTAGTATGGGGTGTGGGTAGTGTAGTAGTAGAGTAGTGCTACCACAGCACAGCCACAGAGCACAGCACAGCCACGGGTCCAGGAAAATAATCTATTTTTCTCTGTCAGCTAATGATCATAAGCCGATCATACATGGACTCGGAGGTGCAACAGGGATTAATTCTTCCCAGTACGTTCAAGACTCACCGTGGATCTAAACTAGACCCTCTAATTTAAAGGACAAGTTCACCTTCATATAGGCCCTATAAGGATTGAGAGAATGCAGCAATATTAGCAGAACACATTGGTGGAAGTTTGAGGAAAATCGGACAACCCGTTAAAAAGTTATGAATTTTTGAAGTTTCTGCTCAGTCACGGCTGGATGAAAAGACTACTATAGCTTGTGATGTCACATGAGTACAATGATATAAAGAAAGAATAAAGAAAATTCAACATATTTCCATTTTTCTCGCATAACAAAAGAAAACTCGACTTCTCTCTTTCAGAAGGCAGGGGGAATAACATTACCCTTAACATACGTCAGTAGCAAGTCGAAGAACTGTGCACTTTATTCAAAAAGTAAAGTTTTGTGAAATTCTCTTTTTATTTTCCTTATGTTATAGTTGTAGCATGTGACATCATACACTGTACATTTGAATAGTAGTCTTCTCTTCCAGCAGTGGCTGCGCAGATACTTAAAATATTCATAACTTTTGAACGGATTGTCCAATTTTCCTCAAACTTTCGCTGATGTGTTCTACTAGTAATATTGCTGCATTCTCTCGATCATTATGTTATGTACATGAAGGTGGACTTGTCCTTTAACAAACGCCAAGATACCAAGTCACCACAGCTACAGTCGTCAGCCGTTTTGCAATCTAGCCCGACCAGAGGCTGTGACTTGTTAAAGTATAGTAGTCTAGTACGCTGTGGACTAACCCCGTCGCGGGGCGCTGTAACACAGTACGTATTTGTCCGTATGGGGTCGCTGCTGCGGTTAGCTGTGGACGTACCTACGTACAGCGAATGGGCTGTGTATAGTTAGCAGTTATCGTGAGTTTGTGCAATAAACAGTCCCACGCCTAAAAAATCGCGTCTCGTCATTACATTCAACCGGAACCTGTGTGGGCCCTGCCTGCTACTATTCAGTTACAAATGTGACGTTGTTGCTACGAAAATAAGGACAAATAAGAAAGGCAATACTTACATTTTTCACAAACCATGATGAGAGATGGTGTCAAGTTTGAAGGGAAATTAACGCTCTACTACACCGTAGAAGGGATCAATCAGTACACAGCAAAAAGTAGATCTAGAAGAGGGTGCATATAATGTCGTGAGTCAACGCAAGATCAACTCGTGCGATCGTCACCGAAAAGCCGTGCATGTTGTAGGATGCAAGCGGAGAGGGCGCTCGACTGAAAACCACCAAGGATGTGTGACAATTGTCACACACTGATGAGGATCTGAAACACAGAACTTCCCACACACTCACATACTTTTAAAAACATGGCGCCGGCGGTGTTTCCTCCACTCTTCAAGAGATGCAGACTCCCATGGACTTAGTATAAGTTCATTCGCGTTAACTGGCATTCTTTTACTTGCACTTACTTAGATATTTACCGTACTATTATCTGTGCTTTGTCTACACACATGGCACTCCCTGCAACTGCCTTGTCTTACCAGTCAAACCACCACTGACTCCTGAATGAGCTGCTCAAGGGATTCTTTATACTCTGACAAGTCTTTAGTTTTAATAGGCCTATAATCATATCTACCTAACTTAAAGCAGACAAACAAAACATTTAATTTTCGGACTAATGAACCATCTGAATAACGAACCTTCGGAATAACGCCACAGGTGCTCAGATTTACAATTTTTCTGGATTAACGAACATTCGGAGTAACGAATATCAATCACCCGATCATTCCAATTCATTACTTATATATACTAGTTGATTGTAATTTCTAAACATTCAATGGGTCTCAGTTCACTTTGAGGCAAATAATCAATACTAAATATTGTAATTGCTTTGTAAAGAAATATGTTCAAAATGTATAGATTTGTTTTGGAAACGTTTCATGACGATCTATCGCACATCATTGAAAAACTTTGTGTCGGTGTTTAAAGTTTTAATCTGATTACAATTTCTCATGGGAGTGATGAATATCGGTGTCATCTGCAAAAAAAAAAAGTATAAATTTTGAAATTCTGGATGAATCTATCACAGCATTGATATACACGATGAACAACAAAGGGCCCAAGATTGATCCCAGTATGAGGAACTGTGTCACTATGGTATCCGTGGTTAAGGTCTTGGATTGGTTCAGGGCTTCCTTGCCGACTGCAAACAATACATTTCGTTATCCGTATTATAGTCACAACTACTGTATAGCAAACAATCTGTCAACTATGGTGTTCCTCGCTGCAGCAGTTTACTGGGACCTCTTGTTGTTAACGTAAAAAAAAAATGATATTAAAAAATTCTGATATGTTATCTCTTTAACGTTTGCTGATGACTCAAACATATTTCTTTTGCATTCAGATCCCCACATTTTGGTGGATAAATTCTGAACTTAAAAACATTGCTTTGTTGGATAAGGTTAAACAAATCGTCTTTATTTTTTTTCAAACCAAGTGCAATGTTATTTAAAACTTTGAGTAATCTCCATAGTATTGATAGATGACATAGTTATAGATAAAGTTTTTTAGGTTTGCTAATCGATCATAAACTTTCGTGGAAGCCACATATTGATAGTGTTTGTCATAATATACATCTCGTAACATTGGTGATTGTGTATCTTGTTTTCCCACCCCATCTTCTTAATGTTATATTCAGCTTTACTCCTATACCCTTACAGGGATATCATAGCTTGAGGGAACACTCATTCAACTTAACTCGATTCAGTTTCAAGTTCATTCAACCTTTTTTTTCTTTCTTTTTTTTGAGACCATGACCACATCACGTCTCCAGAAAAAAAAAACCCTTCGTATGATTTGGAACGTACCTTGCGTCCTTGGGGTTCTTACACCAATGATGTTTTCTACTATTATCCACTTGCCCAATTTATGAACAATCTCAGCAATAATTCATTACCTCGCATTTTCACTAGCATGTTTGCTAGAAACCACTCTTTTCGAAATCCAACTCGTCACTTTATAATGAATTATGTTTGCCCTTAAAACTAATAGGACTATTTACACACGATCTACATTACATTAAATGTTTTTGCTATAATAGACCCAAATTTTGGAATAGTCTCTGTGATAACTTAAAAGCGGCCTCAATCATTCGAAGAAAGATTTTTTTTTCTAAGTTAACGTTTTATATCTATATTGACATTATGAAATCGTCAGATTTTTCCGGTTCCTTTATAGTTATATTGCAAAAGGACCGAAAAATCAAACTTTATTTCCTTTTGAAAGCAAGCAATTATTGCTCAGCGGCTCCGACCATCCATTAATCCCTGTCTTATACTAGAATAGTCCTCATGATATACTTTTATTATCTTCACATCATGTAATTTTTTTCTCTCTCTTAACGCCTCTCCCTGTCTCTCCCCCCCCCCTCTCTCTCTCTCCCTAATTCCCTTCTCTATTATGACAGTGTAGGGATTTGTCTATACTGGGTGTTTGTTTTATAGGTCATAGCTATAGTTTCCATGTCTTAGCTTGTTTCGTAATTCCTTGGTTTTTTTAATCAATGTGTAACAGATACATGGTATATATGAAGAGTTTGTTTGCAAAAACCGATAAGTCCATTTTTGAAGATTTTGAAGTACGGTCTCTGTCATAAAGTACAAAATAATACCTTTTAAATGATATATTGGTCACTGCATATAAAGGTAATTTTTTTTAAGTTATTGTCAAAAGAAGCCAATTTTTTTTATTATTCTCTTTGTTTTTCTTGACCTTTAATCGCAAATATCTCCATTTGGCAAATATGGACTTATCGGGTTTTGCGAACAAACTCTTCATATGTTCATATATAAATCATTATTATGATAAATGTCGTATATATTATTGTTACGTGTACGATAGGGGAAAGCACCCGACAAACATGGCTGTTTAGCAGTCCTCCCCATTTCCAGCATCTCTGTATCATAATTATACACTTAAATATTTCGCAAACCTATGTATAAATTTCGTTAATCGTATACATTGTTATGTAATTTATGCATTCAACTTAATAAGTTTTACTTAATCATTGGGTTATCTAAAACGACAGACAGGGGCCGCGAAATGTGTTTTGTTTCTCTAAGTGTGTGTGCTTGTGTGTTACATAGGGGGTGGATGGTTGGGAGGGGTTAGGGGTAATTGGTGTTACCACGTATTAACTATATTCTTTCTTGGGTATGTATGTGGTGCACCGTTAAGCATTCTACCACCCCAAGTTCTGCCACGGGAGCCTTGAAAGGGTCAAGGGTAATGCTCGTTGATGGGTCAAGGGTGAATGGTACTTTATACCCAAAAACAAAAACAAAAACAAAAACATATTCAGGGATAATCTCTGGACGGAACCCTCCGAAAGACGCGCATGCATGGTTTTGTTGTGATTTGTTTCCTCCTTTTTCTCTTTCTTTTTTGACGAGAAAATTACGAGTGTGTGTGTGTGTGGGGGGGGGGGGGGGCTGCATTCCTCCCTCCCCCGGTTGCATGGCAACTGCCAGAGATGCCTCTTGTCACGAATCCTCTGCCGGGCCTGAAAATAAAGACTGTGTGTATATGTGCATGGATATATACTAAAATACTCAGAAAAACTTCCGATTTTACAACGCGGCTATCAACCACGGTTTCCGTATGATTGGCATGCATCGTAGTCTAGACTGGTATTAGTCGTCTTCTTATTTGCTTCATATTTTCAGAATTGCCTCTGAAGCGAATATCACGATGAACGTTTGATTTATATCGTCTGTCATTAATTGATTACATGAAAAATTCAATGTCATGAAATTGATTGTGTTTTCGATGTATACGTCATCAGCCTATAATATCAGGCTTTTGATATTCACAATCAATACAGGTGTTGACTTTTGTCATTATAGGACCTATCATGGAATATACAGAATTTCTGATAATCAGAATTTTGAACTTTGGATTTAGGAGTCCCTCCACTAGTCTCCCCCTTCTTCCCATTTCCTCTAGTTCCCTTTCTACCACCTTACCCTCTTTCCCCCCTCTACCAGTCCTGTTCTTCATCAAACCAGGGCAGGGAAGTGAGTACCTCCCTGATCCAACTTCCCCCTCCATTCGAATTGTGATCGGCCCTCCCTCATTCTTCCCTCCTCGATCCTTCCCTCTTCCCCTCCTAATTCCTGCCTCTCATCCTCCACTCTTCCACTCCTTATTCATGCCTCTCATCTTCCACTCTTCCACTCCTCAATCCAGCAGCAATGCCCCTCAACATCCTTCACCACTCCCAGGGGCCAGGATTTTTTTTAAATGTACTGTATAGTTATGGAGGAGGGGCGCTGCGGGCTGGTAGAGGGGCAGCTCAAGGGTCACTAATGCCCTCTTCTTTGGGTTTTGTTGTGAACCCCCCCACCCCCACATCATTTTTTTTTTTTACAATGCAAGGCGAAAAGACAGTCCGATCTCACTCCTCCTTACCCTCCTCCCCTCCCTCTTGTTTCCCATCTTCGACTTCCTCCTCTTGGTCACCACCTCCTCTACAATCTGCCCCCTCCACCCCCCACCCCACCCACCCCCCCCCCCCCCTGCAATGGGCTTTCGGTGTTGAGTGCTGTGATAGGCCGCTAAATGTGAATTCATCTTCATCAACAACAATCAGCCTCTCCTTCTTATGCCTCTGACACTCTATTGCAAAGGACGCAAATGTCAAGGACATCGTATTGTAGTTATTGGAAGTTGGTGATGGGGTTATAATTGTCCGCTCTCGACATTCCATGACGAATACGATTTACACACTTTTCTACACTTCTACTACTCGAGTAGTATTTCCTATGTCGCAAGTAACATACTCAGCACTCAGCGAGGCTGGTTACGGCTTTCGGGAGACTCACAGTCAATCCAACCTACGTCCATTGCTTGTGTGTTTGCCCGATCTGCTATGTGTGTGTTATGGAATTGATTGAGTGTGTGTCTCCAATGGCAGACGTGTTGTAGACATACATCGTGTGTATTGAGTACATTACACACAGACCGGCTGATGATACTGCACTGTACAGTGCAGTACGCTCGCTACAGAGTAAGCCGAGGATCGCATAGAAGACCGACCATGCCATCAGTGGAGAGCTCCTCGATCACCAAAAATCTAATCCTGTGAGCAAGCCAGCCAACGTTCGTTCATCAGCGATCTCATCTGTACTGGTACCAGACAGAGCTTAGGTGCGTACATACTAATTTCGTACACACCTAAAACCCAGCCTGGACCCGGTCTTAGTTACTGGTCAGAGTTGGAATTGGCGACGACGACAAGTTTTCTCGGCTCAGCAAGTCTACTTCCTCACTTTTAAGTTGTTTCTCGCGTGAGTTCACGGTGAAGAAAGGCCAACCATGGCCTGCATTGAGGGGGTTGGCACTCGCACCTCGTCAAGAACGGTGCACAACTTACCTGGAATGTTGACAAATCGACAGCACAGTGGTGGTAACACACGACTCCCACAGCTTCTTATGAGCAGACGAATCGACTCCGCAAGGAAGACACCGCCTTACCGGATGAACTTGATGGGGCACTACGGCTGTGTGAACGCCATAGAATTCAGCAACAAGGGTGGACAGTATCTGGCATCAGGTTAGGATTTTCCTTTTTCTCTTTTTTTTTTTTTTTTTGGGGGGGGGGGGGGTAGGAGCTCGGGAGATGGTCTACTCTGGACGGAGTTTTGTGTTGTGCACATACATACATATTACTTATAGTGGAGTAGAAAAGTATGATGATGTAACGTTACAACGTAGGCCCGCCTAGGATATAGGAGGAGTAAACACTAGTTAACACTAGAGTCTATACAGTACACCATCACCGATCAACACTTCCTCTAAATCATCCCACAACACACTACAAAATTTGCAATCGAATCTTTTTAGACTAATTAAGAATAAAGTCAAGACTTCAGGTTCAGCCAAGTGCCATTTTAATAACGTTACTCGGTCATTCTGTCAATTAGATTCTAATTTGTTTCTTCTAATAAGTTCTAACAATTTTTGTTCTGTCATGGAGCTATGATTATATACATTGTATTAGGATGATTTATGCAATTCATGTCTTAGAACTGTTGAAATGCCGGTCTAAAATAAAAATGGGTTCATTTGAGACCAATGCCTCATAAGAGAGTCATAATTGACTAACAACAATGAATAATGTTCACCATTGACACTCAATATGGAGGTAATAGTTCCCGCCAATATCATGGTTTCACATGTTAAAGGATGAATTCATTAGAAAATGATTCAAGGTACGTGTGGCAGTACTTCTTGGACAGTTTTTCAAATATGATATTTTAGCAAGTTAATCTTGACCCATTCCGGGCTACCAGTGCCTACCACATCTAAAAAGTGTTAAGAATGACACCTCATGTTTCTCAAGCTTTCAGTCTAATCTCTGAAAATCTCATGTGTGATAAAACAAAAGCAAAAGCAGTAGCCTAGTAGCAGTGCCTCATGTGATATGCACGTACATTGTACATATAGCCATGTACGAGATACCTTATAACTTTGTAAACCTTATAATTGGCTATGTATTAGAATACTAACACTTGGACATTGCCTAACAATTAACACTATTATAACTAGAAAAGCACTCTGAGAGAGCAGACCTCCGCCAAGTTAAGCATGCAGCTCATTTCCACCACTGATCTTGTTCTTCCATAGAGATATCAGTGATTTCCACGTACTTATAGCATTGTGTGCTGAAGGTCGCCCAATTTCCCAATATAGAAGCCTTTGTTACATCATAAACCCTCAGCTGCACGGCGTGCCTCGCCCTAGCAGAAACTGAAGCACGCACTTTAGTGCACGCATGCAAACCTCAAATACGTGCAGTCTGAACTCCCAAGTTCATTGACCCTACCTGCCAAAATATCAAAAATCCTTCATAAATTCCCAAAAAATTCTCGGATCACTACCAAAATTTAATTGTTTGTTACTTGTGTCATTCTCAACCTTTCCTGCAAGTTTCATCACAATCCGTTAACTACTTTTTGAGTTATTTTGCACACGGACAAACGAACACACAAACCAACGGTAACAAAAACATAATCTCCTCCCTTGGCGGAGGTAATAACTTTTGAAAACTAACTAGTGGAAAAATATGCTTTAGTTTCATTTTAATGCCTTTTAAGACATTAATAAGGCATTAATAAGTCTGTAAGTGCATGCTAATTTAGAATATCCTCTTGATTGAAACGGTATGATATTATGATGTAAACATGCAGATGCTCCCTACCTTACGTACACAAACATTGTTCCTTCTTCCCTCCCCACCTCCTCCTCCTGACCCCATTGCTTTGCTGTGCTGCAATATCTCACTTTCACTTCTTGTTCATTGTTGGTATCAGTGCTATTGCTTTTTTACTTTGAGCTCCTACATTTTGACACAGGGCAACAGTACAGAAAACAGTATAGAAGCTGGCAACATTGTAGAAGGACAGGCCCATGCAAAACACACTATGGTCCCCATGCAGAACATGGTTACATCCATGAAACTTGGACCAGTGCAATACAACCTTATGATTGGCTGGTTTGTTTTTTTTTGTGTGTGTGTTGTTGTTGTTGTTGTTTTTTTTTTTTGGAAGGGGGGGGGGGGGGTTGGGTTTTTTTTTTGTTTTGTTTTTTTTTGTACATTTTCATTTTTTTTTTTTGGGGGGGGGATTAATGTTCTCTCAGATGCTACCAGGACACCCATTTTAACTGTTGTCTAACTGCCGTCTTTGAAAATAGGAGAAACCAGCTATTTCTTTTTTTTTTTGGGGGGGGGGGGGGGGGGTGGAGAAAGTTTACGACCAAGTTCTGTCATAGAGAACCTGTGTGATCTTGCAGACACAACAAAACCTTTGCCCCCTACTAGCAAAATGTGGGTGTTTACAAATTGCCATCAGCCAGAAGCGGATCTAGAGGGGGGGTTGGGGGGTTGCAACCCCCCCCCCCCCCAAAAAAAAAAAAAAAAAAAAAAAAAAAAAAAAAAAAAAAAAAAAAAAAAAAATCCGGGGACCATTTTTTTTTTATCTTATCTTTTTTTTAAAACTTGTAATTTTATTTTTTTCTATTTGAGATTTGCCAGTATCAGTGACAAGCTGTTCATAATAAAAGTATTAGGCTGACAGTGCTTATTCCAAGGTCCCCAATTCTTTGTACAATGTATCTGTGTTGTCAACTGGCCTTACATTGCAGGAAAATGCAACTAAATTTTACAAATTTTCATGGGGGGGTTAATTTGGCAATGACCTCTATACCAAAAATATTGGTGTTTTAGATGCAAGAAAATGCCATTTTCACACACAGATTTTCAAAAATTCTCCCTTCTGTGGGAGGGGGGACACCCCCCTCCCACACCCTCCCCCCCTCGCTCGCTCCGCTCGCTCGGGCTCGGTCGCTACGCTCCCTTGCATACCGGCCCCAACCCCCCCCCCCCCTTTATAAAAAGTAATAAAAGTAATAATAAAAGTCAGCCATCGAGCTATCTTATGAAAAAAAAAAAATTATGGTACAGATAAAATTCTGTTTGAGTGCAGCACAACCCTATTTTCAGGTTAATATCAGATGCTTGTCCACAATAGCAATCTTGCCACTGACTTCTACATGTAAAATACATTTGATATTTGCTCCAAGAGACTTGTGCTAATATCACAAACATTTACAGATTTATTTTGTACCAATTGAGAATTTCTTGCCCCTGCATTCTCTGAATGTTCTAACCAAGTTTCGACATCAGTTGGACTCTAGAATACATAATTTATCATCATTTGAAGTTTAGATGTGCATGTTAGGAACATGAAATAGAATAGCTATCAAACATCATCACAGCTCTTCATATCTTGAGTAATATCAAAATTATTTTTGTTATGGTATCTCCTTATCCCTAGGTGGTGATGACAGACGTGTCCTGCTGTGGAATATCAACAAAGCATTAGACTCCCGCTATGAGCCCAACAGCATGAAGGGTGAACACCACTCCAACATCTTCTGCATGGCTTTTGACAATGAAAATGGGAAGATATTCTCTGGTGGCAATGATGATCAAGTGTTGGTCCATGATACAAGGCGGTAAGTGTACAATGTTTAGTGGTAACTGCAAGGATTTTGTTTGTTTGTTTGTTTGTTTATAGTTTTTGTCTCGCCCACCGGAGGGGAAGGCGAGACTAAGGGATCCAAATGGTGTCCGTCCGTTGTCCGTCACAAATGTTAAAGTTTACCTGCAAGACTCTTATGATGCATAACTTGGCAACTGTTACAGCAATGGCAGCCACACTTGGGCGATAGAAGCACTAGGGGTATCTTCATGTTATGGTGTTGTCGGAGGTCATGTGATGATGTCAAAGGTCATTTGAGGTCATATATTAAAGAGTAAAAGACTCATTTCTATGTTAACGTTTACCTGCAAGACTCTCTTTTGACAAATAACTTCACATAAGTTGCTTGGATTACAACCTAACTTGGGTCATAGATGCACTGGGGGTACCTTCATGTTACGGTGCCGTTGGAGGTCACAGGATAAGGTCAAACGTCATTTTAGGTCATATGTTAAAGTTTACTTTCAAGACTCTCTTATCACACGTAACTCGACGCATGTTGCTACAATGGCAATCAAACTTGGGTGATGGATGCACTGGGGGTACCGTCATGTTATGGTGCCGTAAGAGGTCACATGATAAGGTCAAAGGTCATTTGAGGTCATACATTAAAGTTTACTTGCAAGACTATCTTATCACACATAACTCAGCACATGTTGCTACAATGGCAATCAAACTTGGGTGATGGTAGATGTCTCTTGGGAAGTTGAAGGTTACCACAAGGCCAAAGGTCACAGACAGGGGTCAACGAACTTTTGGGGCCCCAGTGTTAAGTTTTTAGGGCGCATTTCGTTTATGGCTCATAACTTTTGATCCCTTTGTCTGTTTGTGACCAAACTTGGATGGAAGATGTCCCTTGGGGAGGTGAAGGTCGTCACAAGGTCAAAGGTCACAGACAGGGGTCAACAAACTTTTAGGGCCCAATGTTATGTTTTTAGGGCGCGTTTTGATTGTGGCTCATAACTTTTGATCCCTATGTCCGTTTGTGACCAAATGTGGATGGTAGATGTCCCTTTGGGAGTTAAAGGTCATCACAAGGTCAAAGGTCACAGAAAGGGGTCAACAAATTTTTAGGGCCCAATGTTAAGTTTTTATGGCGCGTTTCGATTATGGCTCATTACTTTTGATCCCTTTGTCCGTTTGTGACCACACTTGGATGGTAAATGTCCCTTGGGGTGTTGAAGGTCACCACAAGGTCAAAGGTCATAAGCAGGTCAATTAACTTCTGAGAATTATAAAAAATATTAATTCCTTGTACGCGAATGGGCGAGACACAATTCGGCACTTGCCTTGTTTGTTTTTTTATTGACTTACAAGTGTACTCTAAGTATAGGATTGATTGCATGAACACATTTTCTATTCATCAGAACATCCTCTCTGTGGCTATTTTGCCTTGTTGTTTTTAATGGGAAACACAATATCAACAGAGCCAGCTAACCCTGCTTTTATATGAGTATGATGTCATCGGAGGTAAATTACTCCATTACGTGCCCTGACACATATACATACACTACAGTTGCAGGGCCGGCGCAGTGTTTTCAAAAGTGTGGGGGCCCACTTCCGGGTTTCATGAGCTAACAAGCAAAAAAAAAAGAAAAAAAAAGGGCCTCGACTCAGTTCATCTCTCCCCGTGCACTTCCGGGTTTCTTCAGCTGACAAGCAAAAAAAAAAGAAAAGAAAAAGGTCCTCAGATCATTCTCTCCCCTCCCATTTCCGTGTGTTATCAAAAAAAGGTCTTCACAGAAAACACATAACCTTACCGCCGCCATACTTCAAGATCTCTATCTATTTCTATTTGAGTGCCACTTACGTACTTCCAGGTTGAAAAAAGTGTGGGGGCCCAAAGTGATGACACCTTATGTATTCCTTTGTATGAGTTGTACTCTTGCTATGCTTGTTCATCGGCATTCATTTAATTCCTCAAAACTTGACCGAATGGTTAGTTAGCCAGCCCACTTGAGAATAGCAATGTACCTCATTTCAACAGAAAGATCATGGCAACACAATAGGGATTAAGGGGATTAAAGGACAAGTTCACCTTCATAAACCTAAGGTATGAGAGAATGCAACAATATTAGTAGAACACATCAGTGAAAGTTTGAGGAAAATTGGACAATCGATGCAAAAGTTATGAATTTTTAAAATTTTTGTGTTGGAACCGCTGGATGAGGAGACTACTACAGCTTGTGAGTCATATGCGTACAACAGTATAAAGAAAATGTAAAAGAAAATTCAACATATTTTCACTTTTTTCGCATAATATAATTAAGTAATCTTTATTCATTTGCAGTTAGTTTCTACATGTTGATAGCTGCGCCTTCCAGCGAAGAAAGTGTTCAGTCAGATGTCTTGATCAGTTAATGAAATAGACAAAGGATTAATTGAAGTGTGCTTTTGTGGTTTGTTTTTGCAGGGGTGATGCCATAGATGTTTTCCTACATGAGGATGCAGTGTACGGGCTGGCAGTAGATCCACGGAATGATAACATCTATGCCAGTGCCTGTGCTGATGGGCGGATACAGCTGTGGGACATCCGTGCTCCAAGTCACCAAGGTGTGTTCAGGCAGCAAAGCCAGATTTTTTTATTTGACTTGCCAGCAATCATCAGCTCACTGATCCAAAGATAAGATATAGATTGGAATGGAAGATCCTTATAGCTCATTGAATGGACTATGTCTATCAAGATAGTGATGTCGAGGAAGGGTGATATCACACTTTAGCCTCATATGCTAAAGACAGGATATGATTCATGGATATTTTGATTAAATGCGGTTATAGTATTAGTAATCATAGCGTTGGTGATTGTAGAAGTCATGATGCAGTCATCACAAATTAAGAAAAAAATAAGTCAACAAATAAGCAATGATTCAAACATGTTTGTGTGTTTCAGGAACATCTGTTGGGAAATGGATTCTATTATTACAATTGACATTGAGTCCATCATGTGGTTGGGTGAATTGACATGTTGTAGGAAGATGCCTTCCTGAGTCTGATGTGCGGAAAGGTCACAGCAGCGAACCAAATAAGGAGAAAGAACTTGAGATCCTTTTTAGGAAAAAAAGGAAAGACTTTTCTGTCTTCCAATCTTTTGTGGTCAGTCTACTTCTTAGAGAAACATCTTTTGACAGGAATTTAATGCCTGAAACAAACATGTACATTTGTAATTTCTTATGATGGATAGGGTTTTACACCATTACTTGTTTCTTTCCCTGTTTCTTTGTGACAGAGCCATTTGTCTTAGCCAACTATGTGACTGCATTTCATGCTGTGGTATACCACCCACAAGAGCCAAGGTTTCTAGCTACTGCAAATGCCAAAGAAGGAATTGCTCTCTGGGATGTGAGAGCTCCAAGAAGGTGAGTAGAACATTGAGTTTGTTTTATGTACACCAATGTCATTTCTATTTTGCTTCAAAAAGGATTCAATTTTAGAAAGGTGCTCGATTAAACATGGTTCATAGAGGTAGATTAATATTTGCATTATACCCGTGCAATGTTGTGTTTATTCCATGGGAGAGTAATGAGTCTTAACATGTGAGATCAATACTGTAAGGCTTTACACTTGATATTCTGAAGTGTTTTAATTGTAGAACATATATTGCAAATTAAATGTGTAAAACAATTACAAAATCATTGCTTTCCATAACAGAAATGTGAATTATAACATCACAGAGGTGGAAAATGTAATTTAGTTCTCTTGAATGTGGATAATAAGGATTTGACTTATTTCTCATTCTGTTGCTGTAGTTCTCAATCATGTTGTAAACACTTATGATATTGCCATTCAAACATCAACGCAAGATTATAGCATAAACATATTTATGCCTTGATAATATATTTTGTATTTGAAGACCTGCTGTTAATGCTTTGGAGGTTGATTGTTCAGCTAATGTAATCTGTAACAAGCAGACAATAGTATGGAAAGAATTAAAGATAACATACCAGTTCTCTCACATTTATTTGCCAAAAAGTTCAGAGCAGAAATATGGCTGTTGCTTTACAAATGAAACTTTGGTGCAAGTTATTTGATTTTTTTCTCCCTTTAATATCACCATGATTTATGTAGTCATCTGTCTTTCTTCTTTCTGTAACCAAATTTTCTCAGCTGCTTGATGAAGTATGGAAGTGCCTACACCCAGATGAATGCCATGAGCGTGCGCTTTAATCAGCTGGGGACTCAGCTCCTGGCCCTCAGGCGCCGACTGCCAGCCGTACTCTATGACATCCACAGCCCTGTCCCTGCGGTGGAGTTCAACCACGAGGGTTACTACAACTCCTGCACAATGAAGAGCTGCTGCTTTGGTGGAGACAGAGATCAGGTAGTAACCTTTTACAAGTTCATGTCATTCTTTCCTTCATTTTTTTATTTTTTATTTCACCTGAATCATTTCATAGAAATACCAGCAACTATAGCAACAGCATAATAGCATTTTAAGTCATGATGTGATTGGATAACAATGAGTCCAGCATACAGTGGGGCCAATTATGATATATTGGAGTGTAATATGCTTGCTATTTATGGTATGATATTTAATGGTCTACATAAATACTGGTCTGTGATTTGTCATAATGTAAACATGTGGCTAATGCAGCGAGGATCAAGATCATTACATTGCGAGCAATGACACTGCACCATGTAATATAATTCAAGACATTGACTGGCTGCTGATGGGGCTAGAATGAAGTGATTGTATTTATGTAGACCATAATATATTTCCCTGTCTGTCGTTGTAGTGTAACTCTTGACAGTTCCTTGGGAGTTATATTTTCCCCTCGACGCAATATTTTCCCACTGCTCTGCTACCTTTGGAAAAATATTTAATCTCTGCAGCTACTTCCTCAGTTTTCAACCGATTCCCATAAAACTTGGCACAGATGTGTGCCTTGGGTTGTAGATGTGCAAGACGTATTTTTTGACAGTACCCAAAAGTACGTTGCCATGGTAACGACATATTATGGGCAAAAATGGGTACAAATCTTGCGTCGCGAACTCCTCCCACAGTTTTTGATCAATTTTTATGAAATTAGGTACAGATGTTCATCTGAATATGTTAATGTGCAAGACACATATTTCGGCAGTGGCAAAAAGTGCGTTGCCATGGTAACGGCATGTTATTGGTAAAATATAGGGCAAAATGCTTCATGGCAAAACTGCTTCATCAGTGTTCTTCCAATTCTCATGGAATTCATATTGAATGTTTGTCTTAGGATATAGGTCAGCATGACACATTTCTTGACAGTGACAAAAAGTATGTTGCCATGGTAACAGCTCACATATTATGAGCCAAAATGATGGAAAATTTTGTGTTGCAAACCCAATTTCCATGCTTTACTATTCATCATTAAGATTTTCATAGGGTAGAATACAAAATGTATTGGTTTTTTAGCCTTTTGTCGTTCGTGTACAATTAATTGTCTCAGTGGCAGGATCTTCAAAAGCATCTTTATTGTTTTATTTTATTGCTGATTCTTGACCACACAAAATATGGAAGTTCCTGTTTTTCTTTTATATTGGTAAAACTTTTTAATTGATTTGGATTTCTGAAGGTGTAATGAATTTAGCCAGTTCCATCTAATCTTTGTCCAATATAAGATATGTAGTGAAATATCAAATGTGATGACAAGATGATAATTTCTGCAGGAAAATATCCCTAGGACTTAATGGAATAACGTCAGCTGTCTTCTTTTGCTTTTTTTCCTAGTATGTTTTGTCCGGCTCCGATGACTTCAACCTGTACATTTGGAGAGTTCCAGATCCAAGTGAAGAAAGTAAGTTCATAAGTTTCATGTGAATGCGAAGGTATCTGCCCAATGTTATCAATGCATTGAGCACTTTGGAGAAATGATTTTTGTAGTCTGAAAGTAATCATTTGTTGTGTATGACTTTGATTTACTTATTTGAATTGCTCAAGAAAGAAAAAAAAAATGTGATAGCACTATGATTCCAGGATGTCATTCATGATGATTTTTCATCCATGAACAACCATTTTCTGAAAAGAATTCAGAGGTCATTGCAGTACTTTACTCATTGCAATACTTTTCTATGGTCATCAATGAGTATCAAAACTTTGTATATCTCAACCTTAAAAAAAAAAAAAATCAGTTTTCAACTAGAATCTTTATATTAGTACAACTCAAATGATACTATCAATATTATAGTATTTTAGAGTGATATTTGATATGTCAAAAGAATAAACAAACTTTGTGTGTGTGTGTGTGTGTGTGTGTGTGTGTGTGTGTGTACACATGAGGCTTGAGTTGACACATTAAGGAGACTAGTGAATGTAGATGAAGGGTATATGTCACAGAGATGTCATTGTTTATGTTATCTCCATGCAGTTCAACATGTGAATGAGGCCCATATGGTTCTGAGAGGTCACAGGCAGATTGTCAACCAAGTCAGGTTCAGTCCAGGGACCTTCCTCATTGCATCCTCGGGCGTTGAGAAAGTCATCAAGGTATTGTCAGTAGTGGACTTTATATTGATGACGATGATGGTTGTGATGATGTTGGTAAACACAGCCATAATGATAAGAATATTGATGATGATTATTGTAATGATGATGATAATAATAATCATATTTTTAATCATGAGGGTATGAAGATGATACTGTTTCATTGGATGCATGTCCTGTGACCATGTAAAAAAAAAAAAGAACATGTACACATTATCTATAATGAGTATCAACTGAAGTGTCTGCTAGTATTAGGTTGCATCACAAGGAACATTGCAGGGCATTGCTATTCATACGTTACGTACCTCAAATGTCAACGGTTACTGAACTGTAACGAGACATGTTTGGGCTGTAACTCCATCTTGGAATGGCCAGTTGTGCAGTCCGAAGGTAGTAAGATTTCGTAGGGAGGGTAAAAGTGAATCTACAGTCATCTACATGACCATGAGAGTGATGAATGGTTCAAGAAAATCGGAGATCAATGCACATTTTGCAACAAATGTAATTTCCAGCCAAAAACTTCAGTTAGGAATGTCTAGTGGTGACGTACATTGATGGACAGCACAGAAATAAGATGACAGTTATTTGCATACTGTATGTGATGATGGTAGGAAGTCAAGACCAAGGGTCACTCTACTTAGGTCAAAAGTGTAATTTTCTTCTCCAGACCTCCACCAAGAAGTATACTGTAGTCATATTACTTGGCAAGTAGATTAGAAATGAATGATTGATTAGTTGCATGAAATGACGAGGGGAGAGGATATAGGCTTGAACTAAAGACCACTAAAATTAAGCTAAAATGCCTTTTCTGGCAATATATTCCATAAGGTTAATTCATACAGAAAGCATTAGAGGTCACTTTCTGGTCTGTCGTTAAGATCAGTGAATTTCATAAAATTGTAGATGTGGGCCATGTTTACATGGCAGATATTGTGATTGCATGAGCAGTGGAGCCATCCGAGTCGAGTGTGCGGCAGTCAGATTACTCTCTTTGAACTTTGCCATATATAATGGAGATTGTAAGAGCAATTGATGGATAATGGGGCATCAAGATTCACAGAGCACTAAATTTACTATTTTAGAAATAGGCACATATTAATTGTACTCTCCTCTCTGTCTTGCTTATTCGCTGTAGTTGTGGAGTGCCATCAAGATGCCAGGGATGTCGGATGGAAATGAATCTCCAAGGAAGATGTACACTCGCCAGCAGTACTTTAACCTCATGATCAGCTCTGGTTCGGCTTTATCACATGACTACTCTGACAAATCAAAGGAAGAAGACCCGAGGATGCTAGCCTTCTTTGATTCCTTCATCCAGAGGGAAGTCGATCACAGCTTTAGCAGTGATTCGTCTGACGACAGTGCTCTCAGCCCCGATAGCCTGTACCTGCATTTCGTGCGTGATCATAGTGACGCCAACAGCTCTGATGCGGATGGTCCAGTGATGCCATCCTTGCTACCCCCAGAACTGGGCATGGAGAGTGACAGTGACAGCGATCTCTTCCGCCAGGGAAGCTCACAAGGGGCAGTAAACAAAGCGATGCCAAAGAGCCAGGTGGAGGAGAGGCTGATGAGTGCTGGCAGTGATGCAACAGGATGCAGTGCAGGTGGAAAGGGTGATCATCTCAAGAAGAGTAAGGCCAGTGCCTCAGATGCTCAGGACAGATGTAGCACAAGTCAAACTAGCCATGTTTCAGATGGCAGCAGCCGAAGAGAGAGGGGGAGAACGAGGAGCAGAAGTACTACAGACTCCTCCAGCAGTAGTGATGAGTCAGAGGACTTTCTGGTGATGAGGTATCGGAGTCGCTTGCTGCGGCGCATCATGCGACAAAAGAGCAAGAAGGGAAAAGACCTGGGCGTGAGGGGAAAGTCTGCAGGCACTGTGCATTCGCAAGCAGAGAAGGACAGGTTGGCCAGCATACAGCAAAGGCTCGCATTCAGTCGTGTCATGAAAGAGCGCATCACTGAAGGGAGTGAGAGCGATTCAAGCCTTTCAGAAGACAATGAGCAATTCCTCGCTCTCGTTGGACAGCTGCGGCAGAGAACAGATTCAGCCCGGCAAAGGGCTGCTTCCTTGAGACGACACAGAATAATGGCATTGGAGGACGTCTCCAGCTCTTTTATTTCTCCTGTGTCTGGGCCATATTCTCCCCCTTCTTCTAGGAGTACTCAAAGAGATTCCTCTACAAACTCTAGTACAGCGATGGGGAGACTAGCTTCTGTAGCTTCAAGTCACTCCTCACCATCAAACTCACCAAGACATGTGCAGAATGGGTTCCCTGAAATAACCATTGACTCGACAAATTCAGCTGTCCAAAACCGTACATCGGGTGCAGGAAGCCATGCGCAGAGAACTGCAGGCCAGGTGCAAACAGCTGGCACTAAAAGCAAAGCTAAGAGCAAAATCAAGCACCCCGATCCCAAGGGACACCAAGGTTATCCTAGTACATCGAATGGAAGCAGAAGCCAGCCTGTGAGAATGTCTGCAGCCTGTTGCAGCACTGATAGCGGCAAAGGGAAGCATGATGCCGAGAGTACTGCGTCAAACAGTACCAAAGACGGGGCTGCAAGCAAAAATGGTTTCAAAAAGTTCAAAGTTAATAGCTCCGGCAAAAAGCGACATTATCGCAGCACGAACTGCTACTCGAGGCATAACGATAGTGACAGTGACTAGGAGGTGATGTGGAAGTGCTGAGCAATATAAAACAGAAGTGCCATGTGTGAAAATCTTAAGTAGTATTGCCAAAGGCTTGTTGACGCTATATCAATATTTCATGAGTCTCAACATATATGTGCATTTTCCTGGTTTCGCCAAGCGACCAATGCTTCCAATAATGTGAAAAATGCCTGACAATATAAAGTACCGAATGAGAAGTGTGAGAAGCAGTTACTTGTGTTCAATTTCAAAGCATTCAAGAATTCACCTTGTTCCCCCCCCCCCCCCCCGTGACTTGTCTAATCAAAGTGATTTAAAAGAATACAAAGAGAAAAAAATGAGCAAAACTAAATCACTGATAGATACTGAGAGAAGAAAAAGATGAGCAAAACTAGATTAAACATGAAGAACCATTCAAAAGAATTTATTTCTATTTATGAATATAATGCCATGTGAGATGATTCCTTTACATTACTTTTTTTAAAAATTCCATTCAGCGTACCAACAAGAATAGATTCCGCTTCAATCAGCTAATGTTGAACAACAGACTTAACCAGAGAAGCAAACCTAACTTGGAGTGACATTAAATTACAAGTAGGAAGCATTCACTCGTAGCCACTGGTGATCATGACTAACTTGCTAGGACATGTTAACAAATCCAAGGATATGAGAGTTCAGAATTTAATCTGATTTCTTTTTTCTCTACTCTGCCCAAAACCCACTTTTCAGACTTTTAGGTACTTCAAATGATTTGAAATGTTTACATTTCAATGCACTTCAGACTTTTTTTTCGTAACTTTCAGGTGTTTTTCCAAGTACTCTGGAATACACCCCTGCAAATTAGAAGGAGCAAAAATTCAGGACAAAAACTCTATAGCTCAGAGCAGATCCTGCATTTTTTGACAACCACAAATAACCTTTCTGTTATGTTCCAGCACTTTGATAACTTGAAGCTTTCCATCTCAAACCATTAATTTCAGAATTTGGGAGTCTTGAACAGTTTACAGCCAAGTTATGTTAGATGCGTTTGTATGATTTCAAACACATATTTACACACAGTGGGCCAACGATATGTACCTTGCATTTTCCCATGCATTGTTGACACCGTATAAACTACGACTAGTTAATGTCCAGTTTATAAAAGCTCCATGATTTATCACCGCCATGTGTATATGCTTACTATATCCTGATGTAAGTGAAAATCTACTTTATGCAGTTGTATGTTTATATTTCAAGAGTATGGACCCTCTGTTTAAATCTACTCATCCACAGGTATGTGTGTATGTGTGGTAAAATGAGATTTGATAATGCACATGACATGTCTTTTTTCCAGTAGCTAATAGATCATAAGTTAACAATGTACCTGATTCTCTGATGAAAAAAATGAATACATTTTCACAATTGTAGACTGAGTAAACACAAATGTCACAGTTGTGTCAAAGCACTTTTTCGCATACATTTGTGGGCAAAGTGATTGCATGCATCTGATTCAATCGTCACCTTATTTCAAAGCTATCCATGGTGTATTATGAATGTGCATCATTCATATGTCTACCTGAAGTTTGTGTACCTTGGTATTTGCATTTTGTAAATTAGTTTCTTTTATATGAATCTCATTTACTTGAATCAGTGGACAAATCAAAATCTGTTTTGACATTTAACATGCCATAAACACTCTGTAGAGGCAAAGCTGTTCAAAACTTTGCGCAAGCTGCACTTCAAAATATGGTGTCTCAGTGTGAAAGTGGCATTTCTTCATTTCAGGAAAATAGAACACCTCCATAGTTAGTGTCAAGGTTTAACACTGACGCCGTGGCATCATGGCATCAAATCATTGAATACATTGTTTTATGGTGTCTCCCACCCTTCAAGTTTGACAGAGTCACATCTGGATATGCACTACAAGTGACAGGCTGGGAGAGGGAAATTTCATGCTTAGTATTGAATCGGATGCTAATTGTTTGTCAACACACAATTTCAAGTGAATGCTTGCTGTCAAATTGTTCAATGACAGTGCTTAAAATTGAGAGGAAGGGGATTATTACTTTGATGTAGACATCTAGAGGTAACTGTGATGTTTCTCAAAAAGTCATCCATTGTTAATTTTCCTTTTTATATGTGCATGATAAGTCAAATTCATGAAGGGTGCTGCAAAATCATGGAGTGGATTAACTTCAACATCAATCACCCTGCAGGGTAGATAATTTATAAGCTGTACGTCTGTAGGGATTGAGGAAGCTTTGGGGAATAGAGTACCGAAGTGATGATGCCACAGTCTTTGGTTTGATCTGAGTTGGAACCAGGTGCACACTTTCACACTCGTTTGAGACTGGTTTAGAGTACATGCTGGTTGTCACGATAACTAGAAGCTTGTTTTTGTTGTTTTTTGTTGTTGAAGTTATGCCATTTGAAATGGTATTATGGTAATTGTTGTAGTTTGCTAACAGGACACCTTCGTGGGTTTCACTTGGACTGAATTTCTTTCCAACTCCCTATAAACCCCTATGTCTTCTCTGTTGGTAGTTTACTTCCTCCTACCTAGGATTATAGGGGGCATTTCATGAAGCATTTTTGTCAGATTTTTTTTTTCTGACAAATTGTTAAATGCTACTGAAATCTTTGCATCTGGTTGGGCAAGCACTGTGACACCCAGAGACAAGACTGCAATTGAATGGCAACTCTTAAATGGGACCTTCAGGCAAAGGAAGACTTTTGTTTGTTTATTTTTCCTTTGAAAACATGGGCCAGTGAAATATCTATGGCATGCCTGTGATTTCTGTGAAGAGAAAAACCAAGAAATATTTAATGATGCTTACTGAGTTTTTCGAGTACCATTGGATTATCAATTCTGTGCACGACGTTTGTGTGTTTGTGCATTTTAACCCACTGAGGACGAGCTGATTTTGCTATAATGCACATTTCCCATAGACACCTTCCCCGAGTATACACAGGGAAAATTCAATGGAAATAAGGCACAATGAATGGCGTAGGGTTAGACAAAGTCCTTGCCTGGGTGGTACCCTTTAAAGGGGAAGGCTAGTAACTGATCAGTGGGAATCAGTGGAAATGCTGGGAGATGATTGTTCCAATCCTTATGGGATTCATTCAAGAGTTCATTGTATATCTATTGTTGTGTGAAAATGATTTGCTTCAGAACGGTCTCATATTCAAGTAATGTGCAGATTAATGCTCCGTCACTGACCAGGGACGCTAACCTGGAAGCATTAAACTGCACATTACTTGAATATGAGACCATTCTGAAGCAAATAATTTTCACACAACAGTAGATACATAATGTACTCTTAAATGTGATAACTTAAATGAATCCCATAAAGATTGGAACAATCATCCCTCAGCATTCCCACTGATTCCCACTGATCGGTTACTAGCCATCCCCTTTAAGACTGCACAATCTACAGTTTATCAGGCATATTTTAGGAAGTAGCTGCTGAGGTCAGGAAAATATACCTCTCCATTATTGGCCGGATTTTGTCATACCTGAGGCATTGATACCAGACACTAGTAGTGTGTAAATCAAAGTGTGACCCAAGTCTTTTGTTGATTAACTATGGCATATGAATTACACGAACGTAAAAGACATACACCTATATTGAATAGATTTTGTTGCACTTACATCTGTCAGGTTACTGCTTAAGTACTTGATTTGCAGGTAAGCACTGTACTAAATCAGTATCAAGATGATGTAATTGTGTGGAGATACATGGCTTTCATAAAGTACCACCATCCATACTAACAGTGCTGATTTTTTTCCCCCTTTCTTTTTCTTTTTTTTTTTCCGGGGTGGGGCTTGTTTGATTTTTGTATTTTGGTTGTTGTTTTTATGGGTGGGATCTATTCATGTTCATGGCTTTTGTAGATTTTTGAAAACTTCATCTTAATTCCACTGCCAATTTACACTGTACCTACACATGTATGCCTTCTGCCTGTATTAACTATGCTACAATTGTGTATGTGTTCTGTAAACATGCAGTTGAAAGGTAAAGGTATTTCTAAGCTTCGAACTGATTCCTCAGCCTTTTTTATGTTTTTCACTATGTTCTCTCTCTCTCTCTCTTTTCTTTCAGAAGTCCTTTTATTCATGTTTCAGTGATGTTACTGTTTTGTAATGTTGCAATTGTGCAGGAAGCAATTGCTAATATCGACACACATTCACACTTTTGGCTTGTTGTTCATTTCACACAGTGCTGACAGCAAGGATTATTTCTAAGGCATTGCGTTATCATAAGTTATTAGCCTTGTGATATTCAAACTGCAGAATATAAAGGAAAAAAGGTAGAATGTTCTTCTAAGACACTGATAAAAGTCATTTTTGAAATATTTTGTCTTGTCTAACTTCTGATTGGTATCATATAACTCAGCTTTGGAAAGGGGTCATTACATAAGATTTAAATGATAACTATAATGTTACTGCAGTCATGGTCATTTTCTCCAAGTGCAAGAACTAAACCAGAAATTACCAGAAAAACAATAATAAAACAAAACTCCAAGCAGGGAAGCTGGTAAGCCCAAGAGTGTCTTCACAATAGCCATGTCAAATGATCATATCCCAGTTGCTGCAGCCTTCTTTTCTTTTGTTTGGTTACTCCATGTCAACATACAGCATACACACAAGAATGTGTCCGAGTATTCCGACTTTAAGCATGAAGGTATCAGTGTCACAAATTGCACCCAACTGATAATGTTGCTTAACCTGTTTTGAAGGGCCATTGTGTACTATTTCTTCTTGTAAGATACTCTACATAGTATTTGGTACTGTAAGGGTCTAAATTTCATGAATGTACTTGCTCCCATACGATGATTTTTGCATAAACATGTATTAGTATTTTAGTTTAAGGGCTGCCAGTGCATCTACTGCTTTGTGTTGTATAAATGACTGCTTGTAGCCCCACACTAAAATAGACAGTAAATTTTGTCTCGCATGCAGTACGCCAAGCCACTAAGCTGCTCTCCCTCCCAAGTGTACGTTTGTGCTTCCAGGCCTGCATATCTCAGCATTTTTTTTTTCTTCAGTGTTATGCTGAAGCATGCAGTGTTTTACAATCTTGCCATCATACACACACACATACGCATGCACACACACTCACACTCATACAAATGCAGTTGCATTATATGGCACGTATGGACAATTTTTAAATGGTGTCCGTAATGTACATCTGTAAAAATTCTACTACAATGTAGGCCTACTGCTGAATCCTCTCTGAAGCAGTGAAGTGATAATTGTGGAAATATTTGATGTATACACAGATCATCTTTTATTTTGTACCCAATAGTGTTTTAATGGTATGGATTCTAGCCTGGTCAATTCAGCATTACTTAGGCATTTGTATCCTCTGGTATTTTTGCATACTTTTCTTCTTGATTTCATGATGTACACATATAGTAGTTCTTGATTTTAGACATGATTTGGCCTCAGGCAAGTAGTGATCAAATTAAAAATTTGCTCTTAATGGATAGCTTTTGTATGTGATAGAAATGAGAAAAGGTGTTAATTCTTAAAAAAAAAAATGCTGTGAAGCACTTGCATAGAACATTGCATTATTGGAAAAGTTGCAAGGTGTTTGAGAAGACTTGTTAACCTTTATGAATTTAACTTTTTTCTCTCTCTCTCCCTCTGTATGGACAACAAAAATATTTATTTGCTTATCTTACACATTTTTTTTTTTTAGAGTTGCTTATCAAAAATATATTTGTTGAGGTTTTAACTCACATGGCATTCCATACTTCAATTAAAGGAAGATATAACTGTGGGTTCAGATGAAGGAGTCCCTCCCCCCCCCCCCCCCCCCATCCCCGCCAGCGTGAGGGCCAAAGGCTGACAGGCTTCATCACCAAGTTATGTCAGGCTACTTCCGAGTTGTTTGAATGGGTACTCCATGGGAAGCGGAAATTATTAATGTGATTTGACCTCCCAGTGTGCACCATGATCATGTAGGCGTGAGTTCTACAGTGTACTCTGATGGCAGAAGTACTGTAATGCACCAATTTTACAAAGCAAAATGTTTTTACCACCACCAAGTGTTGGAAGAGCACTTCATACAAACAGCTACGTGTACTGTTATTGGCACTGCTTCTCGGCTGCGTAAGGAGTATGTCATACAGGTTTGCTCTGTTGTGTAGATATTTTCATTGTGTGAAATGAACTTCTCACTTTTTCTCACCATGATGCTCTTGTGCTTAGCAGAAATCATTGCCACCTTCTTAATCCAGCATCAATAAATCTGGGCTTCTGTATGTACTGTGACTTTTTTTTATAATGAGTTTGATTACTTGTACAAAATTGCTATGATGCCTTCAAGATAGTGTGCACACTGTGATTGTTGTTGCCATCTGTTGTGTGTGTGTGTGTGTGTGTGTGTGTGTGTGTGTGTTTGTGTGTGTGTGTGTGCGTGCGCGTGCGCGCGTGTGTGTGTGTGTGTTTGTACAGGAACAGCTATTGGGATTCAGATAGGTATTGGTTTTGGATTGCCACAATCCACAAACAATACCTATTTGCGTGCATATAGGACATGCAATATTATAATACTACATTCATTGATGATGATGAGAGATATTAGAGAGAGATAGAGAAAGAGAATAGAGCAAAATATGAAGAAAATAGAAAAGGAATGGAAGGAGAATAGAAGAGGGTGAAAAAGGAGTGGAGGAGGAGGAAAAAGAAATATGCAAACTGTGAAGACTTGAATCATTTCCACTAGTGCTTGACTGACACGTATGGAGTTGCATGCTTGTGTGAGTTATATTGATGGTATAATACAGTACAAAAGGTATCCAAGTTATTGTATATAATTTTACTAAGTGCCTGAATGTAATGTGGACAATGTTGACATTATTGTCCCCGCCGAACGAGTTCGAGCAGGGGACTATGAAACGGGCTCCGTACGTGTGTGTGTCTGTGCATGCGTCCGTCCCTGCGTGCGTCTGTGCGTCCGTCCGTGTGTGCATCCGTGTGTGATCAAAATGTTCAATTTGCTACTTCTCTGTCATTTATGAGCCAATTTTGATTCTGTTTGCTTTATATGATAGCACTACATGGGAGCTTTGAAACTTCTACACAGAATTTCAGTCGTGACCTTTGACCTTGACCTTTGATCTATATTGTACATTTTGCTACAAAATGCTACTCCTTCGCCATTTCTAACCCGATTTCGATTCCGTTTGCTTTATGTGATGGCACTAGGTGAGGGCTTCAAAACTTCTACACAGAATTTTGACCTTTGACTTCTTTGACCTTTGACCTTGATTTTTTACCTATATTGTACATTTTGCTACAAAATGCTACTCCTTCGCCATTTCTAACCCGGTTTCGATTCCGTTTGCTTTATGTGATGGCACTAGGTGAGGGCTTCAAAACTTCTACACAGAATTTTGACCTTTGACCTTGATTTTTTACCTATATTGTACATTTTGCTCCAAAATGCTACTCCTTCGCCATTTCTAACCCGATTTCGATTCCGTTTGCTTTATGTGATGGCACTAGGTGAGGGCTTCAAAACTTCTACACAGAATGTTGACCTTTGACTTCCTCGACCTTTGACCTTGATTTTTGACCTATATTGTACATTTTGCTACAAAATGCTACTCCTCCATTTCTAACCCGATTTCGATTCCATTTGCTTTATGTGATGGCACTAGGTGAGGGCTTCAAAACTTCTACACAGAATGTTGACCTTTGACTTCTTTGACCTTTGACCTTGATTTTTGACTTATATTGCACATTTTGCTACAAAATGCTACTTCCGGCGGGGACATATATTACGCACCGCGTAATTTCTACTTTTCCTTGTTTTCATCGATGAGGAGGAATGTGAACAGGAAGATGGAAGAGGGTACAGCATGGGGAAAGGAAGGAAAGGGAAGAGGGAAAAGAGGGAAGAGGGAAAAGAGGCAGATTGGAAGGAACAGATGAAAGAGACAGGTGGAGCTAGTGGGAGGAGTATAGTTAGAATGAATCCTAGCTTGTGGTCACATTTTGTGTGAGTGGTGAGCTGAATATGAGCTGTTTGAGATTGCTTTATAAGTTAGTTATGTCTGTTGTTTGTTGCATGTCATTTTGTCACACTGCTCCCTTTGTTCCTTTCTTCCCTGTTCCTCATCTATCATCTGCCCATCGCTCATCATTCCATCATCAATCGTTGATCACTCATTGTTGACATCCATATAGATTTCTTGACTTTTTATCCTTTTCCCTTTTTAATTCGTCATTTTCTCGATGATGATGATGATGATGATAATAATAATAATAATATTTTTAATAATGATAATGATAATAATGATAGTAATAATAATAATAATAATAATAATAATAATAATAATAATACACTGTAATAATAATCATACTATAATTCGAGTAACGTTTGTCTGTCTGTCTGTTTGTCTGTTTGTTCCTCTTTATACTCCTCCCAGGTCCTTGGTCCGATCTCCATCAAACTTAGTGGGTGCATGCAGGTTCACCGCGAAATTGCCCTTGAGGGGTTCATTTTTGGAAAGGTCAAGGTCACTGGAGTCAAAGTTCAAATAACTGTTTTTCGCTACTCCTTGGGATTCCCCCAGAAATATCCTCAATGGGGATTTCCCAGGTGTAGGCCTACTTATGCTTCCAGCAAGTTTGGCCAAGATCGGACCAAGGAGTAGCGCAAAACAGTTATTTGACCTCCGTTGACCCAGTGACCTTGACCATTTCTGGGGGAATCCCCATAGAGGCTTTCTGGCACTCCACGGGTACATTGACTAGTAATGATAGTAATAATGATAATAAGCCCATTCGGATCTAGAAGTTGAGCAACCAAGTTATGGCTTGATATTTTGTATAGTTCAGGTATCCGTGTTTAATAGATAATGCATGAAGTGAAATCAAACAAACAGCATGGAAGATAAAGTCAATATAGATATCATAGTTGTGGTGTTATACGCACATTGAGAAGTAAAAAAGAAATGATTGTTGATTTAATAACAGCCTCAGGGTCTACACGATTAAAGAGGGGTCCAGTAAATGTAGTTCAACTATCATTTCATCGTTATTTTGGAAGCCTGCGTCTAAAACCCAGGAAAGGTCTCAAGATGAGATTTTGGAGTTGGACAAATTTTGAAACGGGTATTGTAAGCTTTCAAATGCTACAGTATATCTCGTCAACAGTGGATTTGCCTAACCCCCAGATTTGCCATGTGGGAAAACTATAAGAGAGAGGGATGGGGAGGGAGGGAGAGGGAAAAGAGGGAGGTATAAGGTAAAGTAAAAAAAAAAAAAAAAAAAAAAAAAAGGTAGTGCTCGTGGTGAAGTCAAAGGCATACTGCCTCATTACCCCTCCCGATGGGAAGAATTTTGGGGTGGAACCATCAAAAAGTTACTCAATTCCTTATGTTTTGTTTGTTTTTGTTTCCTCTGTAAGAGCCAGAGATTGTGTTCAGCCCCCCATTACAGTTCCACATCCCCTGATTACAACTATTTGAATTACTTTTCATCTATCATTTTTTTCCATCAGATTTAAACGGCTGTGCACATTCATAAGAGATTCTTATACATTAACAAAAATAAAATTGGACGATACAAGATATCTTATTCCCTTATGATTATTGTACAGGTGATTGACATTAGTAAGACGTAATCAATGTATGGTTCGAGCAAAAAAAGCATTATAGGCCTACTAGTTGATTGTGAAACCCTAAAAAGATGGAAAATAGCTCATATAAATAACTATATACATAGAAAGAAAAATGACAGTTGAAAAAAACAACAACTAAATGTTATCAAGACAAGACACCTCAAGAAAACACAAAGGCAAAACCATATGTATACAAGAAACATCAGAGACAAAAGGGAAAGACAGTACCCCTGTTATAGACAATGGGGGTAAAGCTCTTCGCAAGTATCGGGACTTTGTCCTGTCTATGATAATGCAGTTGCTTTGTATCGAAGTGAAGAATATTTTATAAGTACATCAAAGTTTTGAAGCTTATGCTGGGTTTTGTTAATTATTAAGTAATTACTAAGTAATTAATTTGTAGCATCAGTATAGCATGAGCGGTACTACATGGATCTTTTATTGTCATAACGCTGTGGGTATACATATTGCGTGTATTTGCACTATAACAATGGTTAATGTTCAATGTAATTCAAAAGTTGAACTCTTACTGCCAGATATTATGAGGGTCAAAAGGAATTGTACCAGATTTGAACTCTGATCTTCTTTTTATTTACCAAAATGTATCAAATCAAGGGGCCACGTAAAGTGTTATACGTTGTTTGTTTGTTTGTGTTTGTATGTGTGTGTGTGTTTGTGTTTGTGTGTGTGTGTGTGTGTGTGTGTGTGTGTGTGTGTGTGTGTGTGTGTGTGTGTGTTTTGGAATCAATGTACAATAGCCCCCCTCCCCCCCCCCCCCCCCGCCACCCGCCTTCGTTGAGAAGAATCTACGAATTTTCCGAGGGTCACTGGTTTTACCATTTTTTTTTCTTTTTTAGAAGCCAAAAAATTGTGCGTGTGTGTGTGTGTGTGAGGGGGGAGGGAGGGTGGCCCAGCCTTTCCCCTTCCGCGGCGCCTTAAGGCTAATAATCATTGCTGCGTGTATACTGTATAAATACCTTTTTGAGGGGCGGATGGGTGGCGATATAAAGTTACACAATTTGACTCACATCATGGCGCGACGTTGTTGTGGACGTAACATTTGTCTTGCCCCTAAAATGTTTCAAGTATGATTTTCTTACTTTACAGCATCATGCTTCGCTCTTTTGTTTGTCTGTGAATTCATCCATTCGATACTGAAAAATCGTTCGCGATATTGAAATAGAATGTGATTTCTGAGCAAAATCATATAAAAAAATACAAAGTTCTGAGTTGCACGGATGATGTAAAAACTTTAAACCGGTTTAAACTGAATCTGCCTCGGAGAATGTGGGGCCAAGAGTTGCGAGTTGTTTTGATAATTCACTTTTAGTTAACATGGTATTATCTTTCGTTGAAATTTGACTGCACGTACACACTACCGAAACTAATAGTTAAAAAGTGTGTAAGATCCGACGAATCACGAAGATGTGCTGTTGTTGACATAGAGATGGCGCCCTGGTAAAATGCCTCTCTTACGCAGCTCTGCTTGCAGTGTTCACGGAAGCCATGCACTGATATCTCCGTGTAGAGATCTATGGAAGCCATGTGGAGCGACTCCGCCCACTTTTCGCCTGAAATTTGATACCACCTTGTCTACTGCTAGATAGTTGGACGAGTCAGGATTGCGCGCACATGCGTATATTGATATATTTCTGACCAAGGTGTCTTGTCGCTTATGTTCCTCATGCAATTGTAGGAGTGTGGCCGATAAAGTGACTGTAAGCCTATATTTTGTCTGATCATTTTGATTTCGGATCAACTTTATTCATTTCGCCCCCTAAACTTAGCAAACGAGATGGGTTCAACCAGTAGTCAGTCAGTTCAGGCCCATGCACTGCCGCATTAACTGAGGCAGAGTGTTGTGGTAGTCTTTACATTTCCCCCATTCATGCCGATGCGATCACTATCTTCAGGTATTCAAAATGTTATACATGTACATGATTTAGATCTGTGTTCAATATAACAGCTCCGGTGAACAACCGTGAGCATCGACGGTCTCCGAACCTCGCTCGAACACGGTGCTAGCTGGCTGACCAAACACATAGGGACTACTGCATTCCAGCCGGGTGTACTATGAAAGGTTCGGAATGCGAAGTCACTGCAGTTACACACTGGGCTTACGGGATTAAACGAGCTCGCCAAATAAGGCTCTTGAATTACATATTAACCGAGTACCGATAGGTTGGGAGAATATCATCTGCCGTCACTCGTAGCTGCTGCACCCGTTAGCCGACGTGCGCTGAAAGGAGTACTAACGTTACAGTACGCACCCTTCTCGGGGCGGTTCTCCTATTCAGCCGGTAACTGGCTGGCATAGTCGTCCGCTCCGCTGTAGGGTATGTCCAGGTGATTCTTATTTGCAAGAAAATTCTGCTCGAGTGCTGTATCAAGAACATTAAACATTGTATAAGGTAAATAGTTTGATTGGATTGGATACTGTGGACTACTTTGTGGGATTTGTTGCTAGAAAATTTAGCCCACTCGGATTTACGAATAGTGGATCGAGGGATTATACTGATTTTGTGGAAGTGTTATGGAAGCAGCTCCGATGCCTTCTAGTTCACCTGCCTGCATAGTGAATTATTCGATCATTTATTTCGATGTTCGTTTTGGTACATGGTACATTTATTTGATTGGATGGTTTATCGGTTATTTCAAAACTGCATAACAAGAGCGAAGACAATACCAAGGAAAGACGAATTGAAATTTCACTTTCAAGGAGTCTTTTTTTGTCACGATTTGGGAGATTGGCCTAAATTTATATACTTTTCTCTCTAGACTTTTAACTTTTGATAAACCAACGTTGAATCCAATCTTTGTCTGTTTAGTATTTTTTCTATTTTAGATGTTTGAATTGTCAATAAAATTGTGAAATTCATCTCTTTCAGGACATTTCTAACCAGCGTAAATTCTCCGTACTTACTTCCGGGTCACATGGTACACTTGGCGGGGCCGGGTCGACTATCAACAGTGAGTGACCTTTTGCAACTAACTAATCGAAAATCGGTACGGTGCGCGCCGCCGTTGTGGTCTTCGTACGTAGAGGTAGCGACGATCACCGGTTTTTGTCCGAACGGTAGTTCTGTAGAGGATATTTCTTGCAACCACCGGCAAAATGGCGAGTTACGGACAGCCCAATGCTATTTTTATGGATGAAGATGAATACATGAAGCAGGAGGAAGAATGGGACCGTCAGGAAGTATTAGATCCCGCCTGGGAAAGGCAACAGAAAAAGGTAGGTGTTTCCAAATACAATGCACACGAATGTAGTGGCATAACTTACTTAGTACGTAAAACACGCGCATTTTGCCGTTGTAGGAGGGAGGGTCTAGCTGAATTGGAATTGTAACACGCTAGTCTAACTGTTAGTATTAATAAAGTTAGTTTTCATGCCTTTGATTTACGAGTCGTAAAAGTACGACTCTGAGAAAGTGTATTGCATAAATGCGTTTTCACGAACTTTTTATTTTCTATTCACGTGAAGCATGAAGTGCCGATATCCACCGATCAAAGATCAAGTGCTTTAGCCTTTATACTTGCCTTATACTTTCCCTGCTAACGTTAGCTTAGAGTCATAACAACATACGCTCCACCCAGTGCAAGCGGTGATTAGTCGTGTTGCTGAACATGCCTACTAAGGACTATATAGTTACAGGGGTAGGTCTACTACATTTTGTACGTACTAGACAGACTCTACTTTGTACTTGGTCATGTTGGTACGGCATTCTGAAATGAGAGTAGATGTAGAAATCTAGACTCAACTTCTTCAGAGACCAGACTATGCTTGATCAAGCTTCCACTTCCATGTCATAACTGTAGATTTCTAGCTGTAACGTGTTAGAAAGTCTAGTCCGAATCTATAAATTCAATAGGCCCTACTAACAATAGATTCTAACATTACATGACTAACATACTAGATGTGACTAAACAAGGTTCTGTGCCTAACACAGGGATGCCAAGTTCAAAAATTTTTATATGAGTGAGATTTTCATGACTCTGCATCTCGGCGAGCGAACGTGCGTGCAAGTGAGGGTGTGGGAGGGGTTCCCTCCCCCCGTGGCCTCCCACGGTAGGGAGCTTTTTCAATTTTTGGCGGTCAGGTGCATACTTAAGTGACTATTTTTTACTTATTTTGAAAGACAAAAGGAAAATATACCTTCAATTATAACTATCACTTTAAACCTTTCAGCTATGCTCCGCATTATGGGCCCAAATTGCACACTTTGCTCGATGCGTGAGAAAAATGGGTGCCATGCGTGTTATCGTGAGACGACCCCTAAATGCATGAGTCTCACTCAGAATGCGTGAGACTTGGTAGCTCTGGCCTAATGTTAGTTTTGGAGTCCAGAGACCCAGTTGAATTTAGATTTTCAAGTTCGAGGCTGCGAGAGAGAAAAGAAAAAGAAGTTATAGGATACAAATGACATGACATGACTAAGAAGTAAAAGAGAGTGCCTTGGAAGAAACGCAAAAGGGAAATTTTGAGTGAATGAAACAAAATAAATGCCAGGAACTTATTTAACATCAAATTGGCAAAGCTTACAATAAGATACATTTTACAGATTTGTCCGCACTGGCACTGCACCAAGGTTCGACCTCCCGTTCCAAGGTTCGACCAATGCCAAGCACAGAAACACAGAGTATGTTTCTATATTTACATGTAGAATCTAGCAGGCGGTCAAATTTTGGACTGTGTTGTGGTCAAATTATGGGTAGCTTGCGTTATATGTTCTTTCCTGGAATCTTAAACTTACAACATTGTGCAGTACATTGTATGTGTAGGCCTACAGCTTCATTTATGTGTGGTTGTGTTCAAAGAGGATCTTCTAGCCCAATTGGCTGGATGCAGCCACAAATACAGCCACAAAGTGTGACTTTTAAATCCTTGTCTTTGGTCACTTGGCTTGAGCGGTTATTGTCGATCAGATTGCAGCACGCAGCTAGAGAGCTAAATCATAGTAAATGCAAATGTGTGCATGCATATTCTCGAGAAGATAATCTAGCCATTTGCTTTCAGTACATAGCACTTGCTTGTACTATATGTGTTAGTGTACAGGCTAATAATATGCATGGTAGGGCTAGCCGCAGTACGGGCAGGCACTGCTGGCCGGCTGTTGATCTTGAAATGAACCGACAAACCAAAAGCTTTACCTTAGCTTACTCAGAATTAAATGGAAACTTGAAAGAAAAAAAAAATCAAACAGACAAATGTTTGTGACAAGAATAGAAAAGCAAGGAGAAAAGACAGTGTGATGAAGTGGAAACCATTTTAATAAAAATAAACTTGTCTATAATAGAAGAAAATTTACGTTGTTTTCTTTGTAAATGGTGGTGTGGGATGAACTTATATTGCATGTTTATGTGGCTGTTTCCAGCCGGTTGCATTCTGGCTATATACATTGTACTGTCACGTGTGTGGCTGTCGACCATCACCGTTTTGACCTCAAAATGACTTCCATTGATATTTGAAGTTTACAGAATCATATTCTCACATGCTTCATCTTCTCTACAGTATCATGATTATGCAACTCCAGCCATTAATGATTACTACAATTACCATTGTCCAGTGCAAGCAGAAAAAACAAATTTCCTACCAATTCAGGATTCCCTTGCTACACATGCGTACACCTGGCATATAGGCAAATGTTGTGCTGAAATTAGCTAGCAAAAGTGATGCATTGTTAGGATATAGCTGTCTTCTGTGAGTCTCCTGACATGTGGGACGAATGCGGTTATTTCCCCTCAGTGTTTGCTTTAAGTTCGTTTGTTGTTTGTTGTTTTCTATTTTTCTCCCTCTCTAATTGTTCCAACTGAGAAGGTGATGGAGAGAACAAAATTTGGGAGTAGCAAGTGGGTAGCGAATCAGTAATGTGCTAATTCTGTCGGCATCTGGCAATATTTATGGCCAATAATTTCATTATTCATAGCCAAAGTTTTTTGGCAGTGACATCATTGGGAAGCTGAAATATGTCAGAATGCATTTCTGTAACCTATTGTGAGGTCATAATAGTGTGTGGCCCCCAAACCCCTGGATTGCCTTCTGCTCACATTGGCCAGGATGCATCTTAAATGAGGGAAAGGTTCAATTATGGTCTAGTACAAATTCATGGATACTGACTGATGAATACAAACATGTACCGGTATGTTAAAGTACACCTTACCTCTAGAATCCCTAACAATGTAAGATGTGGTTTCTTTGACCAGATGTACAGATTCTACAGAGCACAAGGCACAATCTACCTGGCACTAAAGTGATCAGAGATGAGATCAGCTCAGAAAACTTTTGAACTGTCTCTGTCCTTTTAATCTGGGCCGTCCATTACCTGTGTGGGATTTCTACTCATCTATTATGTACAGTTTATGTTATTCAGAATCCAGCTATTTATTTCTTTTACATACATGTAGGCTACCTTTAACAAACAGTGATAAAACCAACGTGCAATAAGATCAAAGTTTGATTCCTGAAAAATAAAGACATGCTGCCGGTATATGCTGCAGTGTATACAAGCATTGATTTAGACAGTTTTATTTTATTTCATTATTATTTTTGGGCATATTAACCATTGCTGCACTGGAAAAATCATGACCAGTTGCCTGTCAGTAGCTCATAATCTGGTGTGGGATCTGTACAAAAGAGAAGGTGTACAGCATTTGCAAGCTTTAACCAGGGTTGCTTTCAATACACACACACACACACACACACACACACACACACACACACACACACACATACCCGTCTATGGTGGAAACGGAGGACCTGTTTTACCCACAAGAATTTTACCACATAACTGAGGACCTGTGTGTATTAGGACTCTTGTCAACCGAGGACTCATTCGTATATTATACCATCCAACCGAGGACTTATCACAATACTGCTAATCGAGGACCTACAAACATGTACCCCTACATGCAAAAGCAGACAGTTTGGAATGGTCTGCAAAGCGAGGATGTCCTCGGTTCTCTGTGTGTCCTCGGTTTAAATGTAATAAAGTTCGTGTGTGTCCTCGTTTTCCACCATGGGTAAGTGCACACACACTCACACACACACACACAAACAAACCAAAAAACAAAACAAAACATTGTACTTAGTAGAAAGCTGTCACCCATAATAAGTACAAGTACAATGATTCTGTTTATAGCTGAGTGGAAAGTAAATTTGCCCAGCAAGAAATGACCTTTTGTTTAGGACACTGTCAACAAGACAAGGAAGATGGGAGTGTCATCACCTTTTAATTATGATGAATCCCTCATTGTTGCCCAAGTGACTCACTGCCAACATTGATGACCAGTGGGAGTGTATGTGGAATACCAATGGCCATGAAAACCTGATCAGGGTATCGCGTAGGAGGTCATGGAGGGACATTGAAAGGGCGTTGCCCTCTTTCATTTACATTGTGCTTGACCTTTCAACCTATTTTCCTGCTGTTTATAATGGAAATGTCATAATACTTCCTAGTATTCAAGAAGTAGCCCTTCAGAGCAAGTCAGTATTAAATTCATGTGGTGTGAAGATACGTCTTAAGTTAAAGATGGGAACATTGGGCAGTGGCAGTAAATGTTATGGATTATTAATCTACGTATGACCTGTTAAGGACTATCTTCAGGAAATATCTCCTAGTTTCCAATAAACTTCTCATGAATGTCCTCAATTTATGCCAGACTATAGCTGGTAATATGAATAATTGCGAATTAAGCATAAAAAAGGTTTCTGCCTCGTAATCAAAACTGGATCGTGTAGATAACATTTGTCACGTACAGCGAAAGTGATATCTGTGGACATGAGACTGTAAGGGTCATTTATTTACATTTAGTCAACTGCCAAGTGTCAAACTTTTCAAGAGGTGTCCTGACTGCCCAACTGTCCTGTATAGGGACAGACCTTGGACACGTTCCTCATCTTGACCGGCCACGGGAATACGTTCGCTTTCAGCTGCCTGGCGAAGTCGTACCGCTGACAGGCAAATCACATTTCCATGATGGTGTGCAGCAGATGGGACCATGATCAGCAGAGAAATCAATCCCCTTGATGTGACAAAGAAAGAACCATCACAAAGGCCCCCTCGGGCTTGGGGAATGCATTACAAATCACGCAAAGCAAATGAATGAATCACATATCCAGTATTAGACAGGTAAGCTCGTTAGCCAGTAGGAGCTTGCTGCTGCTGTATTGGGGCTGCACCAAGTATCACAATTGGATCATGATACTCCTCAAACTCATCCATCACCCCCTCCCCTTCCCCCCCCCCCCCCAAGAAAAAAAAAAGAGAGAAAAAAAATATCATTTCCATAATTTGCTTCAGGCTGTTCCTGTTTGCTGGGTGGGACTGCGATGGGTTGGTGCAGCCAGATAGGGTAAGCCCATTGTCTGGCAGTGGTGCATCTGGGCAAACAATATTACAAGCCTATTTGAGTCATGAAGTCATATTTCATGGAAGTCAAAATTTGCATGAATCACAGTGGCATTGATCAAGGTATTTCCCTTCTTTTTTTTTTGAGTGAATATAGAATATTCAGGGATGCCTAGATCTACGAACATTTCAAGTGAGTTTTAAATTCATTTGAGATCGCTCATTTCTACCTTGTCCCCCCCCCCCCACATATATTTAGATAAAGTCAGCAATCCAAAACTGTGGCGAGGAGTTGATTTATGGCGAATAAACTAATGACAAAGTGCATTATGATGGAAGATGTGAATCTAACAAATTCAACCACTTATGATGTGTCATTCTTCAGTATGCAATGATAATGATATTTGGTACTAAAGAAAACACACAGTCTTCAACTTTAGTCAGAAATGTGTAGAGCTTGCCATTCTTATTTTACTTTAAAATGGGGGAGGAAATTTGAATCGAAATGTCAACAATCACTGGCTTTTGAATGGGCCAGTGAATAAGCCTGAAAGTATTATTTGGCACATGAGACCAATACAAAACAGCTGCATGACTTTTTAAGCATCATGAGCTTTCACTGTTTCAGGCATCTCATTACACGTAGCCAATCAGACTACATTGTGGATAAATCTTCTCCTTACCAAGTACTATCTATAGACTTTAGACAAATTACCAAAGTGTGTCTTTTATCCAAGTCAAAAGATTCAGGCCAGTAGGTATGTAGATAGGACCTACATTTTAGATTTAAGAATGGGTGTATCTAAAGAGTTGTGCCATCCCCACCTTTATGTGAATCGATGGTTTAAAACAAGATAAATGAGAAATACTATTTAAAAAGAAGACTTCTGTCATTCAGTCCCTCATACTGTCAGAATGTGAGACTCGTTGTGCAGGCATACAAGGGTGTATGCAAATGTATGAGTTTCTGTACTGGAATCATGCCAATGTTGAATGTAATTCAGCCATCCGTTCTTCTTGTTTAGCTCTGTCTCATTAGCATGTTATGAGAGGGAAGTGGGGGAAGTTTAAGCTAACAAGCGGTAATGAGCCAGACGCTGATCCCCAGAGTCATTGAGTAATATCGAGGTCACGACCTCTGGTGGTGTCAAAGGAAGTAGAATGCCATGTGTGGCAGTGCATCCAGTGAAAATCAAACCTTCCTGTCTGGTTAATGAAAGTGGGCAAGAAAGTAATCAAAGAACATAAAAATAAAGTATTTACGTACATAAATACAACTATAATTGATGGCATAAGAAGGACCTCTCCCAATATTTAAGAAATTTTCAGTATAAAAGATACTGATGTCACATTGTTTCAAGAAAGAAATGCTTAAAGGCATAGTACATCTGTTTTTTTTTTTTTGTTTCTTTTTTTTTAAAGTAGAATATGTGGGGGAATTGTCCAGTGCATCACCTCTCAGATCCTGTAGTGCTGCATCATATCATATATAAATACAACAATTGATAGTGGTATGACTTGAGTAGATAACCGATAATCAACATTAATTTTCTGGAATGAAGATAGCCTCCTCACTTGGTCATTGACCTAAAATGGCATCTCTGGTCGTGCAGTGGGCAATGCCGGCATTCGTGGGGTCTTCTTTCTCAGACCTTCTGGTTCCTGAGTACGTTCCTTGGCGAGAGTCGGATGTTACCCCTGCAGGCAACCCGAGAGGGCTCCCGGAATGCTTTAGGGCTGTGTGTGGGTGAAAGGGGGGAGACTGGAGAGGAAGAGACGGGTGGAGGGAGGGATGACATGGTGGGGGGGGGGGGGGGGGTGGGGGTAGTGGTCCGCCACTTGTCCAGGTGGCTCTCGTTAAAGGGCGTGTGATCAAAATTCACAGGGCACAGTTTGAGCCCTGTCGCATTACATGTACGTGGAGTTCTCTCTGGAATTCTCTTAGGAAAATTCCTGTGTTGAGACCTCATCACCCAGCAAACAAGTGATACAAATGGGGCAAGATAAGAATTACAAAAAAAAAAAACAACAACAACAACAACAAACAAACCCCAAAATAGATTTTTAATTGAATATTAAGTACCAGTATGGTACATCTGGGCTCACAGTATTTGAATTCATAGTGTATGGAGAGCTCATGGTGATATTACTTCTACAGCATTTTGAAATTAAGAGCACCCTTGGTAAAGCTATTCTAGACTCTGTAGGAAATTAAATTGGAGAAGTACTTCCTAATCAAGGATTTCTGAGTGTAGTTGTTACATGCCATTTGTAGCTGTCCCTTTGAAATGAGTGTATATCTCATGGAATTCAGTACTTTAGGGTCATCAGCTCTACCGCATACAACCAAAGATGCAGCAACTTTAAGTTGGGTAGTGGCTCGGTGTGACTGATGACTATTAACCACAAAACACATTTGCAAGCATTCATACCTAGCCTTGTAATTGAATTTCATGGTTGGAATGCATTTTCTGTGATGGAATATCCATTTCGAATGACATTCCTACTGTAAGTAAGTGAGCTAGGGCCATGTGCTTGTTGGACACTGTAAGCTGAATATATGAAGTGTTGGCATGGCTTATGAAGTGAAGTTGGATTACTTGTGTAGAAAGCCTGCACCTGCAGTGGCATGCAATGTTGCCATGCCAACTTTTGTATGTCCAACCCTGACCGCACTCCTGTAAAGATTGTAGTTTGAGTCCACGGCTAACCATATATTGAGTTCCTCCTGGTTGAGGGGGGTATGAGGATTCAGCTGAGCTCACTTGATTGACACACACACACACACACACACACACACATACACACAAATAAGAATGATGGGCTTTAAAATCAGATGTCTAGTGTGAGTCATTTATTATGTTAACCCGTTGAGGACGGTTTGATTTTGCTACAACACACATTTCCCATAGACAACTGCCCGAGTATACTCGGGACTCATCCTCTACGGGTTAAAGTGGATTTGATAATGCTGTGTTAGCAGTATGTAGTGACTCTTGACTTTGAGAAGTCTTTAGTTAAGGTACATGGTACACAAGGTACTTGTAAGTTGTAGTTCTAACATATTATGCTTGAGGAATTGCATTTCAGAAGCGCTGAGCTATGGCATGATGCAGCTGCTCCTTCACTCATTTTAATTTGTGATGCATGATATATCATATTGACCCATCATGGTGAGCAATGAACTTTCATTGCTGGTGCGTCAATTGACAAAAACAGGTTTGCATTCTCCACTGACACAAAAAGATTTTAGTACATTGCATACTTACAATCAGGATACTTTGCTTGCCCTGCATGTGTAAAGATGGGTCATGTAAAGTCTTCGTGTGATTGGTTTCCTTTTTGAGTTTCGGCCATGGACCCACTCACTGCTTTGATTTGGTGGTTAATCTCTGAATAGGGAACATTGTTACCATCAAGCAGCTCTTTGTGAGCTTTGCTGTAGCCCTGCCAAGCCAAGGGCTAACACATTGTACGGTGGATCTTAATCAATGAATTCCAGGCCAGCCCCCCACCACCACCACCACCTGAATCACCAGCGAATGTAAGGAGTCGACGCTGGCTTTGAACAAAATTGAGTCAGTATTTCCCACATACAACCACAGAGTCATGTTTAATCCCACCAAGAGATGAAAGTCAAAACAATCTTTTGATAATTGACAACCATTCTAATGGCCCCATTCTAATGGCCCCTTTACTTCTCTAGTGACATCTCGATGTCAGTTTGAAGTCCTTATTGGAACTTTGTGGACACGCAAACACACAAAAGATTGTCACAATCAATAGCCTTCCCTTCAGCGGATGAGATCTGTAGGGTCCCACAAATCATGCACTTTACCATAGAGGCTACAAAGGTACTACAAATTTAGTTTTTATGGGCTTCTATTTCCCTTGTAATGCCTTTCTTGATGTCATTTGACAGATTTTATGATCATCTTTATTACCTGCCATTTCTAATTGCAACTTGAAAAGGAAAGTATTCAGAATCATTTCAAAGTGGGCCATTCTCTGGAGGCTGGCTTGAGTCATCAAGGAAAATCAGCACAAATTTGCCTCAAGAAAAAAAAGACAACATACAAATGAGCTAAATATGGTTACATCATTTTAAGGAGATGAGGTACATTGTAAATGAATGAAATATTGAATGTTTGACTCACAATGTAGATTGCAGTTATAGATTAAGAAGAAATTTATTTATTGGTATTTTCATAGAGAGAGAGAGAGCAAGTACTGTAAGCTGCAACAATTCCATGAAAGTTGAGTGAGATGTCCAATACAATTGTAAAAATGAAAATTTTACTACCATTTCGTTCAACATAAAACTGGCGCGAAATAGAAAGCATGCACATTTTGCGCTTGTCCTTATTGCACTCGTGCTGACTGTGCTGTCATACTATTCAATTTGTGATTTTTTTTTCTCAACTGGCTCAAAGGCATGGACTGTTGTGACACATAATGTAGTGCTAAGCACAAGTTACGCTGTAAGTGTTCCTTATAAAGATAGAGTGCCCTTGTCAATGCAGAAAGTCTTCCATTTACAACACAGCACCTTGTGATGAATGTAAAATTTCCTGTAAAGAGCATATCGCAAGAAGGATCGAATAGCTTGTTTGGTAGCAGTTTGTGAGATATTATATGCAGGTAGTGGTTTATCCATGAAATCGTTCAGTATCCTCAGGGAACATCCTCGTCTGTCAGTCCGTCTCGAAGCCTGTGGTTGAGTTTGTAAATGATACTGTACAATGTATGTACGTGTGTATGTTGTAAGTCACGCCATTATGTGTGCAGATTTCAGCGTCCCGAATAGGCTGAAACTTGTCCTGCTGTCTTGAGGTCGTTTGTTTCGAAGATTGGATAATTGATACGTACCCGCATCAGTGAGGTGTACCATGCTGATACCAGTACACGTTTGATGTGACAGTTTAGTGACCAGGAAGTGAGTTCATTTGATCTTGCTGTTTTTCATCAGTTGGGATGGGTGGTTATTACATGCGGAATTGTTTAATGGAAGGTGTTTTGCTTTCCATTGCATTGTGTAGTATGAATTTGAAAGTACCAGCTCTACAAATTTCACATTGTACTTCACTTGCCTTGTTTCTATAAAAATATCCAGGGACACAAAGAACTGTACAATACAGTACAGTACAGCAAATGTCAATTGTTGATTTGTCAGACATTGCAAACATGCTTCCTTTTCAAAAGAAGAAACGAAAATAAGCCTAAGTGTAAAATACTGAAGCATTTCTGGCAGGGGGTCTACACTCTGTGTCAACATAAATCCAGCATGTAGCCTATGATTTAGAACAATCTCCTTTTTGTTTTGTTTTTGTTTTGTTTTTGTTTTTGTTTGTTTGGGTTTTTTTTGCCAGGCTGCCGCGGCAATGAACTGTTAATTCTTATTTGCACTGAATTCTGTATTTTTTTTTTTCTGTGTCTGGAATTTGTTTACCCATGATATTGTTGGTCAGATAAGTCTTGGATTTGGCAATCACTCCCCCCACCCCCCTCCCCTTCCCCAAATGAAATGAACTCACAATCTGGATACTTTAGACTGTCTCTATGTCTATAAATTATCCTACAGAACAAAGAGCTGTCCCTATTTGGCTTTTGTACTAGTGGGCCAGACTCTGTGCAGTATTATGCCAACGACAAACAGTCCTTTAATACCTCACACATTGAGAGCAGTATAAAGTCTGATACCAGACGGTCATTTGGATACTGCTTTTCACTCATGCAATGAAGCCTGTGGCCGCTGTAGGTTTTGGAAGTTTGCAGGTTGTCGCCATTGAATGGCTGTTGAGTAAAAACAACATTATCGAGATCGTCAAACAGCGGCAGAGTTGTCAACAAATCCCTGGCTCGCCTCAGAACAAGCCATTGTTAATCCATCCCGTGCCTTTAAGCGTCCTAACTATTGTTGTCTTCACCCCATTGTTTACCCAGGGTGGAATGAAAGGAATGTTACACTGAAGAAAAAAAAATAACTGAGGATGAATTGTCCTCTGGTATGTTGGAGATGGCCATGCTTGGATGAACTGGCGCGGAGCTCAGGGGATTCAGTTGACTGTGAAGACAGAGAATAGAAAGACACACCTACCTGGCCAATTTGGCAGAGATTTCTAGAACCCTTCTTGTGTATGGGGTCCTGGGTGAATAGGAGGTGCTCACCAAGAAAGAATGTGAAATGGATGTGCCCGTAATACTCAGGCACCCGGTGTGACTGATGAATGCGATTTTTATAGCACTTTTTTTGTTGCCAAAAACTGATTGATTTAAAAGGGTAATCTTTCTTTGGGAGAAGGCCCAACTCTTGAGTGTGGCAGGTTCCTTTGTTCGGTACAGTTTGTATACAGATATGTCATATGATTCTGTCATTGGTTATGTTGCTTTCTAGGGCTACTTTCAGACACACTGAAATATCATACACCCATAAATCGTTCGGATATCAGACATTTTGATATGAGAGCATTCAGACAACATCCTGATATATGTTAATCGTATGGCAGCGTCAGACCTCGCGCACTGTCATGTTTCATGGGAAGTGTATGGATCATGTACGAGTTTCTCCTTTGTCTATGTTTGTAATGCATTTGAGACCTGTCACACTACAATGACTTGTAAGTCAATCCACAAAGAGTTTCAGACCTGTAAATGAACCACAGAAACTTTGTTCACGCTAATCAAATTATATTTGTAAATGTAACAGCATACCAGAAATCACTTTTCTCCCAAACATGTCTCTTCATAGCGCATGGCTAGTCGCTGTCAAGAGGTCTTTATCTGCTGACCAAGTGCTAGATTTGTGGTACATCTGAATGTGTTTGCAGTCATAACGGTTTGACCTCTTCAACTTGAGTATAACGAAAGGAGGTCGAGCATATTCTCTTTCGTTATTCACTTCTACCATTGTATGTGGATATACTTCTATGTTGTATGTTCTCCTGCACGTAAACACATGGACAGTTGCACATAATTGACAGGCCATGAAGCTTGTAATGCAGCTGCTGTAGGGAATGTCAATTTGCAGTGAGCATTTGCCAAGAAGGTGCATTTCAGTGTCTGAGTGACTTGAACTTATTAGCCTAATCACAAGTGCTATTCAGAGACTCTATTGCAAACGAGACATTAATATAGTCTGAAACCCCTCTTCGAGAGCTGTGCCATTCTGTAAAACAGGACACGAGTCAGCACCATTTCCTTCCACATGTGATTCCCATTGTCACGGCAAAGTGGATAGGGAGCGAGAAACACCCAGCTTACTTTCTCTCTTCTTCGGAGAGTCTGGCCTTTTTAGCTCACCTGAGCCAAAGGCTCAAGTGAGCTATTGCGATCGCCCTTCGTCCGGCGTCCGTCGTGCGTCGTCCGTCGTCCGTCGTCCGTCGTCCGTCGTCCGTCGTCCGTCGTCCGTCGTCCGTCGTGCGTCGTGCGTAAACTTTTTACATTTTCATCTTCTTCTTGAAAACCCCATGACCGATTTTCATCAAACTTGGCAGGTAGCATCCCTAGGGGGTTAGGAACTCAATTTGTTAAAATGGGCACCATGCCCCACCCAGGGGGCCCCCAGGGGGGCCCAAACCCCCCCAAAATTAAGGAATCTGTAAAAAGCTTCTTCTCTAGAACCAGAAGTGATAGAGCTAAGTTAATACTATGAGTTAGTACATTGATGACTGTAGTTTCAAGTTTGTTCATGGCAGAATCAGGGGTGCCCCCCTTGGGACCCAGGGGAGGGGGGTGGGGAAGGGTTCTAATGGGGCCTAAATTGTACATTTTCATCTTCTTCTTGAGAACTCCATAACCCATTTTCACCAAACTTGGCAGGTAGCATCCCTAGGGGGTTAGGAACTCCATTTGTTAAAATGGGCACCATGACCCACCCAGGGGGCCCCCAGGGGGCCCAAACCCCCCAAAATTAAGGAATCCGCAAAAATCTTCTTCTCTAGAACCAGAAGTGATAGAGCTAGGTTAATACTATGAGTTAGCACATTGATGACTGTAGTTTCAAGTTTGTTCATGGCAGAATCAGGGGTGCCCCCCTTGGGACCCAGGGGGGGGGGGGGGTGAGGAGGGGTCCTAATGGGGCCTAAATTGTACATTTTTATCTTCTTCTTGAGAACCCCATGACCCATTTTCACCAAACTTGGCAGGTAGCATCCCTAGGGGGTTAGGATCTCAATTTGTTAAAATGGGCACCATGCCCTGCCCAGGGGGCCCCCAGGGGGCCCAAACCCCCCAAATGAAGGAATCTTTAAAAATCTTCTCTAGAATCAGAAGTTATAGAGCTGAGATAATACTATGAGTGAGTACATTAATGACTGTAGTTTCAAGTTTGTTCATAGGAGATCCAGGGGTGCCCCTCTTGGGGGTAGGGGGGGGGGGGTGGTTGGAAGGGTCCAAATGGGGGCCTGAATTGTACATTTTCATCTTCTTCCTGAAAACCTCATGATGAATTTTTGTCAAACTTGGCAGGTAGCATCCCTAGGTGGTCAGGATCTCAATTTATCAAACTGGGCACCATGCCCCACCCAGAGGGCCCCAGGGGGCTCCAATTCCCCCAAATTAAGGAATCTTGAAAAAATTGGGCCCTTATTGTACATTTTCATCTTCCACTTGAGAATGCCTTGTCAAATTTTGGTAGAGCTGTGAATAATTTAGATTAGTGACTGCGTGAAAGGTGAACTTGCGATACTCAGGTGAGCGCTAGACCCACGGGTCTCTTGTTTTAGGGCGAGATGGGAAGTGCAAGGAGAGGTGCATTAGTGGTGTCGTTGCGTTCTAGGTCGCTAGATTATGATCAGAGGGATGAAATGTCTCTCAGTTGTAGGTGACACAAGCCAACATAGCCATTTTTTGTGTACTTTAGGTGTAGTATCGAAATAGGATCTAGGTTGGAAATCTAGAGTAAAGTCTCTGTGACTGAACTGTCATTTGTATGCATCCTGGGCATTTGGCAAAATCAGTCAAAAGTCTGTCACATCTCGTGGTTTAGTTTGTTCAGCTGTTGTCTCTTGCAAAACTGCATGGTACATGATGTGTGGATGAGATAAAATATATGCAAGGTGCTCATTAGGATCACTCTGTTGCAGTGATTAACTGCATACATATCATGTTGTTGAGGGCTGAGCAGACCAATCCATAAACTGTCATGTGTGTTCCTTATCTGAAAATTTATTCTAAACCACACATTTCAGCTCAGACATGGCATAATGCATGATACTGGATGACCAAGTGGATAAATATGGTACAGTGTATATATTCATTGCGTAAAGGACAAGTTCACCTTCATTAACATAAGGATTGAGAGAATGTAGCAATATTAGTAGAACACATCATTGAAAGTTTGAGGAAAATCGGACTATCCGTTCAAAAGTTATGAATTTTTGAAGTTTTTGTGCTGTCATCGCTGGATGAGAAGACTACTTTGTTGTATGATGTCACATGCGTACAACAATATAAGGAAAATATAAAGAGAATTTCACAAAATTTCATCTTTTGAAAAAAGTACACATTCCCTTGACTTGTTACTGACATATGTTATGGGTAATATTATTCCCATTGCCTTTAGAAAGAGGCAAGTCAAGTACATGTACTCTTATTATGCGAAAAAAAGTGAAAATATGTTGAATTTTCTTTACATTTTCTCTATACTGTTGTACTCATATGACATCACGAGCCTTAGTAGTCTCCTCATCCAGCTGTTCCAACACAAAAATTTAAAAAATTCATAACTTTTGCATTGATTGTCCAATTTTCCTCAAACTTCGGTGATGTGTTCTACTAATAATATTGCTGCATTCTCTGAATCCTTATGTTTATGAAGGTGAACTTGTCCTATTAGTATGGATGAATAGCCCAGATGCAGATGTGAACATTTGTTAGTGATCAGAAATAGCATTTAAGTTTGGTATGCAAATGCTTGGATGTGATTGGTTGATATGAAGTCAGGTTTGATTAAAGCATTTGATTGCAAACATAATTTGGAGCGTAACTCGTTTTTAATGCCTTGCAGCGTAGGTTTAAATACCGCTGACTTCTCAACTCCTATTATATTAGCTGATGGAATTTCACATTGTTGGTAGAGTAAGACTAGAGCACTTGGGGTATGTCATCTTTATTGCCATTTCATAAACACTTTTTATCAAACCGTCGGGATGCCTGCTGCTGAGTAGTATACGTGTCGGGCTGCTGTCTTAAGAGAAACTGTGTTGACACCCGCGATAAAAGACGAGCAATCATAGCGGTGCGATGTGGACGAGGCTCCAAGCCCCTCCTTGGCGCTTGTATTTGCTTTCGGGATGGACGGAATTCTTGTGCTGGGTTATAAAGGTTATTTGAAGTGACATCTCTGGTATTTGAATGGAACCTTGTGTTCTCGTCACTGGCCCCCATTGAAGAGACGCAGTGAAGGAGAGAGAGACACATTGATATGTGCGTCTGTGCTTCGATTACTCATACACCCGGCTGTTCCCAGTGTCTTGTGATATACTGTGCAATGTTCTCTGCACTACCACATGCTGAGATCAAGCCATGGACAGGAATTGCTGTCTGGTCTTAACATGAGATGTAGTTGGATATCCGGGCTAAAGTATTAATTGCATCCCCAAATAAGCCCTTCATGCCGGATCATAAGTGGAACAGCAGTGCTGTTTCTCGGTGTAGACACTTTTGCCGTTTCTTGTTTTAGGTGCTGTCAGATGTGGAATTTGTTGAAATATGCAATAGATCACAGCGTGCTGGGAATTTAGACTGTATAAGAGTTGTACGTTTTCACCAGGTGACATTTGAACATAAATGAAGGAATGCTTTCCAAAAAGGGAACTTCAAAAAATATGTGAAAGGATGGGCAGTGACATTATTTAACACAGTCTGTGAATTGTGTAATGCCAATTTGGCATTATTGTCCCAGTTATTTTTAAATCAAACATCAAATTCAACAGAACATTGTTGCTGGTAACAATCCGTTTTGGAGAAGAAAAAAAAAATGAATAGCAATGTCTACTTGATACTTCAGCCTGTATCATGTATCATTCATCAACACGGATTTCAGAGTTGCATGTATAAATGACTAGAGAGGCTTGTCAAACTGTAATGTAGTTTTTAGGAGAGTGGATCAATTCTGCGCCTCCTCCCACTCTTTACACACTGCGTACCTGGATATGTACCCTTTGGTAGCGTTTTATGGCATAGAAGGGGGAGGGCCCTAGTTTAATCAATGATAGTGCATTGATATTTGGATCAATGCCTGCGCTAAGCTCACTGAAGCAGTAATGAAGCAGTTCTATAGTCCAAGGAATGAATAGGATGGCGTTGGATCTGGATGACTTTGCCAAGAGGGCAGTTGTCCTACCTGTGCATACTGCTCTGTTTGACTAAAACGTGTTTGATTAGGGTTATCACGGGCATTAATCTTTGGTCTACTATGTTTACCCTGAAATATTTGGATCTCTTCAGGTTGTGGGCATTGCGTTCTTGCAAATATGCACCAGTTCATGTCGTTGTCATTCCAGTGATGCTCCCGTGAATAAAGGTTGTACCCGTGGAGGGAAAAAGTGATCGCTTGTGGGGGATCAGATAGATAGATACACATAGTTACAGTTGTACATAGATAGATCAGTTGGTTTACCTTGCAGCCCAAATACACTGGAAACAGAAATACCTTGAATTTGACTTGCCTTAGTATACACTGTAGTTGAATGCACAGTAGCAAATCAGAGCGAATTGTGTTTGTAAATAGTAGTAGTTTTTTTTTTAATGTTTACTGATAAGATATCGAGATCTCAAAATAGTACTGGGATATGCTGCTATTCCTCCTTCACCAACCCCCTTTTCCGATCCTGCAATCCGTGAGAATCCACGAGACTACCAGTTGTAATGTTTTCCCAAATGCTACCCATGTGTTGTTTCTTCATAAAAAACAAAAAACTGACCTACATTTCAAACTTCCATATGATAGTCAGTGAGAGACACAGTTATAAATGCTGATGAAAATACACCCTGTTTTGAGACCTCCCCAGTCTGTGATGGACTTGTTTGTCTCAAAGTAGTAGTTACTTGAGAAAAATTAGTATTTGTAATTAAATGTGTTACATTACATTTGTAATGAGTAAAGCATTTGCCCTAACTTGTGTTCTTATAAGTTTCTCTCTATCCTATAACACAGTAATTAGCCTTTTGCAAAGTAGACAACTCATGTCACATGTTTGTTTATAAATAAACTTCATGATGTCATCACTATTTCCAGACACTACCTCTTGCACCTGGGGTGATTTTCAAAGTCTTGTTACTATGGGGATGAGTATGCACAATGAGTTGCACCGTGTAGGTCAAACACCCGTGCCTCATCGCTCTGTCATGCCAAATATACTGAACTAAATGGGGGGGGGGGGGGGGGGGGGGCAATTATTTTGAACACGAGCTGTACTTGTCTGGTGAGAATGGGTAAGGCGTTTGATTAGAAGGGAATCTCACTACAAAATGCACCTCATTTGGAGGCTAGACAATATTTGTTTTGGTGTGGATTTAGCGAACACATGCAGTTTTTTTTTTTTTTGTTTTTTTTTTTGTAGTTTCAAAGACCATAGCCTTTCTATATGGACCTCTGAGCTGAGTTTGAGCTGAAAAACCTCCCTGTATGAATATCCAGGAATATCAAACGTAAAGTGAGACAAGTTGGTTTACTGAGAAAAGAAATACAAAAGAGATATCATCTATTCTCTCACGCATTTGCTGTAATTTGTCTGTTTGCATTTTCTACAAATTGTCTCTATGATGGCAAATTATTTTACATGCTAGTGAGACTTGTAAAGTGGCTTCTAGGTGAAGGATGTGAAGCAATGGCTAATCTAGAGCTGTAGTCTCAGTGTGTGGACACCAAGGTACAGCACGGTACAATGCGGTTCTATTCCAAGGGAGTGCCACACGCTGCACAACTGTCATTCCTAATTGTGTTGAGGAATGGCACTCCGTGCTGCAAAACGTATCTGCATGTACGATCTCGGTGCAGCTACGTTGTCACACTTCTCTCACAGAGCCGGGCTTTCAGCAGACAGAACTGAATGGTGTAGTTTGTGAGTGAGAAGGGCATTCATCCGCAGGAACAAGTAAGCTGGGAGAAAAGAAAAGAAAAAAATCAAGCATTCTTCAGCAAAGCGATATCCTTGGATTTTTCCAAACAACAGCAAGAAAGCTCTCTTTACATAATCACGTCCTGCATGATACTCCTTGGTATGCATTGTTACGCAGGTTGAGCTGAGCCTTAATGTCATTAAGTACATTCATGGTGCGAGTCCACTCATTGGTCATTTGAATTGGTTGCTGGTGCTATTTTACTCCCCTTTTTTTCCCCTCTCTTCCATGATGTCGCCTGTTTCACTCTTCTCCCTACTCGGTGATAGACGTGCTCATTCCCATTAAGATGCAACACAAGTACTGTACATACAGCATGTTGGATTAACATAATTATTACCTGTATTGATTGGCGCAACTCTCTCCCCCCCCCCCCCCTCCCCTCTCAACCTTCTTAAAACTGTCTAAATCATTAATGCAAGCTTGCTTCTAAGTGATATCCTCTATCCTCATAAAATGATTTGATGTGTGCCATTACTTGATTGAGGTTGCCAAGAGTTGTCAAAACTCATTGAGACAGGGCAAGAGAGAGTGAGTCAGAGGGAGAGAGAGAGTGTTGGGGCGAGAAAAGTAATGATTTTTTTTTTCCAGTTTTCTTCGGTGAAAGCGGTTCCTGTGCAGGAAGTGAAAGGTTTCCTCGATCATATGCGCTCTCTCTCTCTCTCCCCACAACTTGACAATGTCTGGGGTGAGTCACCCGATTATGTCATCGGGTGATCGGCATTGATCATGGGCCAATTTGCCCCACCCCACCTCACCCCGTCCTGAACACAGGATGGGGGGAAAAGCCCCAGGTGAACTGTAGACCGGAGACGTGCACGTGGGGGCACTTCAGACTGTTGCACTTCAGACTTCAGACTGTCAACTTAGTAGTTGTTGGTTCCGGGTCAGAACAATAGTTGTATGTGATAGTTTGTGAGAAGAGTGACTCCATCGCGCAGCGTACATAGGTATACAAATGTTTTTAAAATGAGATAAAGAAGATAAAGTCAGTGATACTTTTCATTCAAAGTTTGTGTGTATGACATGATCAAGAGTAGGCCTACTTTGTTACAATATTCTATAATTTGGCAGATTAAAATTTGGGTGTATCGCCACGTGACGACTATCCAAAGCAGCATATTTAGAAAATCATAGATGTAGGCCTATAATTAGCAAAACATACGGGTGCTAGCATAGTGATCCACCCCAAGCCATTGTGGAATAGTCCAAAAGTTGCTTATCTGTATTTACGTATACATTCCATACAGTTTCAAGGTTCATCTAAAGGGGATGATTTTTGTACAATGCCCACTCACACGGGTATGAGGCGTATACCACGTAGTCGTATCGGTTGGTGGGATATTAACAAAAGTTATTCTCAGATATGTGACTCACTGAATGGATATCATCCATGCACTGAGTGAGAGTGCTATAAACAGCTTATAACTCTCACCACTGTAACAGGAAAAGAAACTTATTAATTTTGTTCTGACATGGGCGTAAAACACACACACACACACACACACTAGCGAAACAGAAAATAAAGAACCTAAAGCTTGAGGTGCTGATGTAGAAGACCACATATCTAAAGCACCATTCAGGAATAGGTGATGGCAGCAGAGCAGATGCTGTCCACACTGTCAGAACTGCCCAGGGCGTGCGTGTGTGCAGAAGAGGTGGAGAGTGTCCCCCTGAAGCCAGCGAGAGGACCAAGACAGTGACTGTCTGGCCTGAGACAGGCCCTGTGGGGGATGGCAGAAACCACAACTAAACCACCTCTTGCTTTGGTTGCCAAGGCTCCCTCCATCTATGCGGTCGGATGAGACATCTCTAGACATAATCCTCTTCAAGGAGCATAGAATTCAGCATTCTGCAAGCTGACAGGATCGACCTGCTCTCCGTACACTGTCAACAGAAATGTACCAGTGTCGCACAGCCACTGCAACATGTTCTCAAAATCATGAGAAGGCAGAAGCTTGTCCTGGATGTGGGCAATGATGTGAATCAGTTTGTTTATAAGAGTTTGATGAGGCATCATTTGTTTAATTTTAGAAAACAAATTTCATGAATTATTTCCTGCCATGCTTAGTTTCACACATGCAGACTCTAATGCCTTTTTGATTTCAGCAGAATGTCTGATGGAGCAACCGTCTGCCATTGAAGACACTCCCCCACCCCCATTTACCCTGTGTAAGTGAAGTCGAAGGAATAGTGAAGCGTTAAGACGATGAGGATGCATGAATGATGTCGTAGACAAGGAGATACAGAGAGGTGTTCTTCCATCACAAAACGTTTCCTAGCTACAGAGCTGACACACCGCACTGCACAGCGACCTAAACAAATTGTACAAAGAATCAAAAAGCACTGTAGGCTCTGTCTCTCTTCTGCTTTTGTAAGGCTCCAATGTGTTTTATCAGTGTGGTCAATCCAATTAAGCAAATGTACAGACCTCGATGTGATGCAAGTAGACTTAAGTATAATGTGGGAAAGTCTCAGTGCTGCCAACAGCCTCAAATTATTTTCCCTCGAGTAATTGAAAAGACGACAAAAGTAACGATAATCAGATGAGAGTAGTTTCCCTGTGGGAAAATATGAAAAGATTCTAGTGTGTACATTGGAATACACAACTTGCATCTGAAAAATGCTTCAGATTATTTTAGATGTCTGGTAGATTTCAAAATCTTCCAATATGCCATTCAAAAATATTTGTTTGATAAGAAGGAATATCTGAGGCTCCTTTACAAATCAGATTGCCCGAGTCCATTGCCTGCTGTGTAGTATATTTTCTCTAATGGGGTAATCAGACTTTCTGTTTTCCCAAGAATTTCCCTGTCTTGCAGAGTCTGAAATGATGCAGTGACTCATGCCAAGTTTCCATTAGAACGCATACGCGAGCGGTATGCTTGTGGCTCCTACCTTTTGGACGCATGCAGAGTTTAGTTCCTGTGAAAAGTAAACCAAGCAGAAATATTGCCTAGTTTCACATCACTCCCCCCCCCCCCCCCTGTCTGAGTAGCAGAATGTAGAGACAGTGGCAACAATATCTATTTCATTGCATTTGATGGCACTCTCAGTTTGCTATGTAAATACTTCAGAGGAATTCTATAGTCTTGTATTACTAGTGCTATTTGAGGAAATTCTCTATGATACCATTAATGTATGATGAAAATAATCAGTGGCATTATTTAAGTAATTTCATCTCTTGATATCATATCTGATTTATTATAGGGGTATAGAAAACTACATATAGACAATTCTCTTGGCCATGGGCTTATTTGAACGTTCTTGGCTTTTAAAATATGTGAGTGGAATTCACAACTCAATATGGGGTCATTAGTTTAGTTGAAAAATGAAGGAATTTACTGGTATGTTTGCGATGGTGGCACAAATCAAATTCCTACGTTGTGCGTAACATCATAACAAAAGACCCATCCTTCTCTCCTACAGTAATTGTTTCCTCTAGAACAAGAAAAAATCTGCCGTTTCTCTTCCACAATGGGACATGGGATGTTGTGTAATATGAGCAGGATGTGGTTTCTGTGTTCTACCCAACCTTTCGAACAAAATGCTGAAGTCACAAAACAAGTTTTCACCCTTGCCTTTTGCTGGCAGGAATTGATACTGTGGATGACACATGTATCTGTGTTGGTTACATGGATCATAAAAGCTGAGTAGGAAGAACACCCCTCCCTCCCAGCCCACATCATTCAGTGACCAAATTCTATTGTGTTTGAGCAAGAATAGATGTGTTTACATGCAAATGAGATGCATGCAAATGAGAATTGGTCACCACAACTTTCAATGCCTTATATGGAAATGTTTTCTCACACTGTGTGTGTGTGTTGTGGTTTCAAAAGACAAACAACACTCAGGGATATTAACCTCTGAACCAGCTATTATGTGGGGATTCCAATGTCACAATGAAATTTTCTGTTATTTGAAACTTGTCACAAAATCCCTTTCCATTTTATCCGAGTAACAACAATTTCCCTCTTTCATCAGTGTTATCATATACAATGTATAATGTAAAATACATTTCTCATCACAGTGGTAATGAGTGTAATGGCAGAACTAGCAGAGGTAATATGTCTGTATTGTTTTTTACATTCAGTGTATTATGTTACATAAATGAATTGGGCTTATATAGATTCACAATAAAGGGGATCATCAAAGATACTTCAGTCTCATTTCTTTAAAAAAAAAAAAAATCTCTTACTTTGTATTCGTTTTTGATGCCACCAACTAGAGTATGACAAGGGGAGTCCGAGTTTACCTGATAGCTAATGGCTTCTGTTGCAAATACAGTATCTTTTTCCCCCTCCCCATGCCAGGCTTGGCAGAGTGAGGTTAATCAGAGCTAATCCATTTGATTTAATCCCATTACCATACCCCCCCCCCCCCCAAAGGCTTGAAATCCCAGAGTACCTGGAATGTTTGAGAGTCTCCTTTAATGTAGTATTACTATAGAGTAATTAGTTTTCTCATTCACTGCATTCAGTGGGGGTCCCTCTGCTATTTTTATGTACCCCATACGAGTGGCTTGTGTATTTAGAGAACTCCACATGTATTAGTGGTAGTAAAGTGGGATGGTGACTCGAGTCCCGCTGGTTGCCAAAAGTGACAACCTATTCGGCTGTCCCTGGTCGATCGCCATGGGTCCCCTTAGTTGCAGCCATGTTGCAGAGTCTTATTTTGTCTGCTTCATCTCTGATACCCCTTTCAGGTAATCGCGGTTCAATTATCCGCATCAAAATAATGCGGATGAAGTAATCAAAATCGCGTTCATATATCCCATGAAGTGCGCACTACTTTTACGAGCGCCCGTTCATATAACGGTGCGAAAGACGGGAGTATTTGTCATGGTTACTGCGCACGCCTCTATAATGACGTAATGTTTCCGGTGATATATACTCACGTGTATGCACAGCTCTCGCTCAAGCTCAACAATCAGCGGTTGTGCGGGAAATCGAGTGACCTTTGACCGAACTGTGGAATGTTAGTGTGCATAAGTCGTAAAACGCGTTCATGTATTCTCGATCAACTCCTCTTGCTGCAATAAAGCGGATAATAGCAGCATCAAAATAATGCGCACTTTTTTACTCCTCTCCCGTTCATGTAATCAAAATTTTACGACTAATACCCCTTTCCCGCTGAAGAAAATCTTCCCCGGGGGCACCTGGGGCACCCGGGGAACCCCGCAGTGTGAAAGGTCACTCGGTTGAAACCTAGGGGAAGCCTAGGTGAAACACCGATGAAATTTTGGGCAATTTTTACCCGAGAAGCGTCCTGGGTAAACTCCGATAGTTCAACGGGAAATCACCCGGTGGTTCACCGAGAGCGCCCAGCGTGAAAGGTTGTCTCGGTGAAACACCGGGGAAAATATGCAGATTATGTCAAAGGTCATGTTTTGTTTCTGGTCATGCACACGTTTTCAGCTAGCTAGCGCGCACTCGACCTCCCAAATCCACACGTACAGGGTACTAGTAATTCGTATTTGTAAACATACACTCGACACTACATACTGTATGTCGTTTCGTGTGCAATGTGGCGTTCACAGTGCGACGGCATTGTTTTGCATCGTGCTGTGCATTGTATTGTTTAATTAGCACGCCGTGTATACATACACAAAGCTGATATAGGTTTACAGTGTACTTGATCGATTTGATGCGTCCTCCCTCTTCGTCTTCCTCTAGTGTCTAGCTCTTAACTCTTCCAGTAAAGTCTGATACAGTCCGCCTCTTGCTTGATTTTTTCGTATTTTGTGCTTTTCTCGTCAAGTGCTGGGTTTACAGTGTGCAGGAGAAATCCGTTGACGTTTTGTGCTGTTGAAATTTGAGGGAATTTTGCAAATGGCTGGAGTGTGGACCAAAGACGAAGAGAGAGTACGTATAGCGAGGCAGCAGTGAACGAAGAACTGAGCGGGACGTCGGCTGACGCTGCCGCGTACGAGTCCCTCCTCCGAAAACTTGCTGAACATGGGATCGAAAAAACCAAATCGCAGATGCACAACAAACTCAAGTACATAAGATCACCCACGTTGCGAGCAGAAAACCCGTCTAGGGGAAAGTTTCACCGAGAGCAGTGTGAAACGACGGCACTGAAACTTTCACCGAGAGGTTCCCCGGTGAATTCACCGGGGAACCTCTCGGTGGTTCACCGAGACGGGCAGCGGGAAAGGGGTATTAGTGCTCCTATTATCCGCATCCACGATTACCCGAAAGGGGTATGAGATATCTCTGCAACCTTACAGAGAATCATGGTGACCTACTGGGGATGATGTGGAGATAACGCTGAAATATCTCTGCAACTGAGACGATGTTGCAGAGAAGTCCCTGCGACTTCCAGGTGAATAAGTTGTCAGTTTGGAGGTGTCTCGGACGTCGCCGTGGAGATGCCTTCTTCATGAGAGGGCAAGCCTTTTCTTTTTGTATTTCGAGTCACAGGAGTTGATGCTGATGTGGTCTGCAAACTGCGGTCTGGTTTTACCATCACAGACTTGATGGCTTGATCCAAAAAAAGGAAGTTCAAAGTTGTTGTTTTTTTAGTTTGCCATATCTAGGTATTTTTGTGCATTGTTGCATTGTGCAGAGTTGACATCTTGGCAAAACTTTTTAAAATGCTGGGTAAAGCCGGCATTTATATCGCTGTTGCTAGTTTTTGTAACCCTGGCAAAGAAAGGCCCCAATCATTGGGGTTATTGCTCCTGGGTTCAGGAAGTATGCATGATGATTGAATATACACCCAGTTTATAGCTGGTCCATTTGTTCTGATCAACTACCAGGTTTTTGGATGTCTTTTATTGGGTATGAATGTATCCTTCATAAAAGCCTTGCGTGGTAACGCCCGTGGTTGGCCTGAGGTTTGTGTTTTAAGTATGAACAGCCTAGCAGCAACAAACACATCCAAATGACGTTCCACATGTAGGTATTGCAGAAAGCAGGAATATTGCACATGATCAATTGCTCATCACAATGTAAGTAGATGTATGCTTGCATAAAGAAAAAAAAAATTATTATGAAACTGACTAACAAGAGCTTATCAGATGGCATGGCTTGTTTACACATTGCCAGCCAGGCTTTTATGACCTTTCAATGTGAATTTCCCGTAAAAAAAGTGCATGCGTGCAAAGGTAGATTTTGGCTGATTGTGCAAGCCCTACCTCTTTAGGATCAGTTTGTCCTGTACGAACTCTGAATTTCTACCCTTTTTAGCTCACCTGAGCCAAAGGCTCAAGTGAGCTATTGCGATCGCCCTTCGTCCGGCGTCCGTCGTGCGTCGTCCGTCGTCCGTCGTGCGTCGTGCGTAAACTTTTTACATTTTCATCTTCTTCTTGAAAACCCCAAGACCGATTTTCATCAAACTTGGCAGGTAGCATCCCTAAGGGGTTAGGAACTCAATTTGTTAAAATGGGCACCATGCCCCACCCAGGGGGCCCCCAGGGGGGCCCAAACCCCCAAAAATTAAGGAATCTGTAAAAATCTTCTTCTCTAGAACCAGAAGTGATAGAGCTAAGTTAATACTATGAGTTAGTACATTGATGACTGTAGTTTCAAGTTTGTTCATGGCAGAATCAGGGGTGCCCCCCTTGGGACCCAGGGGAGGGGGGTGGGGAAGGGTTCTAATGGGGCCTAAATTGTACATTTTCATCTTCTTCTTGAGAACCCCATGACCCATTTTTACCAAACTTGGCAGGTAGCATCCCTAGGGGGTTAGGAACTCAATTTGTTAAAATGGGCACCATGCCCCACCTAGGGGGCCCCCAGGGGTCCCAAACCCCCCAAATGAAGGAATCTTTATAAATCTTCTCTAGAATCAGAAGTTATAGAGCTGAGATAATATTATGAGTGAGTACATTAATGACTGTAGTTTGAAGTTTGTTCATAGGAGATCCAGGGGTGCCCCTCTTGGGTGGGGGGGGGGGGGGGTGGTTGGAAGGGTCCAAATGGGGGCCTGAATTGTACATTTTCATCTTCTTCCTGAAAACCTCATGATGGATTTTTGTCAAACTTGGCAGGTAGCATCCCTAGGGGGTCAGGATCTCAATTTATCAAAATGGGCACCATGCCCCACCCAGAGGGCCCCAGGGGGCCCCAATCCCCCCAAATTAAGGAATCTTTAAAAAAATTGGGCCCTTATTGTACATTTTCATCTTCTACTTGAGAATGCCTGGTCAAATTTTAATTTAGATTAGTGACTGCGTGAAAGGTGAACTTGCGATACTCAGGTGAGCGCCAGACCCGCGGGTCTCTTGTTATTCTAATCTGACCTTGATTGAACTCTTGGAGATGTTTGTCAAAGATGTCATTCTTTCATGCCGAAATCAAGTTATTTTTGTCGAGACGCCCCTCCTTTTTTTATTTATATTCTTATCGCTTATAAAGGCTGCTCTGCCAAATGCTTCAGTTTGATATCTGCTTCTTCAGTGGAATGATGCTTCCCTTTAAAACACACAGTGTATGTACACCTGCATATTGTAACAGAGGAACAGACAGACAGCGAGACAGTACTGTTGCTTTGGGGTCAGAGGTCATTTGCGGAAGTACCGAGATGCTTTGTCAACTCTCTGTCTGCCAGTCATTTCTTGGGTATAAAGAGGAATTGTTTAGCCTAGATATGGCGAGGCAATAGGAAATAACTTAAGCCGCTGTGAGGGTGTATCCTCATTATCTTTGTTCAAGTTTCTTTTTCTTTTTTTTTGACTTTGTCATCTTCTGAAACCTTTGGGGATATGGAATGCTAATAAATACAAATTTTACACCTTACCTATATTACCCAATTATTATCATTAGGTTTCATGATACATGTACTCTACGCATTCAAATTTCATTTCAATAAAGCTGTGCAATAGTGTGCAGCAGCTTGCTTGAAAAGGGTGCAGTTATATCACACGTGCATGCATCTTCAAGCCATGCATAAGTAAGTATTAGTTCTCTGCTATTGTAACGATCAGTTTAGAGTTTCAGGGCTTTGAAAAGGAAATTAGAAGGCCTCATAATGGTTGTTGGATTAAAAAAGAAATAGTTGACCATGAGAGTACCATGTGATAATACTTGGAGTGATTGTCATGCTATGATAATGATAAGTTGAGATGATTTGAAGGTCTCAAGTGTATGCTTACCCTGAAATTTGATGTGCGATGGACAAGATCGCATTGATAACCAGCTTAGGACCACTTTAGTTTTAATATGCTCACTTCTGGTTTTGCTTGCAAGCACTCAGTCACATACTATACATCTATAGATGCATTGTAAACTTGGAGGTTTAGATGATATCATTTGAAATAGGGAGGGTGTCAAATGTGTATCATTCTGTTCATTGCTGTCGCCGCTTATGATATTTGTTAAATAATTACCTCCGCCAAGGGAGGAGGTTATGTTTTCGTTACCGTTGGTTTATTTGTTTGTTTGTTTGTTTGTTTGTCCTTGTGCAAAATAACTCAAAAAGTAGTGAACGGATTTGGATGAAACTTACAGGAAGGGTTGAGAATGACAGAAGTAACAAATGATAAAATTTTGGTAGTGATCCAAGAATTTTTTGGGAATTTATGAAGGATTTTTGATATTTTTACAGTTAGGGTCAATGAACTTGAGAGTTCAAGCTGCGCATTTTGAGGTTTTCAAACGCGCATTTAAGTGCGTACTCTAGTTTCTGCTAGGGCGAGGCACGCCGCGCAGCTGAGGGTTTATGACGTAACAAAGGCTTCTATATTGGGAAATTGGGCGATTTTTCAGCATGTATACCTATGGATGGAAATCACTGATCTCTATGGAAGAGGCCAAAGAGCTTTTCCCCAGTGGTGGAAAGGAGAAAAATATCTTTGGGAAGAGCAAGATCATCGTTGGAAAGTACAATGTAGCTGCTTGGCAGAAGTCTGCGCTCTCAGAGTGCTTTTCTAGTTTGAATATGGAATCATGGTTGTTATTTGTAATGCTCCAAAATAATGACTGAGTGGGCATGGGTTTTTAATAATAGAGTTTATTTAATTTCGTGCATAACTTGAGCCATCTGAGAATTCAAGGGTTAGGCTTAGAGCTCTACAGTCAAATTAATCATCATATGATTGATTTATGTTTTAAGGGAGTGGTAAAGGTACAATATAAAGAGAAAGAATTTCAAGTTGTCATAAAGTCACTATCCAGTTATCCAAAGTTGCATCATTGGGCCACTCACACTATAAGGGCTGAAGCGTAACAATGAAATGATGCAACTTTTCAGTGACAGTTTCTTGGCAGCTGTGCCAGATGCAAGGCAAGACACTGCCAGGAAACACCAGAGTACACATTTTCTAACTTTGAGTGAAGTTTGCTTTTAAATACTAAGTGCATTCGCATTGGAAATTGGAATTACTGTGGTATTAAATTCCACAGTAATTAGTTGGCACCATTATCATTGGCAAAATGCCACAGTAATGAGTACTGTGGTAATTCACTTGGTATAATTTTCATTCACAAAATACCATATTATTTCTGACCCAAAAGTACACATTTCCGAGGTAAGCACTGCTCATAGACACATCACTTACGCCACAATGAAATTAGGAACTTTGTTTCAACATTCTCCAGTGATTGAATTTTTATTTTCTGGTTGGTCCAGCTTGCATTTTCACAATGTATGCTTATACCAAAGTACATGAATATAGAAGTATTATATGCAATACGCCTTCACATCATGTAGGCCCTATTTGCAAGTAGAACACGGGGAGAACACAGGAAGTATGTCAGGTCAATGCAGGAAACACACTGCTGTACGAAGGATGGCATTTTGTGACTTGCTTGACACTCAATTCTTGCATGCGTATTTCCTGCAAAACTCAATTCTTGCATGCGTATTTCCTGCAAAAATGTTGAAATTCTGTGCAAAATACCATGCCATTTCTCTGTAAGTGTGGATGCAGCTAATGACTTGTATCATTCAAGAACAGTCACTGCAGAAAATGGCTGAATTTCATCATGTGATTTCCACTTGTTATTTTGGATTCCGCCCTATGGCCACACTGGAAACCAGCTGTGCAGGCTATCGCTGTTGTGTGCAGCAAGCTGCAGTACCAATTCTTCCATGAGCACAACAGTGGCAAAATGCTTGTGATTTTGCCTTGCAGTGTGACTTGGCAGCTCAAACATCACACATTTGTCAACGTCACAATATTCCAAATAGGCCTTACAGTATGATAACATGTCATTATTTGTAGCTTCAGTGACTCATTCTCTTCTTTCAAAATCTTGTCCAATGCCTGACTGAGGGCTTTTAAAAGTCAAGTGATGGCTTCATACGCTGTATAAGAATTTTACGTCTGTACTGGATTTAGAGCCTCCTACTGTTTTCAGTAGTCACCTGATTTCAGCGTTTCTTGATGTCCTTCATTGATATAACCTCATGTTGTCTTTGGTCACAGGGGCATTGCCATCAGTGTTTTTAAAGTGAATTTGGTCGCATGTGGCTGTTTGCTAAAACTGTTTGCGATTGTGCATTCAAAAATGCTTTGGGAAACCATAGATACCCTTGGAAAATAAAGCCTTTGTAAGTTCTAGCCATATAATGTGCACATTATTGGTTTTCATTGCCATTAGGGGTGGACAGGATTTTTCAAATACTATTATTATTGGGGGGGGGGGGGATAAGCACTACCATTTGATAATGGTTTGCTACTTTGTGGCAAGACAGCTCATAGTGAATGTATCTGATCTTTGACATACAACATGTGTACATTATTGTACTCTACAGAAGTTGAGTTCACATGAAATCTTTTAGTTTACCTGATGATCCCTTAGGTTAGGCAGTAAGATATCGGGAGTTTATTTTGTAAGGAAGACTTTGACAGGATGTTTGGCTGTCCTGTAAACTTTCTGGCCGTGGAGTCAATCCTTCGGGTAAAGGTGTGTACAATTTTTTTGTTTGTTTTTGTTGTTGTTGATGTAGATAACATAATAACTGGTCTGTTATTGTGTATGTTATGCTGCATTCTGATTATGAAATTTGGTCAAGCAGCATTTCTTGGCCCCAGACCAATCAAAAGTGTGTTTGCAGTATAATGCCTGTAGACATGCAGTGCTGTCACGGTCTGTGGCTCTTGTATGTGACGTTTCGATGAATCATTAAATTGATCTTCAGTGGGCTGGCAAGTTTGTTTGTTCAAAGATATTGGATACAATCTCTCCATAACTGTTGTTTTGGTCTGGAGTTTTGCTTATCATCCTTTTATTGCTCTCTTACACCTGGAGACATTAAGACAGAGAAACAAGGCCATGTGGAGTTCAAATTTCCACCAGCACATTTTCATTGACGCTCAAAGCAACGTTTATTTTGTTTTTATTTACTTCATTTGCTCTTGGCGCAAGGGCATGTCTGTGGAGAAACAACACTTTTGTAAGGGCTCTTGTCAGTCAGGTTCACTGTGAGTGGAGCATTCTGACTAAGATGGCTGTGCTTTGGGAAGAAATGAACCGATGTAAATGTGGCTTGAATGTTTGCCATTAACCTATATTTCCTCAACACCGGAGCGTTCCATTCCCCCCCCCCCCCCCCCCCCCCCCCCATGACCTCAGGGTTGCTACCGCTTTTCTTGGGCCCAAGTTGATGCATATGTGTTGACAATGTTTTGACAGTGTGCAGTTGAGCAGTGGAGCAGTGTGAATAAGGCTTGAGTATTCTTGCCAGGCATGCATGCAGCTATGTAATTCCATCAGTCAAGGGAGCTTGCCTTTTAAAGGCACTTTGGCAGGTTTTGCGTGCAGCAGATGGTGATAAAATTAGATTAGATAGATATCAAATTCAAATTCATAACCCCAGCTTCTGTATCTCATCAACAGTTCTTAAGAGCTTGTCAGATCATTTGATGTGTGATTCTGAAAGTTTTTAGCAGGATGAAATTCTCCCTATCGCATGTAAATGTAAACATTTTGTCACAAGCAGTTTTTAATTCAAAATCAAACAGTTATAAACCCAGCAATTACATTAATTCAGAATATGAGAGTGTGTCTTCGTAAGCCACTGTAACTGTATAATTGCAATTGGCATTTAATTTGTATAACATTTTGAAAATGCTTTTGCAATGATTTTGACAAATGGAGAGTTTGGAAAACCACCCATTTGTTTGTTTTCCTCCCCAATTGCAGTCATGGTTAAAAGAATGAAATTAAAAAACAAAACAAAAATAACTAATAAACAAAAAAAAAGAACAACAACAAAAACATGGCCAGCCGAGGATCATTGTTTCCAGTTAAATGACCAAACAAAATGAGAAAAGATACTGTTACGGGGAATGTTCTCTTTTTCTTCATCTTGCACAGGTTTAAATAAGACACATGGTAATCTGACCAGAAGTATGTCTTTGACAGATTGCACTTCCTGTAGATGAGCTGTTCTTTGGAATAATGTTTCTGTCCCACATTTATGTTATTCCCTTTTGATAGTAGATAAGGCCTTCTGCCAGTAAATACATCAAAGCTCCAATTGAGCTTGGTCTTGTGTGGTTTGGAATATGGATGTTAGTATGATCAAACCATTCAAAGCAACATTGCCAGTTCCTAACAAAATGACTTGTTACCCCCAAAAGTAATAACAGGGCTTTAATAGCTTTGAGTGTAGGAGGTGATCTTGGTTTTCACCCCCAAGCGTTTGTAGTGGGGACACTGGGGGAGGGGGGGGGGGGGGGGGAGAGACTACACAGAATGAGCAGAAAAGCAAAATATGGAGAAACAAAACAAAAGCTTTATTGTTTTGGTCTCCCTCCAAGTGCAGGAAAACCAGCCAGACATTCTGCTGGGCTGTTCCCTGACGTTGCGACCTTTTCGTTTCCCCACCATGCTCTTCCCGTTCCTGTAAAATTGCGGACATGCGTACGTATAATGCTGCAGCAGCTTATTGTACACATTTAGGTGTTTGCCTCCACACCATGATGCCAAGCACAAAATACAGTCCTTGGTGGTTTGCCAGGTTTCTTGTATACCTGTCTTAACTGATCAATTTCTGTTGCAGCCACAAAGATCATGATAATAATATGGAGCAAATATTGTTTGGATAGGTTTGAAATCTTGATAACCTGATTGAACATTTTTTTAAATGATCAAGTGGACAAGTTCCCTCTGTTCATTTATGGATGTCAAGACTTTGGTGTAGATCTGCAAGTGCTTAAATATACCATTAAAGGGTTAAGATGAGAAAAAAAATCGTCAATTTTAGTTAATGTAGAATGGTACATACTGAGTTGATTTCAGTGATGTTCCTTTATGTGATACTGTATACAGTGTAGAGAGTATGTAAGAAATAGGAAGATTTACAGTCTTTTATGGTCAAGTTTCAAACCAGTGTGTAGCTTTAACATGGAAGGATAGTTTCGCTTTACTTTCATTGTAGGGTTTTATTGAACCAATTACACCACCCTTACTACATTGTACATTGTACCGTACTTGTATCGAAACTGTTGTATTACTTTATAACAGTTTGCAAACTTTACAAATGTGCATTGTCAATGAAGGCACACAATAGACCTTGTTTCTCTTGCTTGGTTGACAATTAATGTTCATTGTCTCATCTTGATATGATGTAGTGGCTCATGAGAAGCTCTAGCCGTTGAATTCTCTGTATTGCATATAAACTGTAAAAACTGAAACGACTGCAACGCTTTTTAATTTCTGTGACAATGTGTCAACAGCGCTGTGCCGGTGCCCCACACGAGCTGTACAGTAATATGACTAGATACATCATTATATGTTAAACATGGAACACCATCTCCATAACTCTTAATTACCACAGTTTTTTAGATTTTCTGATAATTGTCATGTGATGGCAAAGAAATATGAAGTTAAAAGCTCTGAAAAATTAAATGCATTTCTATTAGTGGAGTGACAATGTTTAGTGATAAGAGGGGAAAAATTACTGCATTATATGCTCTGCCTATGCCTACTGCACAGTATACATTCTGCATTACCAGAAGTGCATACTAAGTGAATATTGAAAGTGTGACCCAGTTGACCTACATCGTGTAGGTGGGTGTTGCATGTGGATGCGTAAGATCACCACATTCCTTTGCGCGGAGCGTACTTCCAGTGTATGGTCCCATCTGCTTGTGACGAAATGTTTACATTTACATGCTATAGGGAGAATTCCATCCTGCTAAAAAGAAATAATTGCATTCAACAAATAATATGAAGTGTATAGAGGGGGCAAAGAGCATTACAGTTTACCTCCTCCAGTTCAATGCACACTGTCAGAAGGTTCTTTGTTGGAGAACCTCTTGATATAACACGCCATGTTTTAGTGTAGAGATGTATTAGGGATACATAGTTGTACAGCTCCAATGGGAAGATGTCAATAGGAGATATATATGTGTGCTTGATATCTTTTCAACTCCTACAGACATTTTGTATTAATGCATTTGCTGCGTTGCAGTGGAGTAACTGATAAATGTTCTTTTTATCACAAGAAGCATATTAGTACTCTTATGAGAGTGTTACTAATACTATGCTTTTGAAAGAGACACTTTTTGGGTTCTAGATTATGGGTGACCTTGTCGTCCCTGTTTATTTGTGGCAATGAGCACTAAAATCTTGCTGAGATCTTGTCACTGGTAAATATCCTATTGATTCTCTATGGTGATTGCTGTTTGGCAATAATATCTTCAACTTGTCCAACTTGCTGGTTCAACTTGGCCCATATGTAAAACAAGAAAGCAATAAACAGTCCCTTTAAAGGGGTAATCCAGTCCAAATATAAGTTTGATAATCGTGGGGGAAACAGTTCTTGAACAGTCAAAATGAATATGCAAATGGCAAAGTGAGCATGTCATCCCCTCACAACTTACCATACATATACAATTGTAGTTTGTACATAAAATTTTGAAATTTCCAGTTTTTCATCTTAACGAAATTATGCCCGAGGTTCAAATCATCAAATATCTAACTGATCACAATTCTAAAGTTATTCAACCAGGCATGACATCATGTTTCAGACTTCAGCGACCGAAACACTGAATTTTCATCGTTTTTTGTACACAATCAGTGGAAAATTGTGAGGGTATGACATGGTTAGCTCACTCATTTGCATATTCATATCCACTGTACAAGAATTGTTTTGCAGAAATTAGCAAACTTCAAAATGTCTTAACTTCCTTATTTTTCATCCGATTTCAATCAAATTTATACCGTTGAACTCGTAGTATTTTACTCTTTCTTATCAGACTAACTTATATTTGGACTGGATTTCCCCTATAAGCTGGAAAGAAAAAAATTGAACAAAGATGAGGGGAAGTTCATAGACCTTTACCACCTCCAAATGTCATTTCTTGACAGAAGCAAAGGCAGCAGGAAATCCCTTGAGAATGAAAGAAGGAGAAAAAAAAAAGAGGGGAGGCAATGAGTTGCTTTTGTGCATGTATGGATGGAGCATGGATCATCTTCTTTAAAACTCTGTGGTTTGTGTTCTTTGTGCATTAAAGGTTGGGTTCAGCTCTATTCACAACAAAACTGCATTGTGGCAGTGAGATGAAGTCACCTGCTGTGGGGGCAGGATGTAAATAGGGGTCATCCGTGTTAGAGATAAGCCAATGTTTCCTGCTTCTCGAAAAAGAGGAAAGAGGATTTAATCTTGTATGTAGGTGTAGGTATGTAGGATAGGACTACCAAGTGTTCCGGCTGTAAAAATTTGGAGGACTTTGATGTAGTCAGTAGCAGAAACTACAAATATGTTTCGTTTTGACAGCAAAAAGACAGTGAAAGAATTTCAAGACAATGACAAAAATCTGAATTAAAACCAATCAATCACGGCCATCAATGTGTTGTTGAATCAGCATGCACAATTCTTGTGACCACTTTAGGCCACTTTAGGTCACTTTCACTAGTCATCAGACGGTGAGCTCTTTCTTCTTTCTTGCAGACACGCACTAATAACCCAAACTTCTCGATTCAAAGATCGAGAAGTTTGGCTGCCAGTGTTGATGCACGACAAAAGATCGCAAAGACTTTGCAATCTTATACTTTGCAATCTTTTGCCAGTTTGGTCATGCCTTTGGAAATGGTCAGTGCTGTCTTGTGACCATGATGTTGCATGGGAAAATCTGTTCTAGTGCCACTCCAAGGAGTTTAATCTGAAGTTCTTTTAGGATATAGTCTCAATTTTTTTGTAAACAGGTACATGTACCAATATCCTGTAATATCCTGTCTCATTGTAGTACCTGGGAATGTTGTACAATATCTGCAGAAAAGTTGTGGCATGAAAGTTCTGTTCCGCATCAAAGTTAGAGTTTGATGTTATAACTATACTGTAGATTTATTACAGCCAAATTAACAATGGTGTGGGAGTAAACTTTGGATGTAATAGATACAGGGAATTTTTATTGTACTTCCTGTGCCAAGGTGCCTCTTCCTTGGGGAATGTGCTCACCTTGTAGAAACCACATACAATGTTTGTAGATTTCTGTTTTGTTAGCACTGGCAAAGCTGGTATTTGCCCTTGACCAAAATGTTTGGCAAATGCTTTGTGCATGACTTGTAGTGTTTTTGCTCCACATAAAACTGAGCACTGTAAGATAATTTGAGGATGTATTGTCATAAATTCCAAGAAATAAAAAGAAAAAAAACTCAGACTGGTATTTCCAAAAAAATATTAGTCACTTAAAAAATTAAGAAAAACTATTAATTTGTGTATTTTTTCAGCATCTAGTAGATCGATGACTCATTACTTTTTGTAAATAGCAAGCATGTCATTAATTGTACTTTTCTTTTTGCAAGTCTGGAATGTCAAGGCCACACCATAGGACAGGACCTCATATACAAATAAAGTGTGGGAACTTTTTGAGAAGTATGGAAAACTGAACGTGAGGAATTTTTATTGTTTGTTTTGATTTTTGCGGTACCTTTTCCATGAAAGGTACATCGTAAAACCCATTTGTGTGAGGTATATTTCAAAGGGGAGAAAAGGCAAAACCTGCAGCAGGGCTTATTTTATTAGTTTTGATGTGTGGAATGCTTTTTCTTTGAAACAAATAGATAACAATTTAAAATCATGATTTGAAAGTGTGCTTTCTTGTGATGGCATAACCTGCCCAATGGTAAATTTGGCTATTTTGTCTTTGTTTACATTTATTATAAGTTAGATATTTGACATTTGAAATATTAAGCATTTGGAAGAACATGTGAGTAAGGTGAAAGTGGTACTTTATATGCAGTTTGTTTCATTTATAATTTATATTTCCTTTGTTTCTTGAACACACACTCAACAGGCAATCACATATGCAAGGAATTTAGATTTAGTACAGTTGATAAAACAAGAGCTCTTCAAAGATTTAAAGTTATAAGAAAAAAAAAAAACTAAACATCGTGTAAGCGTGTTGTTTGATTTACAAATTTGGAAGAGTGTGATATAGATAGTGCCTTCGTGTAATCTTGTAATCTCTTCTTCCCACAACCATATTCCTTTAAAATATGATTTTTCGCTTGGCATCTTAGATGGTTTCCCTCAATCTCTGGTTTGTTCATCTCTCATTCTGTCCAGCAATCTGCATATCATGGCATGCTGAGGAGATTACAATAGTTCAGCCTTCTGTTGCTGTATGCAGTATCTTTCCCAAACTCTGTCGTGTCGTCTAATGGAGAATCTCCCCATCATGTCTCTTTTATCTTCTCTCCACCTTGCCCCGCCCTGCCCCGCCCTGCCCCTCTCCTCCCTCATTTCGCAACCCCCAGACATTCACAGCATGGTGCAACTCCCACCTGCGAAAGGCCAACACCCAGATCGACGAAATCGACGAGGACCTCTGCAATGGCCTGAAGCTGATGACCCTGCTTGAGGTGATTTCAAATGAAAGACTGCCCCAGCCTGAGCGTGGTAAGATGCGCTTCCACATGATTGCCAACGTCAACAAGGGTCTGGATTTCATCGCTTCCAAGGGGGTGCAGCTGGTGTCAATTGGTGCTGAAGGTAATCCCCACAAGGTCCCCATCTTTCTTGGCACACACAAATTCTGTTTGGACAAACTATTTTGAAAACAGAAAAGGAAAGATATTAAACTGGTGGTCTTCTAAAATGGCCTAAATAATATTTCATCTATAATTATATTAGTATCTTTTGTGAAATTCTTGTCAAAAAAGACAAAAGTTCAAAGAGCTACATTGTGACTACAAAACTAGAAATATATGCCCTAGCTGTGGTTTAGTTTGTCAGTACCAGTAGGTAGTAATCTTGCCCCATTGCAATGAAAGTTGGCAAGGATATAGTCCCCTTGAATGAAGAATAAGCTCCTTATATGTCTTATAGATGATATTAAATTGGTGGAATTGCAGTAGATTGATTACACACCTTCAGGCCCCCAAACCTATCAGGTATGCATTCTGTACGCCTATGACCGCTGAAAAACACTCCCATGAGGAGTGGAAAGGCCTATGTGTGTATACTAGAGAGTCATTCTAATCCGATTCATTTCAAAACCTAGTCATTTCACATCCACAAAATATTAGTCCTTTTGAGGATGGGCTGATTTTGCTACAAACACGCATTTCCCATCTAGACGCCTGCCCGAGTATACTCCGGACTCGTCCGTAACGGGTTAAAAAGAATACAAACACGTGATGTGCATATCCAAAACAAGGTATGCAATATGAGTACAGCACAAAGGTTACAATCCAAGAGGGCAAAGTGAGATATACTGTACATCAGTGGAAGTGGATTTTTGAAGACCGCAAATAAAACCTTAAACGGTATCTTTTGACGTAGGCACCACAGATAATGCAAGATGTTGTCACACTTATCAGCATCAAGCATTGCTATGCAGTTTACACAGGATTGATACGGAACAAGGGCAGTGAGAAGTAAACTGTTGAAAATGTTACTCAGCAGACAGGTAACACCAGTATACATGAGTTTCTAATGCCTGACAAAATATCTTTTTTTTTGGATCAAATATTCTTGTTTTTATTGGAATTTCAAAAGACTTTAAGAAATAATCACTGACAACATGGTCTCGCCAATGCAAGGATTCTTCCTCCTCCCCCTCAATTATAGTGCATTGTGTTCCAGAATTTATGATCTCACTTGTATTAAATGCAACTTGAAATGTTATTTTTTTATGTATTATGTGTATGTGTATGTGCATGTGTGTTTCTGTTTCTGTTTTCCAAATTCAGAAATCGTGGATAAGAACATGAAAATGATCCTTGGTATGATCTGGACCATCATCCTGCGATTCGCCATCCAGGACATCACAATAGAAGGTGGGAGATAGCCTTGCCCCTTGCCCTATACCTGACTACGCCCTGAAGTCACACCCCTCTTTCCTTTTTTTTTTTCTTTTTAAGGCTTGGAGCTTAGAAGTGCATTGCCACATCACGTTTTAGTTGCCTTCGATGAATAGTAGAGAATTCTAACAAACAAGATGGCTGTGTTTCGTTCAAGAATGACATAAATCAAGAAAATTATGGAACTCTTCATACCCTTGATCACATGAAACGAGAACATTGGTCATCACCGCCCTTGCAAATTCTTGGAGGTCATGCGTGTCATAAATACTCTTCCATGATTTGCACCCAAAAATATCTTTGAAGAATCCTGTTTTTTGTTCATACTTAAGCAATTTCAGCTGATATTGTTGTTGCTGGTACATGTAGCATGTGGGACCTGAAGATCCCTTGGCTATCTTATCATATGTTTGATTGTACTGACCTTTCTACCATTTTGTTTGCGTTTCCTTCAATTTGACTCTGAAGTTCACTAAAGTCAACTCGAATAGATAGTGGCATTGCACTTTTAAGCTCTACGATGTGATATTTGAATGGGGTAGAATAGGTTCGCTATGCACTGTGAAAGCCAGCCACATACTTTCAAGCAAAATTTATTTCATATTGCTCGAGTTGATTTGACAGCATATTCCCCATAACTTAATTTGTGAAAAACAGTCAACCTTGAGGAACAAAATGAAGACTTATTGCTAAATATGCATTTTAAATTAAAGAAAGAATTGTTCATCATCTAAGTTAAATAAATTACAAAATTGCTGCATTGCCGAACTACTTATGAGCAGGAAGGCTTGACGGTTTCAAGTAGAATCAGATTTTCGACGAGGCATAAATTCCCAATGAATAAGATGCAGAAAAATTTTATAATGAAACCGATCAAAGAAGAAAAAAAAACCCCAGGAGATAAAGAGAGAGATAACCAAAGTTCAAGTGGTTCAGGTCAGTTACTCTGTGGCTACTTCTTTCAATGTCTCAATAGATGCTGAAAAATATAATGAAACAGTGTCCAGGGTGTTGCAATTATGAGTGATGTTCTCTGTTATGATAGTGAACTCATGCAGAAGAATGAGAACATGTCAGTTTGCTACAAAGGAATTTTCATATCAGATCTAGGATGGACATGCATTTTCCGGTGAATGTATGGCTGTAAAAGGGTTTAATGAAATATGCTTTGTTAAAGTATCTTGTTTTGATTTAATGATTCAATCATTGGCTGTACTTCTGTATGGTTTTTAAGGATGGTGAGAAAACAGATATTTTTTGATAAGATGGCTGCAAAGATGTCTTCTGCTTTCTCTTTCTCTCTGTAGAGGACCAGATGAATTCTGTCATGAATTCTTTCCTCCACCTGCCCCTGACATACCTGTTACTGTCTAATAATTAATCTTTTCTTCCTTCTTTTTTTATGAAGGAATTTCCTTAATCAGTAAAAGTGAAGGAAATTGATTTTGTCTGTATAGAAGCAGATATTTTACTGGAATTGCCTGCCTGAATGAATGAAAAGAGATCAAAATGTGCACGTTTTGCCTAATATTGTACCAAGCTGGAGAGTGCTGACAGGTGGTACTCGCTGACATTTCTGCATTATGAAAATACAAAGTAAGAACGCAGAAGTTGAGACATCCTCAGCCGCATGTACGATTTCAGGCCTTGAGTGAACATGATGTAAAGAAAAATGAAGTGACCCTATGCCAGAGAACCCAAATTATGGAAGTATTTACTTTGTAAACCATTTTACTGTGCTCAAAGGGAGAGAAAAAAAAAAAAAGAGAATGAAGTACACAATGGAAAAAGCAAAAACTTTCCCCACATCCAACCAATCACCACATCGGTCAAGCACCCTGTTGGGCTGAATTCGTGGAAGAAGAAACGAGAGATGGCCTAAACCAGAGAGAGAGAACAGTCTTACAGCTCCTCAGTGTCCCTTCTCTACCACTGACCGATGATGGAGGCATTAACATCGCCCCTCTGTCCAGTAGTGGTGATTGTCCACCTGTCGGTCAGAGCTGAACAACGAGTTGGGATGAGTGGTAAAGCTGTTCTCTCTCTTTGATTTCCAAGTAAGCCCAGTCAACCAGGCTGGAACTAAGTTTTCCAACTTATTGACTGCCTGGATGATACAAAGCTGCAGCTATATGTATTCAGAAACAGACTTCCCTGTGACAAAAAATAAGTATTCGCAGCAGCTACAGTGGACTCCCATTATTACAAAGTCCTCGGGACCAGCAGTTTTCTTTCGTTATATTGAAATTTCGTTACAACCGAACAAATAAACATTAAAAAACATAGAGCGGATAATGTTGCGGCGTGAATTTTTACTTCGTTGCAACCTGAATTTTGTTACAACCATGTTCGCTTTTATCATTTGGCTGTTGACACTGTAGCTACACTCACTGAATGTTGCAATCATCCATTAAAAAAAACACTTCGTGAAACATGCCCCATTTTGGGGGCTCAATTCCGAAAAATGTGTGGTTGGTCTGGAATGTGAACAGTTTTTGGTTTGTTTTGTTTTTTTGTCATGTGATGCAATTGATTACATCACTTTTTGAAGAGTAGATTCCAGTGCCACCTGTCAGCATAGAAAGAGGTTCCACTCTGCCTGTTTGCAATGATTTGATATCTCATGACGCAACCGTATGAGTCCACGTATGATTTTGTGTTTCACCTGGCACAGTTCTTTAAATGCTTACACGCCTCAAAGGCTTTCGTATGTTCACCTTGACTTTTCTGTGCTCTCCGACAAGGCATGCTTCTGCGAGTGGCCGAAAAGCTTTTTCTCTTTGCTAAAACTATCATGTTGTTTTGAAGCAAAGACGAATGCATTTCACACTGTTGGTTCCTTTTTGTCTGGAGTACCTGTTTATCTGGCATGTTTTTCTTTTTTTTTTTTTCTTTTCATGGCTAATTGGATATGATTTTTGTTTATTCTATTAATAAGCTTTTGGTGCATGTTTTCAATTTTCTTTCAAGGAAAAAAAAACAACATCTGCAACCTAAGCAGTCAAAGTGGCATTTCATATCCTGTATTCCCATTTGTGCATCACTACTCAGTTGTTATATTTTCCCATCCACTTTCATTTTTGAGAGATTGTCTGTTTTATCTCACTGTGATATAAGATGCGGTATCTCCCACTTTCTAAGTGGTCAAAGTTATGGTATTGTGGAAGGAAATTTGACTCATGTTATTGAGCATTGAATGTCACATGGATATAATCTGGCCACCTCCTCCCCCCCCCCCCCCCCCCCCACGATTTCACCAATATTAGCAAGACTTGTTTCACAATCATGTACATGGAACTTTGATGCCCCCACAAATTTGCCTTAAATAGGCCATGATTTTTACCTTTTTTTCTCCACCTTGGATTTCAAATTCGACCGTTCAAGTTAAGATGCAAAAGGTTTCAGCGTAATTGATTTTGAGGCTGATGACTAAAACAGTACTGATTTGATTATGAATCAGCGATGATTCAAGCTATGCCAGTGTGGTAAACAAACTTGGGAAGGGCATGGGACAATCCTGATTAAGACTAAATTCGATATTGTCACTAATAACACACAGATCAATTTTAGGGATAATCCGTGTTTTTGTACTTGTATTTTGTTCCTTTTCCACCTGAGCTTGTAGGAAGGCTATTTAATACGTGTGTGCCTGCTTGGTGTCATTCACATGGATTCTGAATGCATCATCCATTCATTCAGTTTTTGGCTGTCTGAAGCACTGAAGTACTGAAGCACTATGTGTAGGGAATGCTACAAATCAGTTTTAATGCAGTGCACATGCCATGTATCTAGTTTTCATATTACTCAGTTGAATGTGATTGGCCCAAACAGCATGAAATGCAAGAAGACATCCTAAAAACAAACAAACAAACGAACAAAACAACAGCAGAAACTAAACTAACCTCATGGACTGGACTAGATTTTGGCTTGGTAGTGCTGAATTGACGTGCACTAACACCTTGACCTCTAGGCTGGGCTAGTCTGGTCTGGTCTTGTCACAGTGGCGCCAGTGGTCAGCCAGGCTGCCCAGTAGCCCCTTTGGCTTTCTCTATGCACAACTCGTGTCCACTCTCTGTGGCCACATCTAGATCACACTGCCAAGGACGGCCTTTTGCTGTGGTGCCAGCGCAAGACAGCTCCCTACAGAAACGTCCACATCGCAAACTTCCACAATAGGTAAAGGACTAAAGCGTAGACAGTAGTGGTGTGCGTACCAGGTGAAACCGTTGCTGTGAAATCATGGGTCAAGCAAGTAGAGACCCCCATTTTTTTTTCATTTTTTTTTTCAGATGACGTTGAAGTGTAGGGAGTGTGTGTTGAAGACAATCTCATCTGGTCCTTAGTCTTAGCTTGCTTGTTTCTTGTGTGCTCATTTTCTTGTTCTCATTTACCACATTTTTTTTTTCTCTCTTAGCACACTTCTGTCTGTGTGTCATTCATCTGTTTTTCACCCATCATCCTGTCATCGATCCTTCCTTAGTCTTTGCAGCCATTTCCACTCGTCAAAGATCTCTTTACGCATACACGACTCCACTTGCATGTAGGCATGTCGTTAGTGTAGTGCTGTACTAACGCATGGCATGGCTCGTCTTTTGTTTTGTCAACCATTCCCTGTAGATAACAGTGCAAAAAGCGGCCTGCTGCTTTGGTGCCAGCGCAAGACAGAACCGTACAAGAATGTCCACATAGACGACTTTAGCAGAAGGTAATGCAGAACATCCTCCACAAACCTTATAGCTTGTGAGGAAAAACAAAAACAAGACTTAAAAAAAAAAAACCAAAAAACCCCAAGTGAAACAAATATGTTTCCTCTTGCTATTGAATGCTAAGGCCTGAAATGGTTCTGGACATACCCTGTCAAATAAGGCATGCTACAAGCAAAATCAACTTGTGGCCGGTTGGTAAAAGCAAGCACTGCAAACGCATCCCAGGCATAAAGACCCTCCATCTTCTATGGAAGTGGCTTCAGCACCCAAGCACTAGTGCACAGGTAAGCTTTCAAGTCGACAGAAAGGAGAATGGAAGGTGTTCTTTTCTTCCTCCCCATCCCCCCCCCCCCCCCAATTTTCCCCTTTCTTCGTGGTCCCCACACCCCAGTGGAGGGATACCCCGTGTTATGGAGCATGCATCCATTTTTTTTTTCTGCCTGTGCATGTATCTGCCCCTCCACGTTGGATTTTTCAAGTTTGTGTTGTTTCTCGTACAGAGTTTACCGCAAAAGATGGTTTGTTGCTATGGTGCCAGCGTAAGACCAGCCCTTACAAGAACGTCAACATCAGGGATTTTCACATGAGGTGACTGAAATGAGCAAAATATAACAAAGAAGAAAAAAACAAACAAACAAATTATGAAATTGTCAGAAATTACTTCTGCTTTTTTTTTTTTATTTGGTTCTTCTTTTTTGTTTGCCCAATCTTCTTCCTCAAATATTGTATCAAGAAAAACTGTACATCATATTCGGTTGATGCAATATTATTTTCTGCTGTAATATACATTCTGTGCATGGTGCTGTTTAAATCAAAACTATTCAAATATTTCCAGAGTTTGAAACACAGTTTATTGATCTGTTTTTATTTTTCCCATCTGTAGCCATTTATATCTCATGCAATATATTGCAAATGCATTATTAGTCAAAACTAACCTGTCAATTCGGTGCCGACTGAGTTTTAGTTTATCATATGAAGTAATTTGGTCTATGGATAGTATTCGCTTGATTTAAAGGACACTTACAATATATTGCGTATCATATTCAAGGGGAGTAAATACCAGAAGTGCAGTGGATTAGGGAATAGATTCATTCAGCGAAGTTGAAGGGAGATTCAATACATTAATCGTTGCAGTTTACATGCTATGATTTTCCCGTCATTTCCATGTGGACTCCTAAACGAGATTTTGCATGCAACCAGGTAAACGGTCCTGCCTCATTTCTCAAACTCTTGGGGGACATTTTTTTCCGACAGGAATGCATCTATATAAATGTGAAAGCAGTGACCTAATCTAGATTTACTGTAGAAATTATTCTCGGGCCTTCACTCAACTAACACCGTCACATCTATTGGAAAACATAATTTGGTATCCATACAAAACAAGCACCATGAAAAAAATAGACAGAGGTGCAGAGATCATCATTTTTAGCATGTTGATTCCTCACTCTTATGTAGTTAGATGGAAGGTCACTTCTTACTAGCCCAAGTGGTTGGTCTTTAGACAATGTGCTTTTTGTTTTTGATGTCTGTAAAAATCTATCTATGATCATAGGCGATGACTAGAGTGAGAATTGCACAGTTGGTTTTCAAGAAATAACTCATTGAAACATGGAGTTTATATGTGATAGCATTATTTCCCATTTAGAGTGTGTTTTAGACTGCCATCTGGTAACCGAGATCTGTGATAACATTGTTCATGTTTTTTTAGGTTGCCACTTTGTATGTCATTAGGGAAGTGAACGTTCTTTGGTGTACTGTTCCTGTATGTTTTCACACCAAGTCAACAGTCCAGTAATGACAGTACTAGTATAATACTAACAAAGAATGGCACATTATTCAATGTTTGTTTGTTTTTTTGAGGAAATGCACCATTTTCAATTATACTCTTTTTACACTCTCATGGCATGCCCATTTATGTGCTACAAATTGTTCTGAAATATGAGAACAAAAAAAAAGTCATGCATATTTATCAGTGTTGTGCATGCTTTTCTATAGTCCATATGATAATCCTTGAAAAGAAGAAAAGACATGCACATTTGTATGCAAGTTACAGTATACTGTACTAAAACTGGAGGCATGTATTTGTCAATAGTTTGCAAAATGTAAGAGCTTGTAAGAAATAATTAACAGATAACTGCCAACTTTTACAAAAACTCTAGAGACTTTTCCAAGAACAACAGTGTACAAAAGCTCATAGAAAGAGAATTGTTTTGAGCACTATACATGTATGTATTTTAAGCTTGAATTCGTGAAGACCATTAAATCAATAAAGTCAAGTGATCATTGGCTATAATTTCCCCATCTTTAACAAAAAAGAGTAATTTGTAGGCTGTGATATGCCAATGTATTAATGACATGGACTGCTACCTGAACTCCAAGCTCTTGATTCTCCTTTGTGAGACCTTCAGCGATGGGATGGACTGAAAATGACCAGGGGGGAAGCGGGCCTTCGAGGTTTAATGAGTCATAGTGACCCCAGAAATAGGCCAAGCCTGTCCACCACTGGTCAGTGACAATTATGACCTCAATTTGACCCGCGATCTGAAAGTGATCAATTCCTGATGCGCCATGATTGGCATGCATTGAATGGAAGGGGGCGCAGTTGCAGCAAGGGGAAAGGGATGGTAGAATATCATGGTAGGATAGAGATAAACTTTGATGTTATCGAATCTGTACTGTGCAGTTTTTTGGCCTTATAGATATTCCATGTAACCTCCAAAGATGAGAAAGAATAAGAAAAAAAAAATGTGCTTGCCATTAACATGTATGTAATGTCACAATCATATACATTTAGTAGAGGAATGTAGAAGGCATGTGTCATCATATCAAAACTTAATTGTGTGAGTGCCCTGCTATTTGAAGCTGTGTGTTTGTTGGTCTTCCTATGATGTCTCTTGGGAGAGGTGGGGGTCATCTTGACACCTGAACAGGCAAGATTTAAAGTTTGGTTTAAATACCAGTCATAATCAGACTGGAAAATCTTGAAGATTGCTTTGAGCAGTGACATTGGCCACAAATGCTGAGACAACTTGACGTGGCTCTTCAAAAACCACAATTACGTGCCAAAGAGACCGGAAAACACACACAAGCGGCATTGTATGGTCATTTAGGCCGTTTATTGCCATGAATACAAAGTGATTATTATGGCAGTGCAGAAGAAACGATGGCTTTTTGACAAGGACTCAATGGCAGAGGGGGTATAATTATAATGGTACTTGCTCATATCAAGGGGTGATGGTGCATTTGGGCCCTTCAGGTTTATTTAATTGGCAATTAAAAGTGGCCTTTAATTGAGGAAGTTAGGCGAGCAATTTAAAAAGGCCTTGTGTGTTTGTGAGTGGTGTGTGTGTGTGTTTATGTGTGTAAGCAAGGAAAGAAGATATGTGTATCTTTCTTGCAGTGTTTTACTGTACAGGGGTTTGATTCGTGAATACCCTTGGTACACTTGTAGATTCTGTTTAGTGGGAGGGGTATGTTGTATTTGTGACAGACATATTGCCTATCATTGCTTTACGATGACGTGTATGTTGCATATGTTGTATGATGTGGGTATTTTTGTGTACAATATCAATGATCCACTTTTATAAATCTGTTGGTAAAGTCAAAGCAATGCTAAAAAAGGAACTGAGTTTAGAGTCCCGTGATAAAATGGAAGTAGAAATTCCTACAAAATGTATTAGTATTGGCAGTTATCATGAATTCTATGACATGCATTACAATACATTGACATGATTATGTATTCCCCTTTATAAAGCAGATATATGTGAATGTTTACCTAAAAGTGATAGATTTGTAATTACTGTTGGTCAGTATTGCCTACCATATCCAGGCCTCGGGATTGGATTTAACATTAAAGCGTGACAATGGAGTTTAATTAATGACATGTTTTGTAAGTGTTCAGTTGAATATTGTTTATTCCATAGCTCAGGCATTTAATGAAATGTGAGTCGAATACTGTAAAGTAATTTTCCTACGTGTGTTTCTTCCATGATTCAGTTTCGAGTATCTTCAATAGGGATTAGAGAATCGTAGGTATCAATGTACATCTGTGCTTTAATGTGTAGAAAATCTAGTAAATGCCACTTGGTTTACATTGTTGACCCGCCATGGAAAGAATTATGATGTTAGTAGGTGAGGTTAGTGTTCACAGGATCTTCATGGTTTCATTGTTATTGTATGTTTGGGATCTTCGTGGTTTCATTGTTATCGTATGTCTGGAGAGACTGACGTGCAATTTCTTCCTCTCTGTAATAATCTTTTATTGTTCTTTTCTCCCCTATGTTCCTGTAATTTCCTTCCTTGTCATCAACTGTGGTGTCCTTCCTCTTTTCTTGCTTTCTTACTGTCCTGATCTTTTCTTCTTCTTTTTTGTCTCTTGCTTCCCTTTTTGCCCTCGCTAAATGATCTTCCCCGATGTTGAATATCTCCCCCCCCCCTCCCCCTGCTTCTTGAAATGACACATATTGACTCTTGCCTTTACCAATGACTTCTGCTTCTTGGTGTATCATAACATCTTGGAATATCTGTTTTGTCCTTGTGCACACATACACACACATTCTCATATTCACCAAAAATAAAAACAAAACACACCAAAACCTACAAACATACTTACATACATTTGTCCAACATGTTCTAAAACTTATTTTTTCAAAATCAATATGCCACTGCCTTCTCCATCATTCCAATCCCAACCTCCACCACTTCCCTCCCCCCCCCCCCCCCTTACCATTACAACTTCCGGTCTCCTTACCCCCTTTTGTTAACCCCATCTGCCACTGGTGCCTATATCTTCACATGCCCATTGATGCCCTGTTACAGCTGGAAGGATGGTCTTGGATTCTGTGCCCTCATCCACAGACATCGCCCTGAGCTGCTGGACTACAGCAAACTAAGGAAGGTATGTAGGATATCCGTCCCTCATCGGGCGCAAACGGCTCGCTGGTCTTAACACCGCACAACCTGTCATCACTAATTCCTCCTGGGTGCCTCTTGCTCTCTCTCTCTCCCCTAGCCACTCTTCTGGCCTCCGCAGGTTACATCATTTTCTTACCGATTTGTACCTTTTCTTTTCGCTGGTACATTTCTGGATGTGACAATCATATGGAAACATGGTCGCGATGGGGCGGCATGCATCCATTCTCAATCTCCGTATTCTGGTTTCCTCAAAACGCGCAAGTTAAATTTCCGGTCATAAAACAAGATATAGAAAACAGTTGTGATTCGATGCATTACCTTTGATGATGTGCATCACAAAATAAAATAAAAAAAAGAAAATAAGAGAAAGGGAAGCTTGGAAGTAAAATTTTCAACTTCTTCAACTGGTAAACTACAGACAGATTTTACCTGTGACAAGCTGGCTGAATCTCGGTGGAAGGCCAATATTGTTACTCCCCACCATATTAGGCTTTTCAAGTCCGTGACCTAGTGGCTGCAATTTTGTGGCTGTATGGGTTGTTCAGACTTTTCCTCTTCTCCCCAACCTCCTTTTGGGTGTGTTCACACTGGTATCTTCTCCATCACAATCCGCAAATATGGATTTTCTGCAATACAGAAAGGGTCATTGGTTTGACCGGAATCCGTCTAGTAATCTTGCAGAGAATATTTTTCTAACACCTGCTTTTATCACGTTGGAGAAATATTTTCAGCTGCTACTGAAGGATCCGGCTGAGCATGGTGACATTTTGGTTTTGCAGCAGTTCCATTATTTGGATATATCATCACTCTTAACAAGTTTTGAAATTTATGAGTTCACATAATAATTTAGCTTACTAGTATATCATGCTATCTTTTATTCATTCTACCTCACTGTAACCATCTACAAATAATTGATTCTCATTCTTTTATTCTCTTTGAAATGAACTTAGCTGATCATCAAAGTTTGGTCTTTAAGTAATCATACAATCACTTCAGCATTTCCCAATGTTTTCTTTGATCTGGAGTTAAGGTTTGAAACACTCTTCATTGCATACAACTTTTTTTTTGTCATTATCTCCATTCATATACTTCTTTCCTAATGGTTTCCTGGGTTCTCTGGAATGATAAAAACTTTTGATTAATACCTCAGATTCTACCTCAAACATTTCATCAGCTGTAACCCACCCTGTCCTGTGTTATTTTTCATCTAATTTTATCAGTCTAAATCACTAGCCCTCTAATTCCTATATCAGCATATTACTGAGTTTAAAGGCCTTTCAAAGATATGAAATCATTGTGATTTTGTGTAGATATCTAAGAAGTTTTGAAGAGTCCAGCCAACATTATGATCATTTTCAAATCTTCCCAGTGAATACTGTCAGTAGACTGTCAATAAGTTATCTTAAACATCCTTACTATAATACTGCAGATGCATAGATTGCTCATTTACATATTTGCCATAGCAACAAACATAATGTAGTCCAAATTAGAAATATTGACATTTACAATGTTTTAAACATGGATTTGATATAAAGTGGAAGGCATAGGGGTACAAAAAGTTTATTTGCATGGTTTCATCCATTGCATGTGAGCACGCATCACAATTTTGCGGTGCTGTGCATGATTCGTGTGGTTCTCGTCGGCATCTTGTACCTTGTACCCGTTGAATGTACCCATCGCATACAACCATCATCACTTAGGAGGAGATTCCCACTATTTGTTTGAGGAGGTTTGAGGGGAAGAGGAGAAGAAACGGACATAGTGTAGCCCCCCCTCAGGAGCTTGGTGTGACAGGATGTACGGTGCCCAGTTCTACCACATAGCATGGCATGATGGGGCATGGAAATCTTACATTCGGTTCTTTAGGGTGCACGGTCCCTCCCCCCTTCCCGGGGAACTTTGTATCATGCATCTGCATCATGTGAAAGAGAAGTCTGCACCTTCTAGCTCGATGCTACCACTATGCATCACACATGCCTGATGGGGCAAGCAGGACCCCCCCCCCCCCCCCCCCCCCGCCAAAAAAAGAAGAAGAAGAAGAAGAAGAACGAAGAAAATTATATTCTGAAATGAAATCTCCTTTCCTTGATGAAAGGTAGAATATCGGGCAATTGTGGAAATACAAATGCTTACTTTGGATTATCCAGACATTTAACCTGTTTGCTATTTCAAGTACTTATGAAAAATTTGAACATGAGTGAGTACAGTGCTATACAGTAATATTTTAAAAGGCTGACTGATCATACACTGTATATCTCACTTGCCCCATATAATTTAAGTTGCTCCCAACAAATAGGCATGTGTGTATGCGTATGGCACACATTGACTGAGAATGACTTTGCTTGTGAATAAATGCAATGCATGATTTATGTGTGTGTGTGTGTGTGTGTCCCCTGTTATAAAGATGTATGAGATAAAATGCCATCAAACCATTTGTATCTGATGGTTGTTGGTTGTGTTAGGGAGTGGGCAAAATGATGGAGACAAATTCGTCTCCAAAATGGCTTCAAAAATAACAATTAGTGCAAATAATTCTTAATTTGGATTAGTATTACAAATTGATATCATGTTTTTTGAGGGGGGAGAAGGTGGTTGGGGTTTGGATTAGGGGGTAAAGTTATTAAAGTAGCTTTTTCTCCAACATGATAATCCCCCCCCCCCCCCCTTGATGGAACATCTCTGACTGACATTTGATTTTGAAATGGCTTTGAAGAACCATTGTAACTGCTATGAATGGTTTACAGCCAACTTTTGCAAGTTTGTGTCAAGGCAAACTGGGGGGGGGGGGGGGATGGAAAAAAAGTGGGGTGACAGGAGGCCTCTACCAATCAAGTCTTGAAGTGATGATTTCTTTATGTCGCCCTCTCAAGTCAATTTTCCTCCCTCAAGTAACTGTGCTAGACAATCAAAGAGGTCTCCGTCTAGATTGTCCTTCTTCCCCTGTCATTGTCCAATGCCTTGTCTATATGAGGCTCCAAGGCTTATCCAAACCCCCACACCCCCCATCCTTACCCCCCACCCCCACCATTTACCCCAGTCACCATGCCTCAAAGGAATGCGAGGAATTCCCCCTGCCCCGTGTCTTTTGAGTCGGCCCGAACGGCAGGCGATATGGGCGACCCTATGTTGATTCTACTTACCCCCAGGCCTGTCGTCTCGTGGCACCCTTTCTATCCCATCCCTGTGTGTATGTGTGCATGTGCATGTATGAAAAGTGTATTTGCCCACACTGCTGTGTGGGTACATATATTGTGTGTGTGTGTGTATGTGTGTGTGTGTGTGTGTGTGTGTGTGTGTGTGTGTGTGTGTGTGTGTGTGTGTGTGTGTGTGTGTGTGTGTATGTGTGTGTGTGTGTGTGTGTGTGTGTGTGTGTGTGTGTGTGTGTGTGTGTGTGTGTGTGTGTGGGCATGCATGCATTTCAGATCATACTGATATGGATGAACTATATTTGCGCTGGGACGAGATATTAAAGGCACATGACGTCTAAGCCTTGTGCATGTGCGCGGTGACCAAGCGAAATGCAATATAAGTTGCAATGGTAAAAATTCCTGACATTGCATTGCACTTTTTTCTCCCAAGGGCCAGAGTGTCCAGCAAATGAAAACCGCGGCTTGGGCTTATCAATGAAGCAGAATATTAGTCACTACTCTCGCACACTACTGTTGATCTACATTACATCAATTAAATTTACCAAATTCTGTATGTGACTACACTAGCTTCCATTTTAATCTGCATTTGACAACACAATACTTGTGGAGAGCAAAATATTTCTATGGAATGTTTTTGGAGATATGATAAAGGGGGATTTTTATTTTTTATTTTTATTTTTTTGATTGTTGAAAGTGACAGAAAAATGACTGGCAGCAGTTCATTGCACTCGTATGTGAAGAGAAGTATGAGCGGAAAGTCATATTGTCCTTTTTTAAGGTGTATCTCAGGCAGCATGGGACAAACAGTTGGGCAAATGCTATTTAGCTCATGACAAGTCAGAATCCAGTATTAGAGGTGCTAGCCCTGATATGTTAGATATGGCCATGTTCCTAAGAGGAAAATGTGTGACAGATTAGAATGATGGCTCATGTGTCAAACAAACTACATTGTATCTGACTGTGCCTTACCATCATCTGGTGTAATTTGGATTTCTTCAGTCCTGCATGGACATGTATGATTCGTACTTCAGTCATTAAGAAGAAATGAAAGGAGAATGAACTGATACTCTCACTTTTCAAATATTGAGTCATATTCCAGTTCCACAGTGATCAAATGCCATTTTGTATATTTGGAATTTTGGAAACTTGAGATTTCTATGAAATACGAAAGACATACTTTTTGTTCTCTGAGCACAAGCCATTACTATCATTATTTTTACATGAAATTTCAAAATGACATTGCCATTTTATTCACAGAATCCTACCGAATGAGGAGGACAGAAAATATAATGAAAGGGACCGTATTGTGAGGGTTGGCGATTTGCATAAATTCAGGAATCCCAGTAATGGTTCAGAAAAATACACACGAAACAGGTGCTTAAAAGCGGAAAAGACCATCAAGCTGTTGCAGACTTCTTTCGGCCACTCTTCTTATCTTCACCGTGCACACACATGTATTTGCTGATGGGCGGTTCCATTCTGGCAATCCTGTGTCTGTGCTAGTTGTGAATTTCGAATGTGTCATGGTGGGCAGCAAACGAAGATCGATTCAATTGAAGAACCATGATATCTGCCGATCGACATCCTTTAACTGATACCATGTCCTTATTAAAATGTATATGATATGAATCTGTGAAAGGTGGCGCCTTAAGTAGGAGAGCAGTTGCTGCCGTCTCGTTTCCAGGAAAAACCAGGTCAGCCTGGTATCAACCTCATAGGAAGATGAGCAGTGCTGGGGCGTGGTGGGGTATGGGTATGGGGATGATCGGGGAAGGAGAGATGAGAACTGAAGAGATGAAGGATGCGATGATGACATAGACACAGACAGAACAAAGACACAAAGATACACTTTCTTAGCCTCATATACAATAAAGCTAGATTTCCCAAAGGCAAATTGCCTGATTTTCTTCTTAACCAGTCACTATAAAGAAAGGTAATTTTTGTCATACACCAAAAATGTCAGCATTGATACACCCAAGTTTGGCATGTAGAGTTTAAAAAAAAGAGAAGATAAAATAGCCACTTCATGCCCCGTCCCCTTTGAGAACATAGGGGATGTGAGAGATTCATTTCATTCATAAACTGTTACTGATGCAATGTTATTGAAGTAGAGCTGTGTTTTTTGTTTTCTATTTTTTCCTTTTTTATGGGGAGGGGGGGGGGGGGCTTTAGTTTGTTTTGTAAAACACTCCTCATTGACAAGACATTGTATGTGAAGGAGAGGATATGACATCACTAATGTCCTTGATGTCATTGATGAAATGTCATGAAAGGCCAAACTTCTAGGCTGGGTCAACCACCCGTAATCGTCTGCGCTTAAAGTTCAGTTTAGAGATGGGGCTGGGACACCTTGCTCGACAGTCTGAAAGCTTGGTTGTGATTTGTGCCAGATGCCATGCAGTGATGCTGATCTTTCGAGCCATACTTTCGATGACCTACATTTCGACCCACAAAGACGAGGAGGGGAGGGGGCAGAAAACGTGAAATGTAGATGAAAAGAAGGAAAAGGAGCAGAAAACAAGATGAGGAAGAGGAGAGTACGTTTCCCATATAAACGCGGAGAGCGTATAGACAGCAGTGGTAAATCTGAAGTCTTGTCAAACTCGGGCAGAAGAAGCAGCACATGTCACACACACACACACACACACACACACACACACACACACATACACACACACACACACACACACACACACACACACACACACGCACACGTACACACACACACACACACACACACACACACTCACACACCGACACAACACATGCAACACACACAAATTCACGCACATATACTTAGGATATTCATTTGTATATACCTACACTGTATTTATTCATAATGCTATTCCTAAATGTCATACAGAATGGTTGATATTGTTTCTAACCAAAGGATAACTTTGCTACAAGTGCTTGCATGGTACATGGTTCCAAGAGGGAAATGAAGTCGTTGACTGTATGCTACAGGAAACAATTATTGCTTTTTGATTTTACACTCTTTTTGAGTGCTACAAGAAGGCAAGAGCAACAGAGGAATGCAGAAATGTTGAACTGAGAAATTATGTACAAAACTGATATTTGCTTGGAGTTTGTTTTGTTTTGACTATAATAAAATACCATTACTAGGTACACCTGACACAGCTAAGATTTACAATGCTTAGATGATTACACCAATATTCAGAGACAAAACTGTAGGAAAAGTGACAATGTACAACTTGAAAAATGAACCAACTTGAATAAGCAAATCGTTCATGATTAAGATAGGATTTTAAAAAGGAATTACATGATTACGTCTGTGAGGTTTTTTCTTTTCTGAATGACTGACTGCTTATACTTGATTTCGTAATGGATCACGAGGTTGTCTTTAACTAATCAAAGTTAATAACCGTCACCGGAATGATCAAGACTATAGATGAGACATAATCAAGAAGCTACAATGTAACCTGCCGTGTGAAGATCATTTCAAAAAGCCATCTCTTACGATGTTTTTTGTAACACCTTTTTATGTTCTATTTTTGTTATCAATCACGTATTAACTCTATCGTCATTGTCTATGTTGTGTATAGATTTGCGTTTAGGAAGCGAAGTGTCAATTAAACTTTTGTGGGAAGTGTATAAATGAGACTCATTCTGAAATGGTGTGCAAATAATTTACTGTGAGGGCTTGATTATCCTACTAGCAGCATCAAATCAACCTCTTTCAACAAAAGCGTATCAAACAAAGCTTCACTCACAGATCAACGAAATCAATTCCTCGTTGACTATTATGCATGATCGTATATGACAATGTTCGCTGCTCGAGGTTTCTATCACAACCAGTGCATCACACAACAGTGACTACTGTTTACAATATTATACGATTGCTCGCGTAGTTTTTAAAGAATCCACGTGATTTGCTCCTGTAGTATATGTCAGCAAGGGTGTTGGAGAAGATACCGACCTTCATTGAAATGCCAGCGCTAATTATAGGGGCCGCCACTCGTACATCCCCTTTCAAGAATGTGTCTCACCTAATTACCACAGACGCCATCTTTTGACGGGTGTGTGTGACACAAGGAGCAAACTCGGCGCCTACACGCACGTTTCTTTCCTGGATATTCTCGAAGAAAGTCATGCGCCGCTGATTTAATTTGGGCTGTTAATTTGGCCATACCTACTTTGTCTAATTTGATGGTTTTTACTCAAGTAGTTCTATCAACTTCGCTATGCAGGGATAGGACGCTATATAACAGGGTATGTTGCTTTTTTCAGCTTTTCTCTCTACGAATGGTGTTTTATCCATGCGGGCGTTGACATACGGCGGCGTCCTACCTTTCTGTATTTCTTTTCATTAGCGTTCGGAATACTCTTGACTCTTTTCAAGTACTGACAAGTTCACAAGTTCAAACTCTTCCCTATTTCTCATCTAAAATCCAACCACAGAGAGGTCCAAGCACAAAGCCATCTAGCCAGCCATCTTTTCGGTCAGACCGAAGTTTCCTCTTTTAACATCAAGTTTCCATACCTTTTTAAATGTTAATCAACTTCTGACTTTAATGTCAAAATCAGTTCAGTTCAGTCCAGTTCAATTGACATTTTGATTGCCATTCGTGGTGACAAAACTCGAAACAAAATGCAAAGTAGAAATAGCCACAATTATCATTTTATAACTACAATACATAATAAAAGTTTCATGAAGTTTAATAAACCATACACGATATATTTTTCGTAAAATAACTAAGAATAGCACTGCACACTTTCGAAGGTTGACAGAAAAGTAAACAGAGTGGAAAAGAGTGGTCCACTGAAAAGCAAAGCTTGTAGGATGTGAGTCACTTATAAGACCCAATTTAAACTCAACTCAGTTTCTATTTTAATCTGAGTTTCAATTTCAGAAATTTGACAGACGACCGAGAATTGATAACCATAACAAGATGTGATAAAAAACATAAAATGCAGAAAAGTATATACTTTTTTTTTTGTCGATGTGATACTTTTATCAAAGTAGTTGGGATGTCGGTAAAAGTTACTCAACCTTCTGCTTCCTTGTACATTAATGTATATGTCACTGCTTGATGTTACCATGGAACAGGTCTACTCAGTGGCATCCAGGGCTTTGCTGCCCGGCCCATCAAGATAAAAAACAACAACAACAACATACAAACAGACAGACAGACAGACAGACAGACAGACAGACAGACAGACAAACAACCAAACAAAAACAACCCGGTTTGAATACCAGAGTCTCAGTCTCAAATACTGAAAACTGTCATTGTCTTCCTGTACAACAAAAATGATTATTCTTTGAATTTTTCCGGTCCTTAAGCATGATCTGTGGCACCGTCATTATCTTCCACTTTACAAGCAGAAGCCTGAGATATTTGTCTTTTATTTTTGTTTGTCTTTAATTTCCGATGTCTTTTCAGCCACTGCTCTCTCTCTCCCTCTTCCTCATTCGCTCTCTCCCTCTCTCACTCCATATCTTTCTCTCTCCCTCTCTCCTATCTACTGGAATTACAAATACTTTCTAGCCACATCCAAAAAGCTTCTTCAGATCCTGTGAAGAGATTTCACTGCTTCACCACGTCCTTTCAAAGGTTTTACTGCTTGTATACTTAAAGGGTGTGTACAGTTCTGGTTGAGGTGAGGATTTAGCTGTTAACGTTTTGCGAGATACATGTATTCAGAAACCACTCTATGAGATGTCAAAGAGCATGCAATTTTAAGGGGTATCAAAAGTTTATTTGATAAAATTCGGTTTTGAAATGGCTGAGATATCCAAAAACAAGGTGAAACAAAGAGATCCTAATAAAAGGCGTGGCCTGTCGCCCTTTATTATTGTCACTTTTTTGGGGGTATCTCAGCCATTTGAAAACCAATTTTCATCAAATAAACGTTGAATCCTTCTTAAAATTACACGCTCTTTCATATTTCATAAAAGGTTTCTAATTATCTCACTTAGGAATGTTCGAAACATGAATTCCCACCTCACCCAGTACTGTACAGCCCCTTTAAAGGGTGTGTACAGTTCTGGTTGAGGTGAGGATTTCAGCTTTTAGTGTTTTGCGAGATATTTAGAAACCACTCTATGAGATGTCAAGGAGCATGCAATTCTAAGAGGTATCAAAGTTTATTTCATGAAAATCGGTTTTGAAATGGCTGAGATATCCCAAAACAAGGTGAAACAAAGAGATCCTAATAAAAGGCGTGGCCTGTCGCCTTTTATTGTCATCACTTTTTTGGATATCTAAGCAATTTGAAAACCAATTTTCATCAAATAAACGTTGAATCTGCAAATTCATGAAATTCTTCCGTCGAGATGTTTTCATTGCAACTGATTGACAAATTGCCCTACATCGACGTAAATAGATACTGGTAAGCACTGAATTAATCAGTGTTTTAGTAGTAGGCATGATAAAAAAAAAAATAATGGGCGTACATACATACATGTTTACTGCTAAAACACTGATTAGTTCAGTGATTATCTATTTACGTCGATGTAGGGCAATTTGTCAATCAGTTGCAATGAAAACATCTCGACGTAAGAATTTCATGAATTTGAATAACAAAGCAGTACCCGCTGCATGCCATAAGGATTAGAACCAACACTTGCTGACGGGCGAAAGCTCGGTGGTCTAGTGGAGATGACGCCTGTCCGGTGATCAGGAGGAGTCGTAGGTTCGAATCCTGCTCGAGCATGTACGCCCATGATTTTTTTAGCATTACTACTACTAAGACACTGATTAATTCGGTGCTTATCTATTTACATCGATGTAGGGCAATTTGTCAATCAGTTGAAACGTTGAATCCTTCTTAAAATTACATGCTCTTTCATATTTCACAAAAGGTTTCTCATTATCTCACTTAGGAATGTTCAAAACATGAATCCCCACCTCAACCAGCACTGTACAGTCCCTTTAAAGTCATTGCATGTCAATTTCAAAGTATAGTTATGCGTCTTAATCATCATAGTTCAATTAAAGTGTTGTGCCTGTTTCTCCCCTTTGCCTTAGATGACATTCTATTCGCGCCATAAAACTTATTGAGGATTTCCATGTCGCTTACAAACCCCTTCCTCGAGACGGAAATGTGTTCTGCAGACAATATCAATAATTGCATTCATGTTATTTCGCGAAAATGTCCAGTCTTTCATCCTCAAGCCAATCAGCTGCGATACTCTATGGTTGCCATGGTAACAGTCTGTCCGGGAGGTCATAAAGATGAATTAACGCGGTGGGAAGATGACATCGCTTCTAGTAGACGTGTAATAGGGAGGAATTTCAAGAGTCTGATTCGATTACATCACCAGACAAGAGAATCGCATGATTTTGCTGGGAAATTGCATAATTTGTGTGGCGGATATCAATGAAATTTTGTCGGCTTAAGTTACGCGTATAGCCCTTAAATCGCACACCATGACGCGAATCTTTCCTCGCTTTTTGTACTGCTTTCCTGGAAGAAACAGCAGCTCATAAATAAAATTCAGGGGATGTAAGTTCTGCATCAAACGCTTATAAGAGTAAAAGCTGTGCTGATCGCAAATATACAGTCGCGCGCTTTAATTATATATGAAAGTAGACATGAAACAATTGCTCATGAGTTCATACTTTCAGCTTTGGCAGCAGACCAAACAGGAATTGAGCGTTGATACCCTTTCTTCCTTCCTCTGCGAATAATGAGGAAAACATGAAGATTGTGCAATACAAAGAGCTGTCAACTCCTTTTTTCATTCTGTTCAGAACGATTATGCTCGTGGTTTAGAAGGATGGGTCAAGAGCCGATCCTCCCCTCCTGAATGCGTTGGTTTTCTCGTCTTTGTTTGTTTGTTTGTTTGTTTGTTTGTTTGTTTGTTTGTTTGTTTGTTTGTTTGTTTGTTTGTTTGTTTCTCTTACTTCTTTAGGCATGGAGATTGGTACAAAACTTTATACAAATACGAAGCGTTTCACTATATGGAGTCAGTTACTGAGCTGGTAAACAGTGTTTTTCTCGCTGTCAATCTGCTTAGAAGCCCCGCCCTGGAGGCAGTGCTGAGTATTGCGGTGTTTATAAAATGTCAATGAGCATGATGAATATTAACTGTCAGTCTCGACAGTCAAACCGCAATAGATGTATATTTATGGCATTTGCCCTTTGCCGCCAATAACATAGCAGTCGTCAAAACTGCTAACAAGGTACAACCGCGGGCCAGATAAGTCTTCGGTGTTATACGTTGCAAAATATTGATCACCGTGGGTTTACGGCGATGAACAGCAAAGTTCGGGGGCGTAACATCATTCAAAATCAATGATTTCTGTTCTTCTCCGCCATTTTTCTCCTGTTTCTTCCTCTTCTCCTTTCTAATTGCAAACACATCCTGACATGACCATCACTTCAAATTCAGACTTTTGTGTCCGCTTCCTTTTGTTCTGGCTAACTATAGCGTTGGGGAAAAAACCCTGCAATAACAATAGCTTCCCAATCCGCAATGCTATCGATCACCATCCCGCCATATTTCTTGTGTCCTATTGATATCTATACATGTATACACTTTACATATAGCATCGATCAGGCAATATAGAGCCAGCTCCGTTCTTCCTTTGTTTTGGCTCAATCCGTCTTCTACTTCTAACCGGCGTAGGTCATCGTCGTCGTGTAAACAATCGGATGCATGTCGCGGCGAAAGGAGAAATCAGTCATGAAATGGATGCAAACACAAACACTTTGGAAGTTACCATCAATTTACGATATACCAGAGAAAAGAAGTCTTCAATTTGCCCCCTATGACACCCAGTGTTCCGGCCGTGGATTGAGTTACGTATTATTCCCCTGTAATGTCTTTTGTTAATCATATTTGTAACACGGAAACATTCATCAAGTTCAGTACGCTCAGTCTAACCAAATGTCTTTTGTGAAGCCATTATTGACAGATGATGTAGCCACTCAAAGAATCTTGGTCTGGAAGGTTTGTTTGTTTGTTTGTTTGTTTGTTTGTTTGTTTGTTTGTTTGTTTATGTATTTGTTTGTTTGTTTGTGGGCGTATCCAACTGAAGAAAAATAACAGAAAATCCTTATAAAATGTATGGCACGTATTTAGATATTCATTTGGCCACTTGATGTTGAGGTATCAGGAATCAACACAAGTCAACATGCATTTGCATTTCCTAGTTCAAAGTTATAACGAAATTCTTATACACTTCCCCAATCGCTTTGATTGTGTCTCTGTTTGTTTGTATGTGTTTACGTGTGTGTGTGTGTGTGTGTGTGTGTGTGTGTGTGTGTGTGTGTGTGTGTGTGTGTGTGGGAGGGGGGGGGTGGTTGTTAGATGAAAGGTGTAAAGAATGCATCCCGGACTTAGGATATCTCTGTACAGTACAATTCGAGAGGAGATTTTTTTACAGGTTTACTTTCGAATATTATAGTCCTACAACATACATACACACGCACAGATAGCATACACAATTATGCTGTATAAAGTTATGTACATAATGTGAGCATAAATAACTACAATCAAACAAAAATCGGACACGTAGATGTATACACACTGCCAGCTTACGTGCGCCCGCTGTGAGGGCAGGGAAAGTTAGAAGAGGACACAGTCTTTCATCGCGGCAGTTCAATCATAATGAATTTGAACGGGCTAAATTTCGAGGCACATCGAGTTTTTATATATATAGGCTATTTTGCAGGTAACGTACTCCCGCACCGAGGACGAAGAAAAGATAACACTAGAGATACGTGACGGTAGCTTCCGACCAAAATTACAAAACCGACCTTCGACCCGAGTTGTGGAAATAATTGTCGAACGATGTCCCGGATGGCGTTGCAGAAAATTAGCGTTGCGGACCTAACCTAGTGATCTGTGAGACTTCTCGTCGCTGCGTATTGGTCCAAGTTTCTCTTGGGGCTCACGGGAAACTAATTCTTGTTAAGTTATGAAGTATCACTCTCGCCCTCCCAATCTCCTTGTCTGTCTGTCTGTCTGTCTGTCAGTCTGTCTGTCTGTCCCTCCATTTCCCCTTTCTTCCTCTCGCAAAATTTACATTCCATCAGTCTGTCTATCTCACAATGACATCTCGCTACTTTCCAATGCAACCATTTTATTCAGAAATCACGTGTAACAACATGTGAACTGGTTTGCTAACTCAGGCTCATAATATTATGCTATACCCCTCCGACCAGGCCAGTAATTTTACAGTCCGCCACATTATATGGAGTCTAGCTGTCTTTCTTCATCTCTTATATTTTTTTCTTGGAGTTTAATATGATCTTATTGTATACCTGAATACCAGTACCAGTTGAGGCCTATACTTCTGCTGTATACAGCCATTACTAGTATACTTCTACTTCTATTACTGTTGATAGCGATAATGATTATAATGATAACAATGATGATGATAATACTAATGATGATGATAATAATATCAATCATCATCATCGTCATCAACATCAGTGGAACATCACCGTCTTTTAAGAACTTCTTGCTATTTTTCTTCTCCTTCTTCTCTCAATCCCAAAGAATACAGTGGCCTACAAACCAAATATCTTTGTATCCTAAAATATCGGAGACAGTCGACGTGATCCGCGCTCGTCCTGCCACAGAGACTTGAGGTGTTTTTCGACCCTCACGGGTTTTCCTGAGCATCTGACCTTTTAGCACCAAGGTCTGTCGCAAGTGATTCGTAACCAATTTACATTCTTTGTAACATGCATATACATGCATGCATGTGCATTGTATCACATAGATGCACTGCGCAAGTGACGCAACAGTCACCCGACCTGCACGTCTTTTTGTATAACATGCTCACAAAAGAAGTAGTTTCTTATTTCTCCAACCAAGAACCAGTTAGGTACAGTGGTTACTCATCAGATGCTCTTAATACCACGTTGTCTGCAAAGCCTTCTCGTTTATATTCTGGGTTATCTTGTTTGTTTGTTTGTTTGTTTGTTGTTTTTTTTTTTTTTGGTCTAATTTCCATTTAATTGTCTAAACAATATTTTGGTCTGGTTATCAAAACAGTCTATCAGTCTACAGAGCAATTTCGTCTGATAACCGTTTGGTTTGACAATAGGTTTATTCAGAGGGCCTGCTATCAATTTTGTCAAACATGTTTGGTTGGTCTTACGTCTAAACAATATAACAATCACATCCCATATCCATTTCGACTGCAGGCAATAGATCTATTATACGCAATCATGTGGACTGATCGTTACACTCGTCATAATTACCGTATATGTATTTCTTGATAACAGTATCATTTTGGTATGATGTTGATTCTTAATTCAGATTTGAATAAGCGCGCCAATGTCTGTCCAAGAGTAATCTAGTGCTGTCAAGCAATTAACGCACCCTATTAAAACTATAGGGTCTTCTAAAATCCAAGAATTCTTCTAATGTAGACAATGGGGGATCAATTTGTGTGTGTGTGTGTGTGTGTGTGTGTGTGTGTGTGTGTGTGGAAAAAATCTGTTGCGTGAGGACATAAAGCGCATAGGGGAGGGCCATGAGAGCAAGCCTCACCGCAAAATAGGAAAACAAAGGAAATAAGCGTGATCGTATTGTCTAAATACTGAGCTGGCCTTGGGCAGGTGCGCAGTTTTGTATCGTGTTTTGAAGGCGAATCGGATGTAAACACAATAGTTATTATAAACTAAATTGGTATCAAACCGTTTTGATGCCAGAAATAATGAGTTTGCATTAAAAAACGGAGTGAGAATTTGACATCATTGGGTATAGGTCTCAACCCGGTTGCGTACTGAATGTGATACCTCCCTATACAGATCTAATAATAGACCAAATGGCGCAATAGAAGTAACAGGCCAAGCTAATGTTCCTCGGAACAAAATAATGATTAGATACACTAATCAATATACCAACTGATCTTTATACCAAACATGTAGTCTTAAATGAAAACGCTTCAAACATGATTTTGAAGTCCATGATTGTAATGAATAGTGTCCAATTTAGAGTAAGCAACCCGGCAGGCTTGCCGAGGAGGGCGCTATCTTTCGACTGAAGCTGCGAAATCTGTCATTTAGTAGATGTCGAAACTACGTCTGCTGTAAGGATGTGTCTTCACGTTTTCAAATCAGTCACATGTGCACTTTATTATTTTTGTTCCTTAGTAATAGACGACGCACTTTCATGGGCATGAACTAACATGAAAGTTCGATCACGCGAGGTATCAGTGTGTCCAAAAAATTTCATGGAACTGTCTCGTGTAGCTCTGTATATCATCGCCGAAATCTGCTCTGTTTCCGTGGATCACAGACCGACGAAAAACAAGGTCAAAAGAAAGCAATAACAATGGACCGATGAACTCAGCGCTATTTTGGAAGCTAACCGTCAGAGCAGATTTTTCTTGGCTCGCGTGCCGCCACGCAGCCCCACTGTTCACTTGTTCATTGGCCGTTCCCATCTGACCCAATGGCGACCGAAGGTTTGGTATCTCGGCGCCATTTTGTCTGGTACTTTGATAGGAGACTGACCACATCCACAACTATGAAGTCCAGCAGATACGAAACTTGATTTGATATCTTACTACAGTGATCGTCGCTACTTGACTTTAAAATTCGAACAAATCTCTGACACCACCTGTGCATGACGCACTTCCATATAACAGCGATTGGATGCATCATGACCGGTATACGATTGCGAGTAGCGTTACTTAAAGAATAGAATAAAATAAAACAAAACAAAACAAAACAAAAAAACTGATAATATTCGACTCCCGACAATCAGACACACATGGAGCCTCTTATATATAGGCCTACGTTACTGTTTCATTATTATGCTAATATAGAACTGCTCCTTTTGCAATATTATTCACACGCGGAGAACAACAAATGATTTCTTCGTATGCCTTACAGAAATTGGTGGTATAGAACACGGAGTTGAACATAGTATAAATAGATGCGATTTGAAGAATTATCAATTTCCCTTGCACATTGGATTATGCAGTGTGGCATTGTTTTCAAAGAGTTAATTTCGTGTAGGCCATAATATTAACTTAAATCAGTCAGGGTTCTCTTAAATTGGAAATTAAACAGAGCAGAAGAGAGCCGAAAAAAAAAGCAACAACCTTGAACAAACGATGGACTATGTATGCCATTCTCGTTGTTAGAGTAATCAGAAGCCAGCCTTTATATTATTGTAATGTACTACTCGTACTTGATTTTCATGTTAGATCTCAAACGTAACTTTAAATGTAATAACAGTCAGATCTATTGCCGACTTATTTCTGAAGGATTGAGGTTAGACCCCGAACTTTCAACTGTGGCCAAGCTAACTCCCCTTTCAATGACATATTGGTCAATGTGTTGATCACTAGCTTCCCTCTTGTCGCTGACAAAAGATATTGAGGGAAGATTGTCCTTTCTTTGTTTTGTTTCTAAGAAAAAAAAAAAGGAAATGGACACAACAGCAACATACAAAGGGACACACCACGAACAATGTATGGGCAAAATATCTGAATGCTTTGTGTTTCATTCGTTTTTTGTTTTTTGCTTCTTCTTTTTTTGCACAGGAGTAAACTATGACTCTTTGTCATAACAATACTCACTTGAGTCAGTTTATCCAAAATTGCTCATGACGGTTTTTTTTTTTTTGTCCCCGCGTAATCCCATGCTATTCAAGTTCAAGAAGGCGAAAAGTTTAGTTTCCTTTGTTGGTGACTGTGTTTAAGCAATTTATGGAGAACTATATACGGTATTGTAGTGCGGTCATCACAGTGTTTTACAACGACATCGGTACAGCTGTATAATTATATATCATATGTATTTTGATAAAAATACATTAAAGTTATAACTTTAAAGGGATCGTATATATAGTTTTGGTTGAGACCTAATTTCAGGTTTCTAACATTTTTTGGTGAGATAATGAGAAACCTCTTATGAAATGTGAAAGAGCATGTAATTCCATAAGGAATTCAACGTTTATTTGATAAAAATTGGTTTTGAAATGGCTGAGATATCCAACACAGTGCGATTCTAATAAGCGTGGCACCCACACTTTACTACGATCGCTTTGTTTTACTTTGTTTTTGAATGTTTCAGTCATTCCAAACCCGATTTTCATCAAATAAACTTTGAATTCCTCTTAAAATGGTATGCTCTGTATTATTTCATAAATGTTTTCTTGGTATCTCGCAAAAAGTTCAAAGCCCAATTCTCATCTCCACCAATACTGTACCATCCCTTTAACAAACTTAACCGGCACTTTGAGAATTACCTTATTGTGTCTGTCAATATTTCTTATTGAATTGCTGAGATTTACTAGAAATGTCTTTGTCTCGACTGATCGTGTTGCCTGAATATGCAACTAAATTACGACCAAAAAACGTATTTCGAAGGAACAGCCAAGAGCAAACCTTCAAACATAGATAGGAAGGCAAGCGTCATCATTGTGTACCATGATCTGGTTCTTGTATTGGTATTTTCCACACGATAGGCTATCGTTTCTCCTATTGACGTTCTCTTCCTGCAGATTGGTCGTTCTGGTTATCCACAAAGGTTACCCCATTCGAAAATCAAGGACCGTTGATCTACTTTTCAATCCATATCATCCTTGTTCTTGTTTAACTCACGTCGGCACACAACCTTGTGTCGTCCATGTCTTGTCAAAATTAAATGTTTCAACAGGAAAATATAAGCCAAAAGAAATAAAAGCAAATAAGAATAAAGCAATTAATTTACGCCACTAAAGACTAAAGGGTGTCGAAAATGTACCTACGCGTAGTATACGTATTTCTTGCCTGTTGGTTCATGTCAGGTGATCTCAAAATCTGGAAATTCGCTGGAAAAGAGAGAGAGAGGAAGAAAAGAGGAGGAGGAATGAGAAGAAGAGGAAGAAGAAGAAGAAGAAGAAAAAGAAGAAAAAGAAGAAGGAGAAGAAGAAGAGCAAGAACAAGAAGAACAAGAACAAGAAGAAGAAAAGACTGAAAAGTGGCAAAGTGTGCATACCACTTATGATTTCGAAAACAATTAGTATACTCGTATTACATTGGAATGCAAAATCACCGGATTTGTCTTTTCCCTCCTTTAAGTGATATGTAATGATGCTGGCTAGAAACTTTTCAGGGTTACTTTACTTTATTTCCTTCTTCTTCTTCTCTTTATCATAACAACCAAAAGTCGCCATTGTTTAGCAAGAGACTACACCAATCTCTGTAGTCTTCCGGTGTGTCGCCCAGGACGGAAAGCCCTGGCTGTGAAGACGTCACCCGAACTATGATATAAAGGGCTACGGAAGCAATCTCAACGATGTGATGGTCACATGAGAATGCAAGAAAACGCGGGGTTCTCTGTGGGTCTCACAGTAAAATTGTTGATTTGCGGTACAGATTCAGAAGTGATAATGAATGTGGTCACCCCTTTAATGTGTATGTCAAAGCTGTTTGTTTCCTTAGAGTTCATATTTATACAGAGGAAGTTTTTATTGCTTATCTAACTCTTACTGATTTGCGGTACAGATTCAGAAGTGATAATGAATGTGGTCACCTCTTTGATGGAAAGTATGTCCAACCGTTTGTTTCCTTAGAGTTCAAATTTATACAGAGGAAGTTTTTATTGTTTTTCCAAATCACTTACCATATTTAAAACAAAGCGACGGTGACTCATCTGTTTCAGGGTAGTGGGTCAGGGTCAAAGCTTCCTTAAAGACTGTTCGAAGAGTTGCCGTATGTATGAAAATCTTTTTTAGTGATGTTAGTGTTGCAAAATATCGATATTTAACATTTTGTTTAATTTCATGATAAGAAAAAATATTCACATTCGTTTAGTTATTTAACTCTTTTTGATGTCGTCCTTTATTTCGTATTGTGTGTCACATTTTTCAAATGTTCATTAAATATCATTGTTAAATCAACAACAGTGTCAAAGAAAATTGATCCTGAAATTGCGCAGATCAAGCTCAAAGCGCTTCTCTATCATTCTTCTTATGATCAACTGCTAGCTAGGAAGGTTCTCATGAAATCCATTCTTCGATGAGAATGTATACACAGGGACATGGTCCATGCATTATCTATAAGATGGCTATTGTAAAAAGACTAATATCCTAACTTAATCGTAACTAATTTTCTGTTGAGAAGACCAGCTATGGTTATTACTTTAGCAGTATCAGCACTTTGATTCCATAATGTGCGTAACTTAATATTTTATCAAGACGTTAATTCCTTGTCAAGCAAATGACCCTTTTTCAAATAGTTCCACGACATCGCTCCCATAAAATATCTGCGCGCTAAGCTATTATACCTACAAATAATATGACCCTATAATACCCCCAGTCCTAATCCTCATTTCAACCTAAAACCTAAACCCTATTACAACAACCCTGATCCTAAAGGAACTATAAGTTCTTCGACAAAATGAGACCGGAGCAATTGTCACAAGAGCGAATGTCTTGTCACCATCTCAATACTGTGTGCAAATTGATTTTGAGGCAGTATTTTGTGGTCAGCACGCACATAAAAATGATACGACCATAGCTGGCGCGCTTTTACTACACGTATTGACAGGAATGATCAGGGTCCCGCCAGGTTGCATCAAAGCTCCCAAATCACTTGAAGGTTACAATGACTGCAGAGCTACTAATTGTAAAAGTTACCATTATTTCATGCAACGTTCTAAAAAGCAAGGCTTTATTCTTGACAGCTCAATGCAGGCTGGGAGACGGGTTTGGCGAAGATTGGATACTTGACATATTCAAGGCTGTCTGATAGTTACAATGCTTCACGTTACACCGTAAACAGTAGGATCTTATCAATAAAATTTGCATTAAGCTCCGCAACTATTCGGTTGGATTTGTGCCTCTGCGACAAAGGGGAAGGGGATAGAAGTGGAATTGTATCATGCATTTGATTAAGAGCAATCATTTACCGGTTTCCTTCTTAGTCTGCAGACAAGAATTGTTTTCAGACGTTTTTTTTTTTCAGAAAAAACAAAGCAAACAAACAAACATCCTCGTCAAGTTGCATGTATCACTGTTGATGGGTCACGAATTAAGACAGGACTGGTGTGGAAATTTAATTCTTCCAATGTGTTCCTGAGATCGATGTTTAGAAACAGCAACCACTTCCAAATGTAGGAAATGCCAACAAAACTCCATCCCAGTTTGAAAATTGAAGAATCTATTACAACTTTACCACACATCATTCGATGTGAAGAAAATAAATCATTTCAATATTATGCCATTGAACTTTTCTGTTATAAATAATGTGAACATGCAATACTCCCAGTTCCTGAGAAATATTAATATTTTTATTATATAGTCCAGTTTGATGCAGCGTCTATTTGTGTTTATTTAAGTTTTAGTCTCTCTTATATACAACAGCCAAGGGTGCAATTTCTCTCTAACGAAAGGAAAACGATCTTCCAAAGTGTCAGTTTACAATGGCAGCGTTTCGTCAGCGCTCATCTTGTATCGACCAGAAAGAGAAGAAAAGAAAATGTCAGTCCACAATTGGTCAGTTCAAAATTCCTCTTTGCGCATGAGCAGAAAAAAAGGGCACTCGTACCAGATGTCTATCTGGTAATTCAATGGGATAAGCATCTGTGATGTATTGATTGTTCATATAATCCTTATAAATGCTGCTTGCCAGCACATCCACCTGACAGCAAACGTTGCGTTTGGCAATATCAAAAGAAAGGGATTGTTCAAACATTCAATGCAAAATAATGAAATGGATGCTTTCCCAAGTGTTAATTGACGTAACATTCTGGTCATCTGGTCTACTCGAGTTCATTCTTTGTTTGAACAGGATTGATAAGTCACATAAATAAAAAGTACCCCTAACCGACTGAGAAAAAAAAAGAAAAGAAAAGAAAAAAAAGTCATTCGTACCAATGTGCCCATGAGCTAACTCCGAACTGGCTTATTCAAGTGCACGCTGCGTGGCACAGGTATTGACGTACCGCGTATAATAACCTTGAAAACAGGAGACGCATCGTTGGATAATGTTCAAGTACAAGGGAGGATGAGTCTTCCGTTAAACAAATAGGATCATATACAAGGACCATGAAAACACGAGATAAAAGATTATAATCTTAAACTGCACGGAAGGATCACTCCTTCTATTCCGAAATGAAAGTTCCGGCTATCATATCTTGTCTGGCTCCATTTCCGACTACTGTACGACTGACTGTGATATTGTGATGATTGTGTGTGTTTCTATCTCTATGTAGCATTCAAGTTCCTTATTTTTCATAAGTTCAATTTCCCAAGGCGTATATCCTCATGGTTCCAAATATCGTATAACAAATCAAACTTCTTTGCGTGATAGCTGTATTCTCAAAGAAACTAAGCGCTTGAAGACCCTGTGGGGAAAAAAGGAAACTAGGACAAAACATTCAAAAGTCAAGAGCTGTATATCGACACATATGCAGCTATATCAGTGCACTAGTAGTGCATGGCAAGTGACTGAGTCGCAGGCACATACGCCAGCTTTAAATCGTTTGGACCGTCCATCGCCCTATTATAAGCGCGATTGCACGCCGTACGTGTTTGACTTGTTTTGGACATAATACTACGTGTATGCAGGGAGGTGGAAGAGAGAGGTTCCACCTCCCTGGTGTATGTACCAGAATACTGTAGTAGATGTAGAAAATAAAAATCCGACCTAAGTAAAAATATTAGGGTCTATTGGTTTCTATATACGCAACATCAGTGATCACCTCAAACAGATAAGGTGGTGTCAATGTCAACATAATGACCTCACAACTATCCAGTTTACCTACAATGATCGCCATTAAATTTGCCTTTTCGACGCGACATCAAAATGAAATACAGCACTTGTATCTTTCGCGTCAAAACCAATGTCTGTTGTTGTGTTGCTAGTCTGTAACTTAGCAGTTCTGTTGCTGTTAGGGGGACAGAGTTGCAGTTGCCATCACGATTTTTGACTTTTCGTGCACAAACCAACGGGAAAAATTGTGCGTTGATAACACCATCACCTCAGCGTATGGTCACAATGGGCATGTCGTCGCGATTAATATCACTTTGTGATGAAAATTTTAAGGCTTCTTTTTGCCACTTTGTTCCATGATCTGGAAATCATTTTATTAAGCGTTTTGTCAGATCTTTTCTTCAGACAAATTTGCTCTCAGCCAGTCAGATACAAGGATTTCAGTAACTCAGAACAGTTTGTCAGAAAAGAAAGATGTCTGTCAAAACGCTTCTGGTTCTGGTTCTGGTTCTGGTTCTGGTTGGGTTCTGCGCAATCACTGCCTGAAGACTGTTATCCCACGCAGCCGGTGTGAACGCGGATTTATTTCTTAAGATTTTAAATTTTGAAATGAGCTTTTTTGACCAGCTCTTCTACATTGGTTGCGTCAAGCATAATTTTGAAGTCCTTTAAGTTGGTAACACTTCTTATCTCTGGTGGTAAGAAGTTCCATTCTCTGGTTGTCCTTGGATAGAATGAGTGCTGGTAACATGTCTTGTTGAATGAAGGCATCTCTAGAATGTTGGGACCTGTTTGTCGCCGTGTTGAGCCGGGTCTCTGACATAGATGAACATTTGATGGGGTAATATCGTGTACTTCTTTAGAGATGGCAATCAATCGGAACTTGGTACGGCGGTTTTCCAAGGTTCCCATTGGAGTTTGGATAGGATGGATGTGACACTGGATCGTTTGTCATAATTGTTTACGACAAAACGAGCAGCCCGGCGTTGAATGGCCTCAATGCTCTTCTTTCTTGTAGCTTGATGAGGGTCCCAAATGGAAGCACAATACTCAAGCCTTGGGCGAACCAGCGTTTTGTAGGCTGTTTCTTTGACTGATTTATTACATGAATGGAGATTTCTTCTGATGATACCCAGCATTTGGTTTGCCTTTGTAATCTTGTTAATGTGGTGTGACCAAGTGAGATCTTTGCTTATCTCAACACCTAAGTATGGGTGGTGGCTTACTTGTTGTAGCTGTTTCCCTTTCTGGCGTGATAATAGGTTTGACTTTGTGGCTGACATGCATAGTAAAGCATTTTGACGGGTTGAAGGACATCTGCCATTGTGACGCCCACAAGCATAATAAGTCAATGTCTTTCTGAAGAGCTTTTGCATCCTGATCATTGCATATTTCCCGGTATATTATGCAGTCGTCTGCGAAAATTCGTACCTTGGACTTAACCACTTTTGGCAGGTCGTTAATAAGTAATTCTGTTCAAAAATACAATCCGACACGAAGGCTGCGTTCATCATTAGATACATTCTTACTCCAAACACCCAGAGTAAAACATGGGTCTATGGTGATCGTGCTTTTTCCGTTATGGGACCAAAATTGTGGAATCAGTTACCTCTTCAGTTAAGGGAACTGTCATCTACAGAGTCATTCAAATCCAAACTTAAAACTTATCTGTTCCTTTCATACTGAGGACTGTAATTGCTGTATGGCATTAATATTGGATCAATATTGTATTTTTAATTGGTATACGTTGTATTCTTTATTTGGTATATATTTGTTTTTGTTTACCATTTTCTTCTTTGTTGAAATGTTTGAATATGTATATACATGTAAATATTGATATCTTTTCATTTTTGAAGCGCCATGAGCACTGAAAAGTGGACCTGTGCGCTATACAAGTAGCCACTATTATTATTATTATTATTATCCGATGAAATGTTGCTCCTGCGACAATATATTGCCCCCATGAAATACTGTAGTACATATATGCATGCTAAACCAAACAAAGTATACCCACAAGCCTAATCCTATTCTAACCACAATCCTGATCCTCACATTAAACTAAACCTACTAAAACCGTATCACAACCCTAACCCTAACCCCAACCCTAACCCTAATAAAGTCCCTGGAGAAAATAAGACTGGAGCATCCGAGCAACTCGAACTGTCGTAGTAAAGTCGGTGTCACCATCAGTCTCCTGTAAGTTGTAGATGGACTGACATGCAGTAACATACCAGTGGAGGGAGATCAGTGGGTGCATGCATCACTTTTGTTGACAGCCGTTGAGGGCGGTACAGCAAATTTGGCTCGCTAGCAGCAGGCAGCCGGGTTCATTCTGAAGAGCTAGAGAAGCCCGCTGTAAATGTGACGAATTTTCAAGCTCAAATCGAATACTTGGTAAGCTGCTTGCTTGTTGGTTTTCTCAACAACGGACTGAATGCATTCTTATCCTACATTGGTTCAAATTGTGTCTGTAGTTGTGAGGTAGTCAGTCAAAATGTCCACACCAACAGAGCATACAACACGACACAGTATGCATGGAGTCGTACACAGTGATAAAGTGTACGACTCTCGTACAAAATTAATGTAGTCGTATTTAGGGCCACAGGCACAGCACTGCACACTGTAGTATACTGTACATGTATGTAAGGGCCATCGGCCCCTGTAGGCTGTAATTGTAGGGTTGGGGGTACCACGTATCGACACCCTAAGGATCTGTAGCTTGTTTATTCTAAAAATATAATACAAATCCGCCTAATTCTTACCTCAAATATGCCATAAATACTGCAGTTTTGAATGTCGTGACCGTCTCGTTGATTATGAATCTCCGTTTTAAAATAGCGCAATTTTAGTGCGTGCGTTCCGTTTTCTTCGCGCAGCTAAAAAGGGAACCTTGCGATCGACACCCCCTCTCCTCCATAGGTATACACGTGAATTTCACAGCATAGGTATACACGTGAATTTCACAGGCCATAGGTAATACACGTGAATTTCACAGCCATGCGTCGTTACTGATCGGATGTGTAATTTTTAGCTTGGTTTGTTTGAGTTTGATTTTCGTTTCTTCGTTTTTATTGTTTTTATAGCTAATGACACTTAATCCCGCGCGTACTTTTTTGTTCTATACGCAAACAGCCATGATACGCAGGGTGTCGATGGGAAGGTGCCCTGTCGATAGGTGGTGCCCCAACCATACTTGGTACTTGGTACTTGGTTAAGGTCCTCCTGAATACTCCTACTGGAGTTTTGACTGGAGGTGCCGGAGGGTGGACATTTAAACAATTATTCCATTTAATAACATCTCCTTAAATTTAGCAGAATCCGTTTGTGTGATTACGGAAGAAGGAAGTTCATTCCATGCTTTAATTGTGCGGGGAAAAAATGAGTTTCTGTGGACTTCCAGTCTGGAGGATGGTACTTCAAACTGATGAGAATGTCCGCGTCTACTTCGGATAAGCTTGGGTTTAGTGTGTGATAAATAATCAATATCCAATCTATTATTCAACATTTTGTGAAAACAAGTCAGGCGATGTGCTTCTCGTCTTGTTTGGAGTGACTTCCATCCAAGGGAGTTCAGGAGTTGAGTGACGCTAGATTCCTTGCTGTAGGTGTTGGTGACAAAACGTGCAGCTTGTCTCTGGATTCTCTCGATGGATGAAATATTTTTGTCAGTGTAAGGATCCCATGCGGCAACAGCGTATTCCAAGTGTGGTCTTACTAAGGTAGAATATAATTTTTGCTTGACAGTGGATGAACAATGATGAAAATTACGCCGGAGGAAGTTCAATACACTCGCAGCTTTAGAGGTTGAGTAGTGAGTATGGCAATTCCAGCGTAGGTCGTTTTGGATTTTGATGCCTAAGTACTTGATCTCCTTAGTTCCTTGGAGGGTAACACCACTGATGTTGTAGGATGCTTTACCTGGAGACCTCTGTCTAGTAACTCGCATAAATTCACATTTGGTAGGATTAAACTGCATGCCCCATCTGTGAGACCATTTGACCATTACGTCGAGGTCCTTTTGGAGATCACTCATATCATTCGGTGATTTAATTGGGCGATATAATAAACAATCATCGGCGAAGAGCCTAGTGGTACTGGAGACTTCTTTCTGGATGTCATTAATATACAGTAAAAACAGATGAGGGCCAAGCACTGTACCTTGTGGCGTACCACTCAAGACTGGATACCATTCAGAGCTCTTCCCATTTACACATACACGTTGAACACGCTTGGTAAGGAAATTTGTAATCCATCGCAAAATGTTAGAGCGAACTCCATAAAAATTCAACTTCTGGATTAGTTTTTTGTGTGGGATGACATCAAAAGCTTTTGAGAGATCCAGTGCAAGAACATCTGTTGGGATGTTACTATCCAAGTTCTTTGCGAGGTCATTTACAGTGAGTACAAGCTGTGACTCGCAGGATCTGTGCTTCCGAAACGCATGTTGGTTGTCGGAGAGAATGCTTTGTTCACTTAAATGATTCATTAATTGACTGTCGATTATATGTTCTAACAGTTTGCAGCATGTGCAGGTGAGAGAAATTGGACGATAATTTGCAGGGTCAGTGGTAGAGCCCTTTTTAAAAAGGGGGGCAACATTAGCACTTTTCCAGTCAAGCGGGAGTTCCCCTGAGTCAAGGGACTGTTGAAAGATGAACTGTAAAACAGGAGCCAATTCATCAGCAGCTATCTTAAGGGCTTGGTTCTGAATTTGATCAGGACCGATGGCTTTTGATGTATTAATATTAAGCAGCAGTTTACGTACACCATCAACACTGATCTTAATAGGTGGCATTTCGGGAAAAGAACTAGTTTGTAACTCAGGCAAGGGAGAACATTCATCTTCAGCTTCAGTAGAGAAGACGCTCTGGAAATGAGTGGCAAAAGTTTCTGCTTTCTCCTGATCAGTTGTAATCAAAACATCATTAACTTTAAGTGTCTGGATACCTGTATTATCTGTTCGTCTAGATTTAATATATCTCCAAAATTCCTTGGGCCGATCATCTTCAAGGATTGAAGAGACATACTGTCTGTGAGCAGTGCGTATGGCACGATCGACTTGCTTCCGTACCGAAATGAATTTATCCCAATCAGACTTAATACCACTTTTCTTAGCACGAATATAAAATTTCTCTTTTTTACTACAAAGGCGTTTCAATTTAGACGAAAACCAAGGAGGACGAGGTCGTCCCTTGGTAAACTTATGAGGAACATTATCTAATACAATATTGTTTAAAGAATTCTTGAACCAGGTCCAGTTCTCATCAACAGAACGAGTATCAGGTTTCATTTTGAAAAAGTCCTGCCCTAATTCCTTGGCCGACTTTACGAAACCTTCACTATTCACTTTCCTCCACAAGGAGATTTTACGTTGTGGTTTCATTGGAAGTTCAATTTTAGTGAGCAGTTTGGCCAGAACAATAAAATGATCACTTATTCCAGCACGAGGGGAAACCTCTGGAATTAAATCAGGATGAGAGGTTAATAAAAGATCCAAAGTGTTTTCAGTCCCGGTAGTGTAATCATGTCGTGTAGAAAACGAAACCTTCTGTGTCAGGTGATTATTTATGATGAGGTCAGACAAAGATTCTTGTAATGCACCTTTGGGTATGCTATGAGAGAGATCTGACCAATCTAAACCAGGCACATTAAAGTCACCCCCTAAAACAATTATTGAGGAACTTGCTGAAGCATTAAGTGTGGCAAGGTTAGAATCCAATTCCAGAAGAGGAGCTATATTCTTATCAGGCGGCCGATAAAAACAGCCAATTTGAAAAGTGCGGCCTTGTATTGAGGCCTGACACCAAATTTGTTCAGTACTACTTTCCAGATCCGTGCGTTGGAAACATGGAATAGAGTTCTTTACCCCTATAAAAACACCACCTCCATGAGCGTTCCGATCCTTTCTAAATACCTGGAAATATGATGGAAAAATTTCTGCAGATTTAATTGAGGGATCAAGCCAGGACTCTGTCCCAAGGATAATATCAATGTCTTCTGATTCAATAAAAGAGCCCAGGATAGCTGCTTTGCCCTTTACACTGCAGCAATTAATAACAGCAATTTTAATACACACTTTTGTACCATCAGTGTTTGGTTTACGTGGTGTACTTGAACCAGACCTATGTGGGTTATCCACAGGGGTTTTTGGGTGTGGACTTGAAGAGTGATTACTAATAAGATCAGATTTGAATAGGTGCACAGATGTAGACTCTATGTAGACTCTACATAGATCTATACTACATGTAAGTCTGTTAGTGTTACATGTCATTAGAACTTTGTTAGAACTCTATAGACAAACTGCATCTGTTATTGTAGGCATTCTTTACCATGCTTTTCAATGGATATCGACTTGTCATGTATAAATAATGGCACTTTATTTTGGTGCTGACAAATTAAACGGGTGCGGTGCATGTCTAACGTAAATTAGGGTCTAGTAAATTAGTAATTGATTAGAATTAGCTGACAGCCCTGTCACTGTACGCAAGTGTCGCGCTCGGGTATGCCGTGCTGGCTTTTACCTTTTCACAGCATATACATCTGGTCGGGCTAACTGCGACAGCCGCCACACGCGGTCTCCAGGGCTACTGGTCGGATAACTGCGAGCTGCGACCAGCCCCAACACGCAGTGGTGGGGCTCCCACAGTATAACTGTGTACACAGAGCGTCCCGGGGTTACTGGTCGGGCTAGTTGGAACACACTCACTACAGTACGTCAACGAGTATCACTAGATTTATCCACTTCCCTGCCCTGCCTGGAGCTGGTTAAGATTTGCCTTATTCAGAATCATGAAAAGGCAATGGTCCCCACTCAAAATTCAATGATATGAAAATAATATGTAGTACATTAGAGATTAACATGTACATTGTAGATACCTCTAACTGTAAGTAAAAAAAAAAAACAAACAAACAAAACAACCCCCCCCCCCCCAAATTCTATTTCTATTGATTATTTGTGGAGTGGCTACACTGAGTACAGACAGTGTTTATACTATTATAGTTCAAGTAGATGCTCTAACGAGTGTTACTGTTACAAATCTATAACATGTTATTACCTCCGCCAAGAAAGGAGGTTAAGTCACACGCAGTGATCATCGGCGTTGGTTATATTTTCTGTATATTGTTGTCGACTATGATGTCATGAACTGTAGTACTGTAAAAGTGGAAATTTTCGCGGTGTTGAAATTTTCGCGGATTTCGCGCAACCAGAAGCTAGCGCGAAAATAAAAGCACGCGAATGTTTTTGCGTGCCATATGTTCCAGTAGCTGATGTCTTGATTTCGCGAAATTAAAAACACGCGAAACTCTTCTTACCTGGCCAAGCGTGAAAAATTAGTCACGCGAAAATATCCATTTTTACAGTAGTCTCCTTATCCAGCAGTGACTGCACTGAAACTTCAAAAATTCATAACTTTTGAATTGACTGTCCGATTTTCCTCAAACTTCAAATGACATGTATTCTGCTAATAATGCTACTTTCACTCAATCCAAATTTATATTTGGGTTTTAAAAACATCACTGGAAAGGCATACTTAATGCATCATGAGAGACGTAAAATTTTACCTTTTATTTGATAGACTGCCATTACTGTTGATGTTTTTAAAGCAGGTTATTCAAATGATGCAGAAAAGAGTTAGATTCACTTTGCACTGGTATGGAATTGATCCCGGCTAAATATCCCAACCCTCACCTATGAAAACAGTTACAGTTACACCACCAAAAAAAGCCACATTTTCAGAGAAATTATGAAAGTAGGTCAAAAAGTTTTTTTTTTAGTATGCACGCAGCAGATTGCATTATTGACACTACAGCTTCAAGGGATGGTATAGTTTTGGTTTATATGGGGGATTCAGGTTTTACTTTTTATGCCTCCGCCAACGAAGTGGCCGGAGGCATTATGTTTTCGGATCGTCCGTCCGTCCGTCCGTACGTATGTACGTCCGTCCCGTTTTGTTTTTGTCGATATCTCAAGAACCGTGTGGTGGTTTTACATCAAACTTGGTATGAGGGTATAACCTGGGGGGACAATACTTTATTTAGATTTTAGGCTCACGGGGTCAAAGATCAAAGGTCACAGGTTATTTTGTGAAAAAAGGTTGAAATTTCATGTTTTTCTCCATATCTCGCAAATGGTTCAAGGTATCTTCATGGAACTTAGTATATATGCATGTACCGATGGGCAGTGATTATCTAGGGAAGTTGGGGGTCATGGGTCAAAGGTCAAGGTCAACTCCTCAAAATATCACTACTTTCCTTATATTTATGCAATGCCTGAAGGATTTTTTTTAAAACTTGATGTATGCATGTACCGGTATAACCCAATATATATTCTGTGAGAAGTTTCTTGCCAAAAGGTCAAAGGTCAAAAGGTCAAATGAAAGGGCTAAATTGCACTTCTTCCTCCATATCTCAAAAGTAACTCAAGGTATTATCATGAAACTTACATATTTATGCATGTTCTACCTAACAGTGATTCTCTTTGGAACTGTGAGGTCAAAGGTCAAAGGCCAGGTTTAGATAATACTATTTTACCATTTGATACTGAAATTATACTTTTTCTCAATACCTTGAAAATTACTCAATGCATAAACTTATAAAAGGGTCAAAAGTCAAGTAAAAATCATCAGTTCCCCCAAATACCTGTACTCTGACGTTTTAATCATTCATCCAATTGAACCTAGTTCTAGGAAAGTGAACATTTAGCACATTTGTGGCAAACCTGTCATTTTAATATTTTGCCATTTGTGTTAAACTGTCATCACACATTGTCAAGACATTGTACTATAGACCTATTAGGAGAACCATGCATTATTGCGGAGGCATACACCAGTCGCCGTAGCGACATTTCTAGTTCTGAGATATTAGAGATCCTATTTTATGAAATATTAAAGAGCATACAATTCTAAGAGAAATTCAAAGTGTATTTGATAAAGATCAGTTTTGAAATGGCTGAGATATCCAAAAACAAAGAGTTCCTAATGAAGGGTTGGACCTACCTTTTATTAAGACCACTTTGTTTTACTTTGTGTTGAATTTTGATATCTCAGCCATTTCAAGACTGATTTTCATCAAATAAACTTTGAATTCCTCATAGAATTGTATGCTCTTTATACAGTGCACTCCCGTTATAACGAACATGGTTATAAAGAAATTCTGGTTACAACGAAATAAAAATCAAGGTCGTGAAATTATCAGCCCTATGCTTTTTATTGTTTATTCATTCGGTTATAATGAAATTTCGATATAACAAAAGAAAGCTGCTGGGCCCGAGGACTTTGTTATAACGGGAGTCCACTGTATGTGGTTTCTAATTATCTCGCAAAATGTTAAAACCTGATTAAGCATCTCAACCAAAACTATACCATCCCTTATATGCTAAAGCTTCAATTATCACGGGAGAGGGACATCTCCCTCCCTTTTCCATTATTTTAATTCCCTCTGACCTTGGCATCTCTGTATTCCTAAGTCTTCAAAGGACAAAATTGTAAGTTTAAAGTTTAAAAATCAAATTTGTGTACAGCTAGAATACACACACACACACACACAAAATAGCTATACATGTAATTCACCCATGATAGCCCCTGAAAGTACAGGTATGTAATATTTCGATACATTAGATCAGATTTCTATTTAACAATTTGGCACTTGTGCTCTAAGCATTGAAGTTCTGCTCCGTAAGCGCCAATGCTGATGTGTGCGCGTTCTAGCTATACGCACGTGTTTTTATGAATACAGTGGAAACTCGATATAACGAGATGGTCGGGACCGAGTCATTTTCCTCGTTATAGCCGATATATCGTTATATCAGTAGGCATAAAAGAAGGCATAACATAAAGACATTAATTTGCACATGTGGGACTACCCATCATATTTCAATAAATAATGATAACTTGATATTGTGTGTGAGGGAATTACTCACCTTTATGGGTAAGAAGATGTTTTTCGCCAAGGAAATCCAATCAAGAATGTGTTTCTTATTAATTGTAGATGTTTGAATTTGTAAATTTATATAGCTTGCGATTGTATCAAGATCGTCTGTGGATTGGTATGTGGTTATCGTATGGGTGTGTGTTGTGTGGAAAGCTTGAATATGGTCTGCACAATGCTGTGTGTGTATGTGACATATTCTGTATGTACACTATGACTGCGTGTGTGTGAAGATGGGGAATTCCCTACGTAGAAGGCCAATCACAGCATCAGATTGCCTCACACCTGCTAAACGTCATGATGGTGTCATGTATACATATGGCCGTCCCACCACATTTTCTGCATGTATCAGTGTGCGCACTAACACACACTTACACGTACAACATGCAGTGCTAGCTGGAGTGCACTGAAGAAAATCATTATGTGTGTACAAGACAGTTTTTGGCGCATCAAGCTTTACAATCTCGGAAGATGATAGCACAGGCGAAGTAAAGCTTTACCGAAGGCATTTTGCTTTACCTCGCTATAGCAGGTTTGATTGACTATGTTTTTCTTTGTTTGGAAGTCACAAAATTTATCTCGTTATAGCAGTTATTTCGTTATAGCCGATCTCGCTATAAGAGTAGCATTTTACATAGACTTGTGTGGAAGGAAATTTGGGACCGGGAAAATTTCCTCGTTATAACCGATATCTCGTTATAGCAGTGTTCGTTATACCGAGTTTCCCCTGTAATATGTATCACGATTCTATGTCTGTCTGTTAGCTGATTGTATATCACTATCGTTCAACTTACTCAAGACATATTTGGAAAAAGATGTCGAAAGCATGATCGTCGATTGAAAAAATTGGGTGATCGACTAGTCTATTTCAAGTTGTTTCAAATGTGTTAATGCTTGCATGATATGCAATGGTACGCAATACCTGTAGCTAGTATTAATTCATTTTTGTTTTGTGTTTTCAATTTTCTTCACGTCCTCATAGACCTTAATCCTGTCACGATGGTGATGGAATTACTGAGAAACTACTGGTGGGCTGCCATCACACCAGCCTTTGCCCTGGTGGGTATCTACCTGGACAAGCAGCAGAACGTGCGATATTCCGGCTGGAAGAACAGGACACAGCTGTACCAGAGAGAGCTGACGGAAGGAGAGGACCCATGGACCTCAAGGACCAAATCATGATGCCTCTGATGACTGGCTGGACGAGGGGAGGGAACGAGTGGTCTCAAGACATCAAGCTGGCTTCCTGCCCAATGGTCCTGCTTTCCTTGATATTTTCTGCTCCTCCTATTACTTTTTATTTTCGATGTACAGAATTTAGAGTGGACACATGAACTGAACTTTTCTGCCAGAGTGGAGCCACGATCCCCATTCTTCAAAAACATACGACCTGAGACTCTCCATTGATTGCACTCATCATCTGTGAGCAAGGCCTGTCATCAGCGTGCATTATGAACTATGTCCAAGATTATAGTTAATCACTGTATTCGAGAATGCACTTTCTAATGTTCTTGGGATGAGAGAGATGTTATGGTTATGTGCTGGATTGCCTTGCCTCATACCATGTGATTATGGTGTCAAAGCCTAGTCTCCACTATATCATAGGGGGTGGGGATGGTTACAAATTGCTGAGTGTCACCCTTCACCCAATAGTGAATGGGGTTTGAATTTAAAAAAAAAAAAAAGAAAAAAAAATCAGCCAACAAGCAATAATCCTTTGATGATGAGCATAGATGGTGTACACTTGGTTTGCAGACAGTAGAAACATAACCACTTTCTAGACCTGACCTGACCTAAATCTGTATCTGCAAGGGAAAGTCTAAAGCAGCAATCATTACAGTAGTCACGTTATCGTACTGCATTTATAATTGCATCAAGAAGGTTGTTCACCATATTGCACATTGTATTCTAATTTTGTCCAACCTGTCCAAAGTTATATTCCTGGGCAAAAGTTCAACACTGTACCAACCTACCCTTGCGATCAATATTGAAATGCATTCTTGACAGGTAAGAGGCTCTCAGTGATTAGATCTTCTTTTTCTCCCGAATATACTGTACATGTCATGGTGGTGGTAAACCTTCACAAGATGGAAGCACAGTGCATTTTAAATATGAACAAGGGATGGACTTTATCACATGAGGGTTTCTCAGAGAAATGTCAGCATTGTATGTTTTATGAATAAAGAAAAGTGAATGACTATGATCAGTTTTGTGCAGACTCTTATTAAATATGTGTGTCATATTTATTCAGAATGCATGTACAATGTACTGTGTTGATATGTGTTTGTAGTTGCACATGGATCCATTAGAAAAAAAAAAAATCAGATAAAAAGTGTCTCAGATGTATGACAGAAAATGAATACATGTACACCATATAGGAACTCAGGCATTCTACATTCTTACAGCACTTTCACATACACTCAAGACTATAATTAAAGCAGTGACCCCACATAAAGTTGCTTGTCTGTCATCTTTTTGTTTGGTTTTAAAGATGATGTAATTATCACAATTACAATGTACACCTGCATACTGGGTAAAGACAACTTCTGCAAGATTTAACTTTTGATGTACATTGTATTTGACAAACTTATTTCATCTTGTTCTGAGTACATTGTAAATGTACCGTTAGACCGTTTTCACTTTTGACAGTAGTGTTTTGCTATGTGTATTTTTTTTCCACTGGTAATGATGGAAATGTCCTCACAGCAATACTGTCTGTGTGGAAAGAAGAAGTACATTGTACACAGTTGTGTATTAGGCCTATGAGAACTCTTTATGTGAGGTCTTTTTTTATACTCTTGTTCAGACATATCTTTGTGTGTAATTGTCCATGTTCTTGTTGCTAAGCAGTCACAGTCTGAATCCATTTGCGCCGAGGGAAATGTACCGACTTGCATGAAATATGCTCTGATGTAATCATAAATTGGTTTTCATCTGTCCTCATAGGCAAGACAAAAAATGGAGAAAATTGTGGACTAGAAACTTTGGATTAACTTGAGCTTAGCTGTACACAAATACATGTATAGCTGTCACACATTGATAGTTTTGACTATGATGCATATGGACAGTGTATGGGCACCACACCACCCAAGTCAAGTCAAGATACAGTATACAAGTATTTCTGCCTCTAAAAAGTTTAATTACATTGTATTTACAGCCAGAACATGTGCTGAGACTGTACAGACTAAAAAATTCACAGTGTCTAGACATTATGTATACTATATGCATACATGTAACTTAATATGCTTCTGGCCAGCTGCACACGACTTGTATGACTGAAGTGCATGTCTGGTTTAGAAAGCAAAAACAAAGTTGCAAAAGACGAGTAGAATGCCCATGTAGATTAACTTTGGTGCAGGTTCTGCCACATGCAAAGCTTGATTGCAAACCATTCTTGCAAAACCTTTACACTGTAATTTTATTTTTGTTTTTTGTACAGCACATGTGACTTCTTTCAATTTTAGTAGGATTACACTGTACATAATTTTTATTTTGTACAGTTGTATTTCAGTAGACAAAACAATATTCAAATGAATTCTTGTTTCCTGCAGAAAATGAAGGTTCATTAGTCAGTACATGTATATTGAAACATGAGACACAGCAACAAGTGCCTCTTTGTTTTGAAATTTAAAATCTGTACATGCAGTGGTATCATAGACCACTCTATAGCTGGCAAAAAAAAAGGAAGTCAATGTACGACATCACACACTGAACTAAGATGTACTTGTACAGTGGAACCTTGTTATAAAGAGGTTGAATATACAAAACCCTCTGGTAACATGGCAATTTTTTCTGGTCCTAATGTACAAATGATGCACAGGACTGAGTGGATCGGTGAGAATTGGATGCGCGAGCTTAAAGGACAAGTTCACCTTCATAAACATAAGGATTGAGAGAATGTAGCAATATTAGTAGAACACATCATTAAAAGTTTGAGGAAAATCGGACAATCCGTTTAAAAGTTATGAATTTTTGAAGTTTTGGTGCAGTAACCGCTGGATGAGAAGACTACTGCAGTGTGTGAATAACTTAGATGTCACATACGTACAACAATATAAGGAAAATATAAAGAGAATTTCACAAAATTTCATCTTTTCAAAAAAGTACACATTCCCCCGACTCGTTACCGACAAATGTTATGGGTAATGTTATTCCCCCTGCCTTTAGAAAGAGGCAAGTCAAGTGCTCTTTTATTATGCGAAAAAAGTGAAAATATGTTGAATTTTCTTTACATTTTCTTTATACTGTACATACAGTACACATAGTAAGAAACCTGATAGACTGTATAACAAGGTAACCATGGGTTTTAGGACCTCATTACAACAAGGTTCTCCTGTACTGGATTTCATGATATTCTGCTAGTCCATCAAGTTCTATCTCACTGCAATCCACTAATACTGCATCATAATTTATATGTCAAATGAACCTAATTGTATCATAAGGTAAAAGTTTGAATTGGTTTGTTGGTCATGTATACCGGTACATATACATATTGGGTATACTATACAGTTGTATATTAAAAGACACCTCTTTGATGTATGTTATGCACAATTAGGTTTGGCATATATGGAAGTTAATCCATTGCACATTTGCATAATTCATGTTAAAATTAGCATCATAAACATGATACATACTAATTTTGACAAACATCTAATGGTAAAAATTTTCCGCCATTATTAACATAAGAAAACACATGTTAATCCTAGCCATGTCATTGCACTACAACAATGGCAACAATTATTTCACTGATCAGTACTAAAGCTTCCTGTTCTGAAGGAAGGTTAAAAAAGTGGAAGAAAAAAGATCCAACCCTCAACCTACCATTTAGTGGATATTCAAATAACATCAATAATACTGTACATTTGTATTACAAATACATGTAATAGCACCCAATTGCCAACAGGCAGCTACTGCCTCACAGAATGTCAAACAAATACAGTACATTGTAGTGTCAAAATAATTATTTTTTTCCTTTTTTTTTTAATTGAAAGGGGGGGGGGGGGGGTACCAATACAATGTACAGTATATTTGTTGACTGTAACCCTCACTTCTTGTTGCTAATTTTGGCCAGAAACTTATGACTGCAAGCTTTTGCAGCAATCAGTTATCACACCATATCAAAACTTTGGAAGATGAGTTGCCATGCCGACGGCATTCTCCAGATGCTCTTCAATCAAGTAACAGTTTGTACATTGCAGCTCCCTCAGCCTGTTCTCTCCAGAGGGCATCAATGATGTGGATGTACCCTCACCGCATCATGGAGAGGAGTTGTTTGCTCTTGAGTTTTGATGCCATCTCTGCGTTGCGGAGGGCGATGCTCCTCAGCTTTGCCTGATTGAGGCGCTCCTTCAGCTCCGTCACCCTGGTGTTGTCGGAGGTGGTGATGACGACTTCATCCCGGTTGTTGGATGGGGGCTGGTTTTCCTTTCCAGTCACAAAGTGGACCTTCTTCTTGGCTTTCAGGTTGGTTGGATGAATGTCGTCGACGAAGTCTAAACACACAAATGGGAGACAGGCAGAAGGAAACGGATTAAGGTAATCTTTCCGCAGGACACCCTGCATTTTACCTGGCACAATTTCTTTTTTGTTTATACAGTGTATTGGCAATCACATGCAGGTCTCAATCACCTTGAAATAGTTCTGTAACCAAAGTTTTGGGGTTACACAAGGGAAGTACAGTAGACTCTAATACATGTAATAACAATCTGTTTGGGACCATAATTCAAAGTCACTTTGTCAAACCACATTTCGTTTTATGGTGAATCAAATCTTGAAAAATAATGAAATAAAAACATTTTGAACTATGGGAATGATCAGACACTTGTTATAATCTGAAATTGCCTTGTAAGTACTGTACTTGTACATTTACAGTATTCCTAAAAACAGAGTCCACTGTACCTATGTACATACCTGTACAAAGTATGCAGTTATGTACATGTACAGTTGTATGCTTTGGATAGCCTTTTTGAATTTATGAACAAAGAGTTGCAAGACACACACACACACACACACACACACAATGCAGAAAGAAGGCACAAAGTATCAAGTTGCAGTAAAGTACATGTGTATTGATGCAAGTCTACAGCAAAATTTATTGATAAAAGTAAGTAATCCTTCGGTAAGTGTTAATCATCCACTTTATGCAGAATCTGCACTTCTATTTTTTTTTGTGGGGAAAAAACCCCAACAACACACACACACACACACACACACCAAACTTTCTTCAATAGAAATTTGTGTGGGCTGTGCTGATGTAATCCAACTTACAATCTGTGGTTTGTTACATGTACCCTGACATGTACTTGTCAACCAATCACATTGCTATTTTGATTTGTGTGTGTGTACATGTATTGTATGTGCAATGTAATTGGTTTGAAATACACTGTACATGTTGTGTTTGATGTACAGTACCATACTTTGTGCATCATGCATCAGTAATAAATAAAACATGAAGTACACTGGGTAAAGGATTGGCACTTCACAATTACATGTACATTCCCAACATCACTCACAGAACAATTCACAATATTCCCTGCTTCTTTGACTCTCCTTACATAATCTCCTGTCAACATTTTGCTACAGTAGACTCCCGTTAAAACGAAGTCTCTTTCGATATATCGAAATAAACAATTAAAATACATAGAGTGGATTACGCTGCGGCCTGAATTTTTACTTAGTCGTAACCAGAATTTTGTAATAAATGTGTTCGTCATTACGGGAGTGCACCCGCATTTTGTAATGTAATTGCCGGCATTTCAGTAAGCTGACTACTGACAGGGATCCACACACCCACAAGAGTGCATTACAGGCAATCATATAATTTCTTCCACTTTCTCTTTTTAATCCATTTGAAGTACCCGGTACAAATAATTATATATTTAGTGCAATTGCAATGCTATGTGTACATGATATTGCCAAGAAAAAAAAGAAAGAAAACAAACACTGAACAAAATATACAATACTAGTATCGCTGTTTACAGATTACTGTAAAAGTGGAATTTTTCGCGCATTTCGCGCAACCAGAAACTAAAGCGAAAATAAAAGCACGCGAATATTTTTGCTTGCCATATGTTCCTGTATGTTTTGTCTTGATTCCGCGGAATTAAAAACACGCGAAACTCTTCTTACCCGGCCAAGCGCGAAAAATTAGTCACGCGAAAATATCCACTTTTACAGTAGACACAAATATAACTACACACGAGGCACATTTCAATTAATTCTTTCCCCTACATTCAAAATGCTGCGACTTAATACTAGAGTTGCTTGTGATGTATTACATCTATTGCTCACATGGGTAGAGTGTCTTTGGAAATCAGATTCTTTTGGATGTCAAATATTCTCATGCACAAAGAATGGGGAAAAGGAAGAAGCATTTCCCAGTACATGTATAATCATGCTGTCATTTCTTGATCTCCATGTATCCATATCAATATTCATATCAAGCAATGGTAATGTTAACTATACAACATGATTGCAAACCAGTGAATTACTAGTGCATCAAGTCATCACATCTGGTAAAACCCTGTAATAATAAGATATGCACTGAGTCATTCATTCAATGGCCCACATGACTATGAGTCCATCCATCCATCCATCCATCCATACAGTACTTTCAGTCCTATCTGACCAGACAGATGGCACTCCCCCTCCCCCCCCCAAAAAAAAAAAAAAAAACAGAGGAAAAGATATATGAATCTGTTTTAATTCAAGAGAAGGCTTCCTTTCAGTTGATCTTATGCATTGTACATGAGTAGAAACACTTGCCATCTCATCAGAGTCAAAATGTATTGAAGGGCCTCACGAACACAAGAGTTGACAAGGTCTTCCACACGGTTGAACACTAACCCTTTCTTTAAATGCAAACACTTTAATTTGCACTTTAAATGCAAAGATATTTCTCTCTCACACACACTTCCATGATACTAGTACCTAAAGGCTTAATTACATAAAACATTTTATATCATAATTTCGTGAGAAATTACGTCATATATGAGATCCCGCTAGTGCGCGCGCCACTCAATTTGTTAGTCACCGCCATCTTGCTTACACGCGAATTTCTGTGCTTGGAAAATTCGCTGTAATTACACTTGAAAATTCGAGTTTTCGTTCAAGTTAGATCGACGTTTTCTGGTTTTAACGATCATTCTTCAGCCGAACAGCAATGAAATTTATGTCTTCGACCAACGTTCCAAATGCATATCAACTGACTACTAGAAATAATCAATCTAAATTGTTACTTTGTGAGTCCTTTTGTGATCAGTCCATGAAGAAACAAAAGTTCTATGTGCCTTCGCACTTCCCTATTTTTAGAATGTCTGTCCTTGCTGTAAATTGTGTAAATTTTGTAAATGATAATAAATGGCCAAGTTGCCTTTGTTTGCTTCAAAAAATTGGGTGAGTAACTCAAAAGTAATAGACGTCTGTCACTTTAATGAATAAAAACTTTAGAACCACAGACACAGTGCTACAGCAGATACACGTACATGTATGTATAAAGGTACAATTCTACAACATCAATACAACTGTATTTTCTTTGTTTCTCTTACACACATACTGTATTGCCCTTGCAAAACACACCTACAACATACAAACATTTAAGCAGCACACTCGACATCAACAAGTAAACTTCATGCTGGAGTCAATGCTGTCCAGTCGTTAAAGTAACCGTCACAAAAGTATTACATGCAGATCTTCTGTTTCAGCAAGTCCATAATCACTGCAGAGCCGATATTGCTGCGAGCTTGACACCATAACATTCTTCGGGTACATATACTATGATGACACACTGACCCAACAGTGGGACCACGGAGTTACAGGTAGCTCCATAGTGGGACAACGGAGCTACAGGTAGCTCCATAGTGGGACAGTGGACATTCCATCTGGCACTGGTCTCTTCAGACCCTCATACTTCGTGGAGGAGGGCTTCAATTGGCAATCAATACGGGAGGCAGGGTTGCCTACCTGGCACATTCATTATGTACCTTGCACACACAAATGGAAACTCATTTTGCTGTTCGAGACTGGGCGAGATCCTACCTTTTTGGCTGCGCAGCTCAGTCACTCGGCTGGGCTTTGGATTCCTGCACTGCAATAGCTCCTCAGCCCTACACAGTCAAACGGGGTTGATAAACACAAGGCGTTAGTAAACATACAGACATGTACACAGAGGTATGGTACAATATGGTATCATGTATGCAGCATTGTCTTTCTGCGAGCAGTTTCATCTTTAGAAATCAGACTAAACTAGAAATATCACTTAAGGTGATTAATACCCCCGCCCCGTGACGACAGTCTTACCCAAGGAATAAGCTTTCCTTGATCTTCTGCCATTTAAATGCCGTTACCATGGCAACGCAGCTTCCGACACGTCCGAAAAATATGTCTTGCACATCTTCCCACCAAGACTATTGTGTGTGCCACATTTCATAAGCTTTTGTCAAAAACTGAGGAAGTAGTTCAATCCACAAGATCTTTCCTTGATCTTCCACCATTAATATGCCATTACCATGGCAACGCAGCTTCCGACACGTCCGAAAAATATGTCTTTCACATCTTCCCACCAAGATCAAGGTGTGTGCCACATTTCATAAGCTTTGGTCAAAAAACTGAGGAAGTAGTTAAATCCGCAAGATCTTTCCTTGATCTTCTGCCATTAATATGCCGTTACCATGGCAACATACTTTCGGGTACTGTCAAAAAATACGTCTTGCACATCTACAACCAAAGGCACACATCTGTACCAAGTTTCATGCAAATTGGGCAAAAACTGAGGAAGTAGTTTGCAACACAAAATTTTCCATCATTTTGGCTCATGATATGTGAGCTGTTACCATGGCAACATACTTTTTGTCACTGTCAAGAAATGTGTCATGCTGACCTATATCCTAAGACAAACATTCAATATGAATTCCATGAGAATTGGAAGAACACTGATGAAGCAGTTTTGCCATGAAGCATTTTGCCCTATATTTTACCAATAACATGCCGTTACCATGGCAACGCACTTTTTGCCACTGCGGAAATATGTGTCTTGCACATTAACATATTCAGATGAACATCTGTACCTAATTTCATAAAAATTGATCAAAAACTGTGGGAGGAGTTCGCGACGCAAGATTTGTACCCATTTTTGCCCATAATATGCCGTTACCATGGCAACGTACTTTTGGGTACTGTCAAAAAATACGTCTTGCACATCTACAACCCAAGGCACACATCTGTGCCAAGTTTTATGGGAATCGGTTGAAAACTGAGGAAGTAGTTCGCGACGCAAGGTTTGCAACGGACCGACCGCCCGACCGCCCGACCGCCCGACCGTCCGCTGATTCCTATATACCCCCTTCAAACTTCGTTTGGCGGGGGTATAAAAAGGCATCCAATAACAATTGAAATACAAGCACTGTATAATTAGTGAATGTCACCAAGAATCTTCAACCTTAGTTACTAATACAGAGCTTGGATTCCCTAAAATGGTTTAGCTTGAGGAGTGAATGGTATTGTAAAATAGTTTTGGTCTCCTCCAGTGGCTGCTTTCACCATCCAACACAAGGCAATGGTGCTTTTATGGCTGACAAAGCTTATTGTTTCATCCTCTTTCTAGACATGGCCAATGAACTTCCTTTGATCAGTGAACCCTGGACTGTTGTTCTTGGAGGCAGCCTTTAATCCTCTTTACCACCCCTCCTTTGTCCCCTGCCTATATTGTTCTGCGAAACCAGGATATGCTTGTTGCAGACCTTACAAGACACAATAAAAGCCATGGGAAACTTCAATGAACCCTGCACGCATTCACACTGTTGACTGGTAAGCATTTACTTTCAAAGGGTGAATGACCACATCCTGTCTCCGGAGAAGGAGATCCACATCCACATGCTTTGCTGAAAATCTGAAAAGCATTTTCACATTTGTTACCCAGACTTGTGAAAGCAATCACAAAGGTTACCAGTTCATTCAAAGACAACATTTCATCTCCATTCAGCTTGAGTAAAATTCTTGCTAGCTATCTATCAAAGTATTCAGAAGTGAGTTCTGAAACCCTCAGTCCTGTGGTCCCTTCCACTTGAGGCTTCATGACACTGCAGGCAAATGTTCTAGGCATCATAACAAGCTATTAGCAATAGTATTATAATATGCCAGTTACATAGGCAAATATTTCAGGCTGTACCGTTGCATGCATTGTCTTTTCTGGACTCTTTAAAAGTCCCTCACTATGATCATGCATGGGACATTCATCTTTGAACCTGACTACAAATGAAAAAGAAAAATTATGTAAAGCCCTGTCTCTATACTTCCATTCTTTGTGACTTTTCAATCAGAGAGGATTGATAAATGTTCTTTGTCAGGTTTGAATACTAACAAAGCATATGGGATGAGAGGGCACTCGTTAATGCAAACTGTGTTAGATACCTTGAAAGCTTTTCATTGGCTAGACGCTCCTTGACAGACACGCCCCTTTCCCGCAGGTCCAAGTCGCGCTCCCTCTCGTTCAGCTTCCTTTCCCGTTCGTCCATTTTCCGCTCTCTGGCGCGTAGGGCCTCCTCCTGTCTGCGGAGACTCTCCTCTCTCCTCCGTAGGGCATCCTGCTCTGGATTGGTCGGCGTTTCCGTGGTGACAGTTGGGGAAGCGGCACGGGGTGCGAGCCTTGGATGTGCTAGCAGCTCATCTATTGATGGCCGTAGAGTGGGCTGTTAAAGGGAAAACAGTGATTGTAGATCTCCATGATTTCAGTTAAAACAGGTATGAAAATACTGACAACATAATTCTCATATAGACTTAACACTATCTTTGTTTTTTTGTTTTTGTTTTTCAAAGTTTTATCTCATTTAAGTTCAGCATTCTTAACTACTATGCTTGAGGTTTTTTCATATGAATCAGTAGATTTATTTTCATACAGAATCAAATGTAAATTTGCCTTCAAAATGTGGTGAAAACATTTAAAAAGATAAACTTTTCTCTAAAAAATGAATAAAAATAGAAACAGGCAAGATTACAGCATTTCATAGTAAATGTGGTCTTCATATGTTATCCATATAATCAATTATGACACTTTGACCTTGTGTTAACACAACATGTGCTGCTAAAATCAACCTCCTCAAACAGATCTTTGCACAAATTCAAAGTGGCAATTTGGTGGTACCTTCACTCTTAGCATGCTGCTGACTATGTCATTTAGCTCATCTGAAAACTCTGCAGGTAGTCTTCTGAAGCGACCATCTTTGATCTTCACAGCGAGTGCTGCCTGATTGGCAGCAGTGAATGGAGGACTGGAAATGTAAACAGATGCACATAAAACTGAATATTTTTACAATGAACCATGAACAAAGCTTACTTCATTCAAAAAGTATGACTTAAATTGACTCCCTACCAACTGAAGAAAAGACTGTATGAAAAACATCATCACACATGACTACGAAACAATACATTCTCAAAATCTGCCACGTTTTACATTCATACCGTGCACATCTTTACATCTGTAACCACAAAAGTAGCTCATATTCATTGCAATGGAAAATCAGCTCAAAGGCAGATGTGTCTATATTCAGCCTAAATTATCTTGGCATGTCTACCAGAGAAAGACAAATGTATCCTGAAATATCTTCCATTACTTCTACATACAACATCCTGATATAAATAGTCTACAGCTGTACATTGTACCTAGGCAGTCTACTTCATTATTAAAGGCATTCCATTTTAGCCACCAACAAAATTATTTGATTATTTACAGCATCTACACTTTGAAGTCTTAGACCCATTACTACTATAGCATACATATTTGCTTCTGAAAGTGGAGGAACCAAAGTATTAAAGCAGTGATTCCACTGCTTACTGCAAAACATGTCAAAGTTATATCAGGAAGCAAAGTCAAATGCTATCCATAAAGAAAACATTTTGTTGACATTTACTGGTTGCACCAGCATAAACTGCCAACAAAGATGAAGCTCACTTTTGCATTCTTAGGCAACAATGCAGTAATTGCTGAAAATCTAAATTACCTCAGAGAGCTCAACTCGTAGATGAGACATCCTAGAGACCAAATGTCAGATTTATCATTGTAGGACAGTCTGTTCATTTGCTCCTGAAAAAAAAGAGAATAGGAGTAGAAACAATATCACATCTACATGTATTTAGAAGCATTAAACAAACAACTTAACTCATGCAGTTCTTTGCTTTTATTTAATGTAAATCATTACATGTCGTTCGTTAATCAAAATAACTCAGAATCCCCAAAATGCATATGTATGTATTTTCAAAGCATGTTTGAAGAACAAGCCCCCCCCCCAAAAAAAAAAAAAATAAATAAATAAATAAATAAAAAGAAACCCACAAACAAGCATCTGACAGTTGGCCTAAGCACAACACAACTTAGGGGTTGTTCACAATTATCAACATTTTCACAAGTGTACAAACCATACACTTTTCAAGACCCCCCTCCTCCCCCATTAACGTGTGCGAAGAAAAATGTTGATTTTTTTTGGCATTAATTTCACTGTGTTCAGTTCTTGCTTGGCCTGCCTTTTTTCAGTTTGTGTCGACATTTTTCGAAATTGGAAAGCATACGCCGGGTGTTGACCCCCTCCCTCCCAGCGTACAGTTTGTACGCTTGTGAAAATGTTGATAATTGTGAACGGCCCCTTACTGCCCTGCTTATTATCATGAAACACATACAATTTCTTAAAAGGTGCTACAGTTTGACAGCATTACTCAAGCGATTACATTGAGCTTAGTTATTAGTACTCTTCAGATTAAAGTCACTCAACTCATTGGGCATTGCTTGTTTCCCATATAGGTACATGCATGCTGCATTTTCTAAGTACACTAGTATGACGATGTGTATGCTGTCATCCCCGGATATAACAGGGTTATTTTTGGACATTCTTGAAGTTGAAATTGGAGAAATTCAGCATTACCAGTATTTGAAAGGAGAGAAGTGAATGCAGGAATTCTTCAAGGTTTTCTTGTGTAAACTTCGGAACATTAAATGAGCCCTTGTATCAAAAAGCAAATTCAATAATTAAAGAGAATTTAATGCATAGTTGCAGCAGTCACATTAAAGCCCTTTTAGCTCTAGGAAGAACACTAACCGGTGACATGTAGTATGGTGTCCCAACAAAGGTCTTGGCAAAGCTGTTGTCATGGTGAAGCACCCGTGCAAGTCCAAAGTCACCCAGTTTCACATTATGATTGGCATCAAGAAAGACGTTGGCTGGCTTCAGGTCGCGGTGCAAGATGGCACGACCTTTGCCCCTCCGATGGCACTCCTGCAGGGCAACTGTCAACTGCTGTAGGATCTTCCATATGAAGCTCTCTTCCAAAAGTTTCCTGTGCAGACATATGCCAATAAAATAAATTTATAATAAATAGGGTCTATACGAGTACAGTGAACATCAAATGCAGCACGACCTTCAAATCTGCTCTCCAAAATTAATTCAATTATATGTGATTACGGTAACTTCAATCCCGTCCACTCTCGTTGTACCCCAAGTTACAAATACTTCCAGCTATAGTCCCTCTATAGAGGACCCTTCGGAAGTAATGAACACAAGGTACAGATGATTTTTATCAGCAAATGATTTCTAAAAATTTTGGTGAAAGGTAACAAAATACAAAATATACTGCATTGATTCCAAATTTTTGTGTGTGTGTGTCATATAAATTGAACATTGCTTGATGATTTTCACAGATATACAGATTGTACAAACCATTTTGCACACACACAATAAAATAACTCTTGACAGTCTTACTTGAAGAATTTCTTTTCTAAGTTCATATCATCAGTTATGTGAGGCAAGGAGCTGTATTGCAGATGTGAATTGAGCAGCACATAGCAATTTATATTTGTTTGCATGGAAAAAAGGTTGGTTCAACTGAAAGTTGCATTCCAAAGAAACACATCTTGATACCTACATGCTGCAGCTTGATGAAAATTGCAATAGTGGAAATTGTAGTACTAGTACACTTGTTCTGATGTACCTATCTCTTTTGCACTTTGAAATCAGGCTGCCCAAGTCTCCGCCTTCACAGTATTCCATGATGATGTAGATGGTAGAGGTGGATCGGTCAACGATTCTGTCGTAGTAGCGGACGATGCGTTCATGTTTCAGCTCCCGGAGCAAGTTCACTTCAGATACCAGCATCTGCTTCTCCGCTTCACTCATGGAGCCATAGTCAATCTCCTTGGAAACAAGAATCTGTCAAAGTTTGAAAATGAGTAAAAGTTACTTGCACAACATATACAAGTACTGTATACAACTGACACTGTAAACTTGTACTTGTAGTACCTGAAGAAAGGTCAGTTGAAACAAAAAAAAAGGAAAAAGTGAAATACAACAAATTTAACATTCAAGAATAAAGAATATCAATCATCCCTTGTAAGTTACATTACTTACATAATTGGTCTACAGATTGAGAAGGGTTACTACACAAGTCACAAGCACACATAAACTCTACATACGATATGATTGTAGAACTACGTTCATGAATCATGCAGTGAGCTAGATCAAATGTCTAACCGTTTATAGAACCAGACCAGGGGCGGATCCAGGAATTCTGTAAAGGTGGGGGGGGGGGGGGGGGGGGGGCGCAACTAATATTTTTGGTGCCACTTCCGGGTTTCATTTCATTTTTTTTCTTTTTATTTCTTTTGTTTTTAACTAAAATTAAAGGGGGGCGTGCGCCGGTTGCGCCCCCCTCTGGATCCGCCACTGCAGACCTTGTGATAAAATAGCACAGAAAATAAACAAAAAGCACAGCTGGCACTAAGAGAGTTATACTCTCAATGAATAGTGTGCCTAAATCACCAATATCAATCATCAACCTCTTTCACACCCATCCATCTATCACGTCTATCTCCCGATCCATTAAGATCCTCAATGTCAACTGCCAAAGTCTTTCCATCTCCTGACGCAAATACATGATCCAGAAGTTGTCATTGGTACTGAATCATGGTTATCATCATCAGTCAATAATAATGAGGTATTCCCAACTGATCAGTATCATATCGAGAGAAGAGATAGACCTAGTGACCCTCATGGTGGAGTATTTATTACTACTAAGAGAGAACTTCTAGCTACAAGAGAAATTGAACTTGAAACAGATTGTGAAATTCTCTGGTGTAAATTAAATATGGCGGGATCTAAGACTCTACATATAGCTGCGTACTACAGGCCTCATGAAAATGACGAAGAGAGTCTTGCAGAGCTTCAACGATCCCTGTGTAAATTGAATCGCGATCATATGGTAGTCATAGGAGGTGATTTTAACCTACCTGGATGGGATTGGGAAACAAGATAGGTGAAAGCATGTCATCACCCAGCGCTTCATCATGCTTTTGGTTCTATGCTTGATGACCATGGGTTAACGCAGGTAGTTACGGAAACAACCAGGAAAGAAAACGTCCTTGATCTATTCCTAGTAAATAATCCAACGTTAGTCACTGATGTCTCAGTTGTACCAGGCATTTCAGATCATGATTGCCCAATTCTCACGATTGCTGGTTGTCCAACTCGCCAGAAGCTAGTAAGAAGGAAAATCAACATCTACAGCAAAGCGGATTGGGAGAAATTTGCTGATTTCATGCAAGGTGTAGGCAAGGAAATTGAAGATAAGCTTGACTTTTGCTCAGTGAATGAGGCTTGGGTTATGTTCAAGAATGGAATAGAGAAGGGAATGACAGAGTTTGTTCCACATAAGATGACATCCAAAAAGAATGACATACCTTGAATTTCAAACAAGATTATAAGGTTGATCAAAAGGAGAAATAGGTTGAACAAAAAAAGTCGGAACATGAAATTGAGAAACCACGGGGTAGTCCCTTTTCAATTGGAGGAAGAGTTGAAAGCAGTTAAGAAATCACTGCAACAGGAGCTAAGGAGGGCTTATTGGAATTATGTGGAATCTCTTTTTTCTATCGATGAAGATACCACAGAATTTGAGAGTATGAAGAGATTTTGGGGCTTCATCAAACACAACAGAACTGATAATACAGGAATAAGAGAACTGAAAAGTGATGGTATTACGATCACTGATCCAATTGCAAAAGCTGAAGCATTGAACCAACAGTTCGAAAGTGTTTTCACCAAGGAAACTCCCATACCGAATGACTTACTACCGGAAACCTCAGACTTTGAAGAAATGGAGGATATTTTGTTTACATCAAAGGGTATAGAGAAGTTGCTTTGTGGTTTGAAGACATGTAAGGCCCCTGGACAGGATGGTATAACTCCACGAGTCTTGAAGCAGCTGGCAAAAATTCTGGCTCCAATTCTTTGCAATATATTCCGGTTGTCATATGAATTAAGTGAAATACCAAATGATTGGCGTGAAGCAAATGTTGTACCAGTCTACAAGAAAGGCAATCGATCTACTCCTGTAAACTACCGCCCCATTTCGCTGACATGTATTTGCTGTAAACTAATGGAGCACGTTTTAGCCAGCAAAATTATGAAGCACGGGGACGAAAATAACATCATTTTTCCCCTGCAATATGGCTTCCGTAAGAACATGTCATGTGAACAACAATTACTTGGTTTCACAAGCGATTTACATAGGAATTTGGATGCAGGACGTCAAACGGATGTTATAGTCATGGATTTTTCAAAAGCTTTTGACAAGGTTGGACATGAGCGGCTTTTACGTAAACTGGACTACTACGGTATCAGGGGGAAAAATCTGAAATGGATTCAAAGTTTTCTCAATGGAAGAAGTCAGAGGGTTGTTTTGGATGGTATTAAATCTTCTTCAGTAGCGGTAGGATCTGGAGTGCCTCAGGGGTCGGTTCTTGGGCCTTGCCTCTTTCTACTTTACATCAATGACTTGCCTGATGGTCTCGCGTCAAAGGTTCGCCTTTTTGCCGATGATGCAATTTCTTACATAACCATCGACAATCAACATCATACGCAAAATCTTCAAGAGGACCTAAACAAAATTGGTGACTGGGCGAAAAAATGGATGATGGATTTGAACACAGATAAGTGTAAGGTTTTGACAATATCCAGGAAAAGAAGTAAGGTGCAACACGTGTATCATCTAAATAACGCCCCTCTTGAATCTGTTGAATCCGTGAAGTACTTGGGTGTAACCATCACTTCTGATTTGAAGTGGACCCAACACATCAACAATACCAGTTCGGGAAACCCACTCACAAGGGGGGCCCCTCCTTATAAGTAACCCGTCCCCCTTATAAGTAACCCCGTCCCCCTTATAAGTAACCCCCGGGGCACCCCTTATAAGGAGTCTCCACGCTTTTTTGCAATGCAACGCGAAAATGAAAGGACTGCGGCAATTCGCTTGATTATGTCCATAAAGCTTCACAAGTTTCCTAGTTACTCACGAAATTTGAGCAAAATCGGTTTGAGGCATCATATCTAAAATCATGGATTTAAATGCGATGTCAAACGACCCATGCGAATGCTGTAATGCGAGCGATTACTGGCGCGAGTGTCGCCAGGCGCAGCGGCGCGGCAATGCTTGAGTGTACTCAGTCGCCACGTCTGCACTCAAGCATTGCCGCGCCGCCGCGCCTGGCGACACTCGCGCCAGTAATCGCTCGCATTACAGCATTTGCATGGGTCGTTTGACATCGCATTTAAATCCATGATTTTAGATATGATGCCTCAAACCGATTTTGCTCAAATTTCGTGAGTAACTAGGAAACTTGTGAAGCTTTATGGACATAATCAAGCGAATTGCCGCAGTCCTTTCATTTTCGCGTTGCATTGCAAAAAAGCGTGGAGACTCCTTATAAGGGGTGCCCCGGGGGTTACTTATAAGGGGGACGGGGTTACTTATAAGGGGGACGGGTTACTTATAAGGAGGGGCCCCCCTTGTGAGTGGGTTTCCCGAACTGATACTGTCAATAAAGCCAATAACGTGCTTGCATTTCTAAAACGCAATCTTCGCATAAAATCTTCTGATGTTAAAGCCACCGCTTACAAAACGTTGGTTCGACCAATTGTTGAGTATGCTTCCACAGTTTGGGACCCATCTACCAAGAACCTAATCCACCAAGTGGAAATGGTCCAGAGAAGAGCTGCGCGATTCACTTAAAATCGCTACCATAACACCTCGAGTGTCACCAAAATGCTACAAGAACTTAATTGGACCACTCTGGAACAGCGCAGAGAAAATGACAGGCTAATTATGATGTACAAAATACACAATAATCTCACTCCTCTTTCAGCACAGGACTATATCATCAAACAGGCTACTCAGTTAACGAGAGCCTCGCAACCTCACTCCTATCAGGTACCATATTCGAGAACTGAATCGCATCGCCATTCGTTCTTCCCAAGAACTGTAAGGAACTGGAATTCCCTGTCGTCAGAAATTGTTTCAGCGCCATCTGTGGGATCATTTCGAAACCGTCTAACGGTGATGATCACAGTGGCTAGTATTTTCGTCAAATTTTCTATGTGCTTGTAAATATCTGTAAATAAATTGTATTATAATGTAAATAGCACCAGTCTGCAAGAATCTTCGGTCTATTGAAGGAGGCAGACTTAATCAGAAGAAGAAGAAGACATATCTCCCAGATAGATAGCCGTGCTTTTCACCAGCGCCAGCGGCCGCGGCCGAGCCGGCGAGCGCGAGCCATACTCTTCAAGCATTCGGTCCCCGTAGCGTGCGGGCGATTCTGTGGCTATGTGGCGGCTGGCAGCTGTTGTGGTCCGGCGTCGAAAGCTCAATAGCACTTCCTGTCATGGTGATAAAGCTTTCCACTTACCTTGCCGTCGAGTTTGCGGCGAACTTTCCGGCACTTCCCATAAGATCCACTCCCAATTGAGTACAGTATTTCATAGTCTTCTAATTTTGAAGGCATCTTGATGCAAACTCACTGCAATTTGCACAGATATGCGGATGTATAAATACCACGAATGTCAGCGTTCCAGCGTTGATACAAAGTGCATGTACTACACACAAGTACACATTTACACAGCTACTAGCTACGTACAGCATGCATGCAACACAGACTACGAGCGATGCGCTAGGCTTGCTTGCTTTCTCGGCTTCGAATCCAAATCAAGCGCTTTGAATGAGCTCGGGTACCGGAGTCCGTGATTGGCTGATATACAATGCTCTCTGCTTGGCTACCTGCGCGGTGTGCAAGTAATCACGTACCGTACGAAGAGAAGAAGATAGGAAAAGAGATCTCTCACAGAACTGGATCACTTTTTTTTTTTCTGAGGCACACGCTTTTGTACGGAGCCCCTAAGGGGACATGAAATGATTATTTTTTTTTTTTTTTATCTCGGGGCCCCGACTTATTATCTCGGGGCCCCGACTTATTATCACGGGGCCCCGACTTATTATCACGGGGCCCCGACTTATTATCTCGGGGCCCCGACTTATTATCACTTTTCCACGTATTGAACAATTGAGTTTGAGTTTGAGTTTATTTTATTTCACCACGGGTCACTCACTTCAGCCAATGGCTGTTCTTCTGTGAGTCCGTGAAGTAAAAAATCATACAATTACAAAATACAACATTTTATACATAGTATAGGAAACTTTTAAAAAAAGAAGAAAAAATTAAATACAAAAATCAAACAAACAGACACTCAAAAACATATCATAGGAAATCATGCATACTACATAAAGAAAATGAGAATGATACTGAAAAAAAACAAAGGAAAACGATTAATGCACAGTGCTACAGTTTATGCAAACAATTACTACGTATATAATTTATCCACCTTATGTTTAAATGTAAGAAAGGATACACTTTGCTTTACATCATCTGATAAATTATTCCATAATTTAGCGCCTCGATATGTTACACTACGTTTCTTAAAATTAGTTCTTGGGTGTGGTACATCTAGTTTCAATATTCCTTTTCTCAGTATGTAAGTAGTCTGCTTAAATAGAAATAAATTACATACAATTTGTGGCATAATCCTATTTACAATTTTATACATCACATACAATAACTGTTTATCACTTCTTTCAATAAATGTATCTATCTTTAACTTTGCATTTGTTTGTATCAAATCAAATAATGCTTCACTCGAAAATCTCCATTTTACATTCATAGAAACTCTCAATGCTCTATTCAATAATTTCTGAATTTTATCAATACGTATTTTCCCCGCGTTTCCCCAGATTATACTACAGTAATCAATCCTACTTTGAATAATAGTTTTATAGAAAATCAATGCCATTTGCTCTGTTATATAAGGTCGAATTCTTTTTAACAAATATAAAAGGGTTTGTAATTTTTTATACAATGAATCGATGTGATTTGTCCACTCTAAATATTGATCAATTTGCACACCCAGATATTTACAATTTGAAACACGAGTAATAACAGTGTCCTTTATCTTAATACATGGTGGCTCCACTGAGTTGAGTTTCTTTCTTGACCCAATTAAAAGAAATTCACACTTTGTAACATTAAGAGCGAGCTTATTTCTGGTTAACCATCTATGTATTCTCACCAATTCTTCATTTAAAACGCCCGTCAATCTCTTCACATCACTACACGAGTAGTGCAGGCAGGTGTCATCTGCGTATAATGAAACCTTGCATTTCTTTACAGATAAAGGCAAATCGTTTATGTATAGAACAAAAAGTAAAGGGCCCAGATTTGACCCCTGTGGTATTCCACATGTGATTGTCCGTGGACTAGATTGTACACCGTTGATGATAGTGCATTGTGTGCGACTGGTAAGATAACTTCGGAACCATTCAACAACAACATCACTGATACCATACATACGTAATTTCTTGGATACCATGGTCTACTGTATCAAACGCCTTCTTTAAATCCAAGGTTACTATCCCAACAAAGTTGCCTTTGTCCATATTATCAAGCCAGTCTTCAGTGGTGGTAAGCAAGGCAGTCATGGTGGAATTGTTTGGCCTAAAGCCTGACTGGTGCTCACTAAGCAAATCATTCATTTGCAGATATCCGTAGAGTTGATCAAATACTAACTTTTCTATAATTTTTGTGATAATCGATAATATTGATATAGGTCGGTAGTTACTCATATTAGTTTTCTCACCACCCTTGTAGACTGGCGTAATACGCGATCGTTTCCACGACAACGGCACCTTACTTTGTTGTATTGACTGATTAAATATATATGTCAACGGCTTAAAAACATAATCAGCTATAGATTTCAAAACGATAGCGGGAATATTGTCCAAACCAGTTGCTTTATCAACAGATAGACTATTTAAACTGCTCAAAACATCTTTCTCATCTATCTTTTTCAACTTAAAATCATTTCCGTTATCAACGATTCCAGGGTCATTGCTCCCATCTTCATCATTGACTTCAATGCTCTCTTGAATAACCTTGCCAATGTTTGTGAAATGCTTATTGAAGCTATCTGCTATCTCAACTTTATCATAAATGTCCCTGTTTTCATTTGCAATACACGTTATTCTTTCAGCCCGCGGTTTACGAGGTAAAACATAACTCAATGATTTCCATACGTCACCAGAGGTACCACAACTATTTTCAACACAGCTAGCAATATACTCTTTCTTTGCTTTCCGAATTTCATACGTTACTTTATTTCGCAGTAGCTTATACTTATTCCAGTCTTCAGACAGACCTGATTTCTTTGCTACACACTTTTGTACATTTCTTTGTCTGATTAATTCGAGGACCTGCTCAGTGATCCAAGGTGATTCTTTTTTCTTTATTCGTTTTTTCCTCAATGGGGCATGTTTGTCTATAATACCAGTTATCACCTCTTCAAACTTATTGTACAATATCTCCACATCAGTTTCTGTCATCATATCATCCCATGCTACAGACGATATATCTTTTTTCAACAATTCAAAATCAACCTTCTTTAAGTTACGAGAAACCTTATACAAATGTCGAGCATCTTTCTGAGTGCGTCTTTTCCCAAAGGAACAATACACAAGATAGTGATCACTTAAACAATTGTAAAAAAGCGTTGGAACAAGAGCGATATAATTACAGATATGACAGCATTTTGAATTATGTGAAGAATGTTATCAGCGATAACTTTACTTGTACTGGAAATTTGGATTTTTATGCATGCAGATTTAGATGGTCATCGCGCGAATGGTGGCACCATACTCCCTGATGTTGTGGTTACAGCAGAACGCCCCGATATTGTGATAGTGAACAAGAGAGATATATTATAAGCAAGTTGTAATTGCAGAGTTGACAGTTCCATTTGAGCCCAATATCACAGATGCAAATAAAAGAAAAGAAGAAAAATATGCGCCCCTTCAAGCAGACATTGAATCCCATGGTTACAAGTGTGATCTCATTTCTTCGCAATTGGCTCCCGAGGACTAGTTACGAAAGAAAACAAAAAGAAAATCTGTTCCATATTAAGATTCGCAGGGCGAACAAGCAGACACGAAACCCCACATCCAGGCCCTGTCCAATATATCTATTGTTTCCTCTTATGCCATCTATAATACACGTAAAAAAGCCACGTGGAATGTTAAAGCTTTACTTACACTGTGAAGTTGAAAACAAGTATTGGCGTTCGATTTACCATGAGTATAAATGTATGGCGGTTGATGATTTTAGATAGGATGATTGTGTATTCATTTATATTATTAGTAAAGTTTTTTTTTTTTTAGTGTTATGATTTCATGTTTAGGTTTATATAATAAGGCAAAGAGAATTTGAGATTTAGTTCATTGTTAGTATGTTAGATGTGATGTTATAGGATTTGGTGTTGTTATTTCTATTGAGAAAGTTAAAGAAGAGTTTTTGGAGAAGAAGTTACGAAGGTGTAAAGTGAATTAATGGTAATGGAGTAAAAGAAAGGTATAAGAAAAGCAGGGGGAAGGCAGAGAGAGAGAGAAGAGAGAGAGAGAGAGAGAGAGAGAGAGGGAGGGATCTAGAGATAGAAGGTCTTATGAGAACGATTTATGTAAAATGTAAAGAAATGAAAATAATAGAATGAGATGAAGTTGTATTATTTGGATAATAAGGTATGTTCTGAAATGAAATATGTATTGCATATTTTAATTCGTTTGTGTATAAATGTATCTTTGTGAGTATACGCAACTGTAACTGAGTGTGTGTGGGTTTTTTTTATAATGTATGATGTATTTACATGTTTTTCTGTATTGTCCTTTGTCTTTGCCTTGTGCCTCCTGTTCAATCCAGGAGACAACCTAGGCCTGTCATGTTAATAACATGGCATTGCAAGGGCTTAACTTAATTTAGAAGCGTCTAGTTCCCCATAAACCATGAAATTTGGGTTCCTCTTATGAACGCCAGATATCTTCTTATTTTTTAAACAAATTTCAAACAAAAAGACTTAATCTGAGATAGCTTTGCGAATCCCCTACTGCACCAACTATACGTCAAAACCGGTAAGAAGGCATAATGAGCCAAGCTTCTGTTGTAACTTTATTTTATCTCTGGCTCTCTTTACCTGCGCATACCATTGTCCTATTAGTGCGCACGCCAGAGAATGAGCGCTTCTTAAAACGCGCAGAGTTAAGCACGGCGCATTTGCCCAAGGGAGCAATCTTATTGGTTGAAATGTCTTAGATGCTACTTCTAACAATATTTCTTATTGGATATGATTATTGCGATGGGCGTGGTTATCATGACTTACAACACCGTTAAAACAGTTTTCAGAATACCGATTTACAACTGTTTTAACGGTGTTATAACTCACAGACTTAGGTACAACACAAGTTACAACACAAGTTACAACAGAGATAAAACGCTGTTCAGAATACCACCCCTGGTTTTTGCTGGGTTATATAGTTATTTTCTCAGAGTTTTTTTCATATCGTTATCCCATGCCTCAGGAAGGTTTCAAAGGTTTATAACACTTTTTATGTTTGCAAACATTAAAGCTATTCCAGCTTTACAGAGATAAAATTGAAAATGAATGCAGCTCAATTATTTTGCAGTTCTTGAAGATAATAAACTGACTGATCAGTTGGCATAAGGAGGTCTACTGGCTCGAGTTGCGGAGACATGGTCAAACTGCGCAGTGCGCTGCGCAGTTGCAAAGGATGAGCAGAGACAGAATCAGCGTTGCGAAAGCCCGCATGAACGCTCTTCCGCTGAGACCGTGATTTGAAATGCCGTTTTGAATCATGATTCATGTTTGTGATTCTAGCTACGAAATTAGCATGAACGCGGCCTAAAACTTGTACTTGTAGCATAGTATATATAGGCAACACGTGTAGCTGTATGGTTGTACGCGTGGCATACGGTATCGTATAGAGGTAATTAAGTCGGGGCCCCGTGATAATAAGTCGGGGCCCCGTGATAGTAAGTCGGGGCCCCGAGATAATAAGTCGGGGCCCCGTGATAATAACACGGGGCCCCGTGATAATAAGTCGGGGCCCCGTGATAATAAGTCGGGGCCCCGTGATAATAAGTCGGGGCCCCGTGATAATAACACGGGGCCCCGTGATAATAAGTCGGAGCCCCGTGAATAACACGGGGCCCCGTGATAATAAGTCGGGGCCCCGTGATAGTAAGTCGGGGCCCCGAGATAATAAGTCGGGGCCCCGTGATAATAAGTCGGGGCCCCGAGATAATAAGTCGGGGCCCCGAGATAAATTGAAAAAAAAAAATAATCATTTCATGTCCCCTTAGGGGCTCCGTACTTTTGGGCTTGGATCAACTTCGTTTGGATTTTGTAAGGATTTTCGAAGGGATGTTGTGATTAGCTGCAATTAAAATGTAATATATAAAATAATATCCTGTGCCGTATTACTCAGTTCAAGAGGGTTTGGATATACTTGCCCTTACCTTGAGCGGGTATACACTTGAATGAGAGTCATTGAGATAGAATTGAAAGTCAACCATTTGGAAAATATTGATTTAAATCATGTATTCTCATTTACAGATCGTTGATATAAAAATGATATATAGAGCAGCGAATGAGCATGGAGAGGGGATATGCCCCTCGCACTTATAGGAGATTTAAGTGTTTAATTTCAGAACTGAAATTTGACAATCTGGTGGAAAGTATGACGAAGTTTTTTTTTATTTGTTTTATTGAAAAATTATACAGAATCACACTATTTACAACAATTAACTTGATTAGAATAACACAATCACTGAACAATGTAGAGGAATTGTAAAAAAGAACAAAAAACGAAGCTGATTGTCTCATGCACGCTTTCTCTCTGACTCTCTTTAATCCGCTATTTGAGTATACAACTAATTTTCTAACTATGTTACATTATCACGGTAGAATAGACGTTGACGACCTTCTTAGCATACCCGCCCAACAGAATAATGAAAAAAACAATGATATAAACTCTGACATTGATACGGGCATATAGATAGAATGTACACGAGTGTCATTTCCACTATACCAAGTGAGCAGCCATCCATGCAGGCCTCACGTACGGTCTGTTTTTTTTTTTTTTCATGCATTTTTTTTTCATAGGTGTTGCAATGTCCCGCACCTTTCTTTTTCTATATTTAGCTGAAATACATGTAGTACCATAAAGTATGATCATGCAAGTGAGTCCAAGGACAAAAGTTTTGCGTGCGTGTGTGTGTATGTGTGCATAAAGGTAGATGTGGGCGTCCTAAAGGAATGTATAGCATTTTGGTGGAGATGTCAACTTTTTGAGAGATCAAAACCACTACATAATAGCACAGAGCATACAATTCTTAGAGGGATTCAGAGTTTATTTGAGGAAAAATCAGTTTTGGAATGGCTGAGATATTCAAAAACAACGTAAATCAAACTTGAGCGATCGTCAGTACCGAAAAGGTGGCTCCCACCTTTTAGATTGCTCTATTTTGGATATCTCAGCCATCTCAAATAAATTTCTATCAAATAAACGTTGAATTCCTCTTGGGATTACATCCTCTCTCACTTTTTAAGCGGTTTCTCGCAAGTACAATGATAAAAACCTGATGTTAGGCCTCAACCCAATTTTGTATGTCCCCCCTCCCAAAAAAATACAATCGGATTTTCGCATTGATAACACCCAATATGATTAATCTGTCCAAATGTTATACTTCAGGGTCTTAAAATATTACATTTTAGCTCTATTTTGCAAAAACCAAAAAAAAAAAACCAAAAAAAAAAAAACAAAAAAAACCACCACATTCAATTTTGTTGAGCGCCGGTCACAGAGAAATGTGGATTGTTGCAAAGCATGTCATGAGTCTGATCTTCCAAGTTTAGCACTTGAATGCTCTTGGAACTGCACATTAATGTGTAAACAACATAGACAGAACTTCTTCTTCTTCTTCTTCTGATTAAGTCTGCCTCCTTCAATAGACTGAAGATTCTTGCAGACTGGTGCTATTTACATTATAATACAATTTATTTACAGATATTTACAAGCACATAAGGGCTTTTTACACTTATGTTTCTTAACCCCGGACTTTCTCTGACCCAGGACTATCGTTAGTCCCGTACCAATTTTTTCAGCTTTTTACACTCGCCAATTAGTCCCGTACTATCTCTTGTCCGGGGCTAAGGAGAAAACTGACCTTTTTACACTCGTATTTCTTAGCCCAGGGGCCGTATTCTGAGAGCTTATTAAGTGTCTCATTAGCACTTAATTACCGAATTGGTATTCTGAGAGCATGATTAAGTAGGGGGTATATTAACTACCATAGCAACAAGCGTTTTGGCGGGAAGGACCTACGCGTTTGCGCGTATCAATGCGCGTGCACCTCTGAGAGGACTTAATCACAGAGTTAATTACGAATCGGTATTCTGAGGGTGTAATTAAGTATGAAAGTTAATGAAAAACTTAATGATACTAAAGAGTGTCATTAACTACTCCGATATCACGCATTACATCGCGTTTTCTCTGCCACAGCGATGCTTACCGTCTTCGGTAACCGAGGAGCGGTTGAATCTTGTTATCATGGTATCCGTAGAATTCAGAGAAAAAAAGAAATATAGCCGATCTTCGAGGAATTTTGTCATTTTATTTGAGCAAAGAGGTTGAGACCTTCGCGTGCGTAGGTGAGGGGTTGTAATCAAATACCGGAGTGTGCGCACGGAGCTCTTGGGTTGTAATTACAGGGGGCGTGGAGGAGCGCGCATTGAGGGCATATTTGTGCGCGTAATCATCATTTTGGCTTCTAACAACTCGTCTGATTGGATGGAATAACAATTAGATGGGAGGGACCTAAGATAATTACAGGGGACTTAATCATACCTTAATTACGTCCTCAGAATACCGATTTTGCCCATGATTAAGGGCCTATTAACTTCACGACTTAATCACGAAGTTAATTACAGACTTAATTACGACCTCAGAATACCACCCCTGGACTTTCCAAACCACATGAATATTCATAATTACGCTGTGTACTGTACACGTACACGGCAGCACTTGATTACCTCGTTTCTGATTGGTCAGTGAGGGTCGGACTTCGTCTCCGTCGCTTAGCCCAGGATTATTTTTTCGTTCTGTTTACACTCACTTGCTTGGCACCGCAATTGCGGTGCTAGCACCGCAATTACGGTGCTAACCCCTGCTATTTTGCAGGGCCAGATAGTACCGTACTATCGGTGGGGCTAGCCCACTTTAGGGCTTTTTACACTTGTAAATTTTTGCTTAGCCCCGGACCAACGGTGGGGCTAAGGGGGGGGGGGGGGGGGGGGGGCCTTAGCCCCACCGTTGGTACGGGACTATCCTTAGCCCACTTTCTGTTTACACTCGTTTTTGCCAAAGTGGGCTAGCCCCACCGATAGTACGGTACTATCTGGCCCTGCAAAATAGCAGGGGTTAGCACCGCAATTGCGGTGCCAAGCAAGTGAGTGTAAACAGAACGAAAAAATAATCCTGGGCTAAGCGACGGAGACGAAGTCCGACCCTCACTGACCAATCAGAAACGAGGCAATCAAGTGCTGCCGGTGCGTGCGTGTACGTGTACAGTACACAGCGTAATTATGAATATTCATGAGGTTTGGAAAGTCCGGGGCTAAGAAATATGAGTGTAAAAAGGTCAGTTTTCTCCTTAGCCCCGGACAAGAGATAGTACGGGACTAATTGGCGAGTGTAAAAAGCTGAAAAAATTGGTACGGGACTAACGATAGTCCTGGGTCAGAGAAAGTCCGGGGTTAAGAAACGCAAGTGTAAAAAGCCCTTTTGGCAAAAACGAGTGTAAACAGAAAGTGGGCTAAGGATAGTCCCGTACCAACGGTGGGGCTAAAGCCCCCCCCCCCCCCCTTAGCCCCACCGTTGGTCCGGGGCTAAGCAAAAATTTACAAGTGTAAAAAGCCCTATAATAGAAAATTTGACGAAAATACTAGCCACTGTGATCAACCGTTAGACGGTTTCGAAATGATCCCACAGATGGCGCTGAAACAATTTCTGACGACAGGGAATTCCAGTTCCTTACAGTTCTTGGGAAGAACGAATGGCGATGCGATTCAGTTCTCGAATATGGTACCTGGTAGGAGTGTGGTTGCGAGGCTCTCGTTAACTGAGTAGCCTGTTTGATGATATAGTCCTGTGCTGAAAGAGGAGTGAGATTATTGTGTATTTTGTACATCATAATTAGCCTGTCATTTTCTCTGCGCTGTTCCAGAGTGGTCCAATTAAGTTCTTGTAGCATTTTGGTGACACTCGAGGTGTTATGGTAGCGATTTAAAGTGAATCGCGCAGCTCTTCTCTGGACCATTTCCACTTGGTGGATTAGGTTCTTGGTAGATGGGTCCAACTGTGGAAGCATACTCAACAATTGGTCGAACCAACGTTTTGTAAGCTGTGGCTTTAACATCAGATTTTATGCGAAGATTGCGTTTTAGAAATGCAAGCACGTTATTGGCTTTATTGACAGTATTGTTAATGTGTTGGGTCCACTTCTGCAGAAGTGATGGTTACACCCAAGTACTTCACGGATTCAACAGATTCAAGAGGGGCGTTATTTAGATGATACACGTGTTGCACCTTACTTCTTTTCCTGGATATTGTCAAAACCTTACACTTATCTGTGTTCAAATCCATCATCCATTTTTTCGCCCAGTCACCAATTTTGTTTAGGTCCTCTTGAAGATTTTGCGTATGATGTTGATTGTCGATGGTCATGTAAGAAATTGCATCATCGGCAAAAAGGCGAACCTTTGACGCGAGACCATCAGGCAAGTCATTGATGTAAAGTAGAAAGAGGCAAGGCCCAAGAACCGACCCCTGAGGCACTCCAGATCCTACCGCTACTGAAGAAGATTTAATACCATCCAAAACAACCCTCTGATTTCTTCCATTGAGAAAACTTTGAATCCATTTCAGATTTTTCCCCCTGATGCCATAGTAGTCCAGTTTACGTAAAAGCCGCTCATGCCCAACCTTGTCAAAAGCTTTTGAAAAATCCATGACTATAACATCCGTTTGACGTCCTGCATCCAAGTTCCTATTAGGTTATGTAAATCGCTTGTGAAACCAAGTAATTGTTGTTCACATGACATGTTCTTACGGAAGCCATATTGCAGGGGGAAAATGATGTTATTTTCGTCCCCGTGCTTCATAATTTTGCTGGCTAAAACGTGCTCCATTAGTTTACAGCAAATACATGTCAGCGAAATGGGGCGGTAGTTTACAGGAGTAGATCGATTACCTTTCTTGTATAGACTGGTACAACATTTGCTTCACGCCAATCATTTGGTATTTCACTTGATTCATATGACAACCGGAATATATTGCAAAGAATTGGAGCCAGAATTTTTGCCAGCTGCTTCAAGACTCGTGGAGTTATACCATCCGGTCCAGGGGCCTTATAATTTATTATGTCTTCAAACCACAAAGCAACTTCTCTACACCCTTTGATGTAAACAAAATATCCTCCATTTCTTCAAAGTCTGGGGTTTCCGGTAGTAAGTCATTCGGTATGGGAGTTTCCTTGGTGAAAACACTTTTGAACTGTTGGTTCAATGCTTCAGCTTTTGCAATTGAATCAGTGATCGTAATACCATCACTTTTCAGTTCTCTTATTCCTGTATTATCAGTTCTGTTGTGTTTGATGAAGCCCCAAAATCTCTTCATACTCTCAAATTCTGTGGTATCTTCATCGATAGAAAAAAGAGATTCCACATAATTCCAATAAGCCCTCCTCAGCTCCTGTTGCAGTGATTTCTTAACTGCTTTCAACTCTTCCTCCAATTGAAAAGGGACTACCCCGTGGTTTCTCAATTTCATGTTCCGACTTTTTTTGTTCAACCTATCTCTCCTTTTGATCAACCTTTTAATCTTGTTTGAAATCCAAGGTATGTCATTCTTTTTGGATGTCATCTTATGTGGAACAAACTCTGTCATTCCCTTCTCTATTCCATTCTTGAACATAACCCAAGCCTCATTCACTGAGCAAAAGTCAAGCTTATCTTCAATTTCCTTGCCTACACCTTGCATGAAATCAGCAAATTTCTCCCAATCCGCTTTGCTGTAGATGTTAATTTTCCTTCTTACTAGCTTCTGGCGAGTTGGACAACTTGGAGGGAAGAGATTCCTGAAATGCTCTACAAAATTCCCCATTTCTCTTTGACCACTGAAGCAAATCGAATGGGGTTTTCTGTAAGATGTGGGCAATGAGTTATTTAGTTTCATACCCCGAAATTAACTTTGGATTGATTCACTACTTTTAAAGTTATCATTGCGGAGGGTCTCGTAATTTTTTTTGCGACATAATGTACAATCCCTTTACAGGTATAGGCCTGCAGTTTAGACGTTACGTTTGATAAACTTTGAGGTCCCAATTGTAGATAGGCAAATTTAAAAAAAAAAGTATTCTTTTGTTCAATAGAAAATAACATCTGCTACCTCACGTTGTACATTCCATAATTATGGTCATGAGTTAAAAACTCTCTTCAGACCTGTCAACACGTCAGTGCCCTGTATTGGAGATATTCTTTTTCTTCTATAATGTCACAGATGACAAATGAAGAACTGCGAGCATTACACAACTCTGTAAACATGAAACAGAATGTGAAAATCATTTCGCATTACATTGTTTATCTTTTATTTAGAATTAGCAAATCATTCATATCTCCTTTGATTTTCGTATTTGTTTATGAACTTATGAACTTGTTTATTCATTCATTCATTTATTTAGTTAGTCATTCATTTGTTTATATCTGGTTTTGTGTTATACGACAGTCGGGCAGTAAAACATTTTCTCTCTAGATGACAAATGAAGAACTGCGAGCATTACACAACTCTGTAAACATGAAACAGAATGTGAAAATCATTTCGCATTACATTGTTTATCTTTTATTTAGAATTAGCAAATCATTCATATCTCCTTTGATTTTCGTATTTGTTTATGAACTTATGAACTTGTTTATTCATTCATTCATTTATTTAGTTAGTCATTCATTTGTTTATATCTGGTTTTGTGTTATACGACAGTCGGGCAGTAAAACATTTTCTCTCCCTCTCTCTCTCTCTCTCTCTCTCTCTCTCTCAGAGCTGACACTTCCATAGTGTACACAAAGAATGAAGTACTTTACATTAAATATCACCACTAAAAGATTTTAATTTCTGTAAATGTCATAATCGGGAACCAGATCCGGGACTTCCCTGCATTTATAAATAAAACAACAGCAAAACAAACCAGGCAAACCGATGACAACAACAGCAACAACAATGCAACTTTCCTAAGCGTTGTACTGTACAATGTGCGGTATTATGGCAATCGGAGTACTAGTACGTAGGTAGTACAGTGTACGTCGGCAACAACGATGACCTGCAACGGGAAGCTCCAAGCCAGCTCCCCGCGTCGCGAGCATGCAGCAGGCGCAGGCGGCTGGCCTAGGATCGGAGCGCGGTCGTGATAATGTGTAAGCGTGTGTACGCGAGAGAAGCCGGAACCCAAGCAAGAAGAGAACTCGACATACGAACCACATTTTTCCGACGCGGATGTTAGTCGTTTTACTCATCACTTCAATCTTGTATTTCCCAGAGGTTATTGACTGTGAAATTAAGAATATTTGTTTAGCCTGGAAAAAGTCGCGATATGGACTCAATATTTCACGAGAAGGCAAGTTGACAAACATGTTCTCTCAACGCAGAACAGAGAGTGCGAGCGGCGCATTTGTTTGTGTACCACATGAAACATAGTACTTGGGACTACACTACTGCTAGATGAGGCTTAAACTGTAACTACCTCGCTTTATTATCATTTATCGCGTGTGTATATAAGTTTCAATGCATAAGTCTACTATAGATAAGCTTTGGCAAAATATAGCTTTAATTAGAAATTTCAAAAGTATTATATAGATAATCTATTTCGTGCAGCAACTTATTTCATGTGGTCATGGTCATTGACGTTGTCATTGACATTGTGCATTTGTGGATGTGGAACAGGTCCCATGATCCCATTCATTCGAAACGTTTACCTACCACGCTGTGATGCACTGTCCGACTGTTGAGTGTCAGTGACTGAGACTGACTGTCTGTCCGGAGGAGTCTTTTATTTTATTTAATTTTTTTTTGACGTTGTCACTCTACTCCTCCGGAGGGGATCCGTGAAGCCAGACGCAGTCTCCGCGGAACATATCCCCAATGTCAATGACAAGATAAATTTACAGACTGATCTTTCGGTCAAGATAATGAGCTGACGTTGTATGATACGTAGTTAGCTACCAAGTCTCATGCATTCTGCGTGAGACTCAAGCATTTAGGGGCCATCTCACGATCTCACGCATGACACCCATTTTTCTCACGCAAAATATTAAAGTGATAGTTGCAATTGGAGGTATATTTCCCTTTTGTCTTTCAAAATAAGTAAAAAATGGTCTCTTAAGTATGTATGCACCTGATCGCACCATCAAGAGCTAAAAATTGAAAAAGCTCCCTACCGTGGGAGGCCACAGGGGGGAAAACCCCCTCCCACACCCTCGCTCGCGCGAACATTCGCATGCCGAGATGCCGAGTCATGAAAATCTCACTCATAAAATTTTTTTGAACTTGGCATCACTGTAACGTATGGAGGTGTATCCTATTACCGAACGATTTTTATTTAATTTCTCCAGACGGGCAACATTATGCTTAAATTTAGCTAAAGATCTCCCAGAAGATAATTGAAATTCTGATAAATTTAGCTGTAACAGTATTATTTGAAAAGTAAGCCACGCACTTAACAAAATCTGTATTTCAAATAACCCTTCCACAAAAACCGTGTCTTTTTACCGATGCAAATCGTATTGTATTTACCGAACATGCCCCCTCTGTATGGGGAGATTTGATAGGCATTGCATTTTTGGTCAATGTTATTAACGCAGAATAACAAACATCGAGATTTCAGCGATTTAACATTACTGAAATTTGTACTGTATTTCCTGCAGTTCAGCAATTTTCTGCACCGGCCTCCCTTGTTAGATAACAGCGCGTGCATAGTGCAATGGATGCGCGCGTATACGAGTTGTTTTTATGGGCTTCCATTGAAAATGTATGCGTTCGGTAATAGGATACTGTTCGGTAATAGGATACCTGCCTATACCAAGTGGCCAAAGCAGTTTATGCTACAATGGGAAATACATCTCACAAAATGGTATCACAACCACAGCAACAGCTGAATGCTTGACAAATATCAGACTCACTCTACTTCAGTTCGGGAAACCCACTCACAAGGGGGGCCCCTCCTTATAAGTAACCCGTCCCCCTTATAAGTAACCCCGTCCCCCTTATAAGTAACCCCCGGGGCACCCCTTATAAGGAGTCTCCACGCTTTTTTGCAATGCAACACGAAAATGAAAGGACTGCGGCAATTCGCTTGATTATGTCCATAAAGCTTCACAAGTTTCCTAGTTACTCACGAAATTTGAGCAAAATCGGTTCGAGGCATCATATCTAAAATCATGGATTTAAATGCGATGTCAAACGACCCATGCGAATGCTGAAATGCGAGCGATTACTGGCGTGAGTGTCGCCAGGCGCGGCGGCGCGGCAATGCTTGAGTGCAGACGTGGCGACTGAGTACGGGGACTTTCGTTCATTCAGCATGAGCTGCGCTGAACAACTTGCTGAATGCGGGAGCTGTTGGAAATTTCGAGCTTCATCGGCGAAACTTGCAAGTTTCAACTTAAAATTTTTGTTTAGGGACGACTTCAACTGGACAACCCTATGGGAACGTATCCTTTTGTATATATGCATACCAATTGCAAAGGTAGGTGGTTGACTATTTCGTTACTTTTGTTATTTTTCCTTCATTTAAAGCCACCTGAATGAACGAAAGTCTCCGTACTCAGTCGCCACGTCTGCACTCAAGCATTGCCGCGCCGCCGCGCCTGGCGACACTCGCGCCAGTAATCGCTCGCATTTCAGCATTCGCATGGGTCGTTTGACATCGCATTTAAATCCATGATTTTAGATATGATGCCTCGAACCGATTTTGCTCAAATTTCGTGAGTAACTAGGAAACTTGTGAAGCTTTATGGACATAATCAAGCGAATTGCCGCAGTCCTTTCATTTTCGCGTTGCATTGCAAAAAAGCGTGGAGACTCCTTATAAGGGGTGCCCCGGGGGTTACTTATAAGGGGGACGGGGTTACTTATAAGGGGGACGGGTTACTTATAAGGAGGGGCCCCCCTTGTGAGTGGGTTTCCCGAACTGACTTGGATTCTGTTATGACTCCTGCAGTCCTGTTTCTCCCTCTCAGACTAGAGAAACCCCACTCTATTTTATAGCTCTCTCTGATCTAAGCTTTCATTCTAGCTTGTTGACGTAAATTACATACCCCCTGTGGTACCAAACTTAAACTGTGCGATCATCATTGACATTGTATTATAAAGCCTGTGATGGTGTCAACGACGGTAGACGGTGTCAACAAATGTTTTTGTCTCCTAAAAAAGAAATGACAAATGACAACCTCATATGTTATTAGACACCCTGAAACCTTGGTAGGTCTCCTGACTGGAGGAAATGAAGCAAGCATATGAATTCAAACCCAATCTAAGTACTGTAAAACATGATATATTCGCGTCATGAATTTTTCGCGAATTGGAGCCGACGGCTTTTTTTGCGGCATGAAATTTTCGCGAAATGCCACTGGCATTCAATGCATATAGTGTAGACAAGAATTTTCGCGTGCATTTTAATTTCGCGAATCTTGGCGCTCGCGAAATTTGCGAAATTAAAATGCACGCGAACATTTCTCGTTTTACAGTATGTAGCAAGCGACTGTTTGGATACATGGTGATCACATACAGGATGCATATACTGTCAAGCCTGTCTATAGCAGCCACCCAGGGGAGACGAAAAAAATGGCCCTTATAGACAGGTGGCTGCTATTGCCAGGTTCTTTAACATGCTCTTTCTCTTGGAGGGAATTGTTTTTAGTGGTCGTGTATGGCAGGTGGCCGCTATAAACCGATGGTTGATAAGATGGGTTTAACTGTATGTGTCTACCTCCTTGGCTAATGTTCTATTAAAAGCACATGGATTTTGCTTCTGAGGAATATCTTTTATGTCTCTTTAGCATTTGCATTTACAATACTTATTGTTGTAAGCTTGTTATGAGGGATCACGCTATACACACATTCACACACTAAGTGACTCAATGAAGCTTTGATGGATGCATGGACGGTTGTTTAATCACAATTAATCGACTCAAATCAAGATGTATTTTCAGACAAGTTGCTGTTATGGTTTTGTCACCAATCTGGTTCTCCTTCAACTCTTTTCTTTCTTTTTCAAACAAAGCTAAATGTTATTTTTTATTGTTGTTGTGCCTTGCTAACAAAGCAACATAACGTATAACAATTTCGCGCAACATAGTAACTCATTGTAACATTCATAAAGCTTAATACGTCACAATATAAAAGGGCGCATATATATACACATCACAATCCTATATACAACGTCATCATCATTACATTTAAATTTTTCTTTATCACTGAACAGCAAGAGGGATCACTATGTGCCCAGCACTGTTTGAACTCCCTGTTGCAAGGTGAGATTTGCTGTTGATATTTATTTGGAAAAAATATATATCGTCGCTGGGGTGACAAGACCTCGTATCTACAAAATGTCAAATGTTCAGGAGAGCCATAAAACATGGCGGCCAAGGCAATAGCAGTGAATGGGATAAACTTTCCTTTCACATGCCGTGGTGACTTCATTCTTGGAGTAAGTCAGTTGGGATTTGGCCCGGACATCACATAACCCATTATTTTACCATTAATCCAAAAAAGTCATTTTCACCAAAATTGCAGATACAAGGTCTTGTCACCCCAGCGACGATATATTGTTTAGCTTGTTTTATCAACATGGTATTTCCCTGTATCTGGTAAAACATAAGGTGCTCACCAAATGTGGGTTGTTAATGTTACTTTGTTTGTTTGTTTTGTTTTGTTTTTGTTCTTGCAATCTGGGACTGCAGTGGTCCAAGCCAACAAGCTTAGATTTATATGAAATAGAATATCTATTGTTACATACAAATGAAAAGCTTAATTTTGTCTGTTACAAATACTTCTTTTTCTCCTACTACGAATGCTTATAGTATTACTACTACTACCCAGAATAATAATATCAATGATAATTACCATGATGACAATGATATTGTTAATCAACTAGTGGGTTCATAATACATGGATTTTTTATTTTTGAATGTCTTACATTTAGAATTGTGACTACGATATCCTTTTCTTTTTTGGCTATATAATGCTCGTCCAGGTCCATACTTTTCAGCAGTTGATTTGGCCTCCATTGCCCAGGATCTTGATGATGCAGAAAAAGACAGGATGGCGGAGGGGGATGTCAATTCACCGGAGTACCTCAGATTTCTTCAAGTGAGTTTTTATATTTCGCATTGATTTTCATTTTATTCTAAATTTTGAATCATTACACACTTTCCAAAGAGAGTAACAACACTTTTTTTTTCCCCGATGGTGAGTGGGAGGTATATTCATGATTGTGCTCCCATCTTGCATTAAACTTGGGCAAACCCATTCAGAGATAGAATACTAAGTAAAATTTTCTAGGGTCATACTGGCTAAATGTTGCATTTAGATATAACTTTGACATATGCATTGCAATTCATGTCATCAGTTTTGTCAATAACTGTCAACAGTACATAGAATGTTTTGAGTAAATGAATGATATATATATTTCAGTCCTGGCAACTTTCCATGGTTTTGTTAATGTGATATCCGATGATAAGAAGTGGTCAATTTGTTACTGTTGTCATTTCTTTGTTACGATATGGATGATTGGTCTTCAATTTCTTGTCTTACCTTTTGGGGTTTGTGTGTATCTTGCAGCAACCATCGGCCAACATGGATGACAGTGGCTTTTTCTCTGTTCAGGTGATCAGCCGTGCACTGTCTGTATGGGAGCTCGGCCTTGTCCCAATAGGTAGCTCAGAGGCAGGTGGTGCTTTTGACCACCCTGGGTAGGTTTGGGTTGTATATTATTTCAAGTGCAAGGCAGACGTGTGATTGTGTTTTAAAAATGAAGGCAATGATTAATGCATGTAATTTGATATTAGTTTTCAAATTGCTGATGTTTTTTTTGTTTGTAGGGGATCATTTCCAACAAGCCTCTTGTGTGCTTTTTGTGATCCCTCCATTCAAAATGTATAGATTGTACCAAGACAATTCTATTTTGATTTTTGTAGATGTTATGTTTTGAAATGGATATTGCTATCATTTGTGCTTTTTTATGTAAAAACATGCATACTGTCAACAAACATTTTGGATAAATAGATGATGTGCTGTGTAAGATTCATTGAAATGGTTTTGCCAGATGGTGTATACCCGGTAAGCACTAGACTGTTGACATTCTGATGTTTTTTGATGTTTTTTGTTTTGTTTTGTTTTATTTTGTTTTGGTTTTTTTTAGCAACAGAACATAAACATAAATAAAAGTGTGACCCTGCAGCTCTTTACCTCTACTTCTCTCTCTCTCAACACAGGAGGGAATTGGCATTTATATGTAACTTCCGTGAGCACTGGCTGACAATCCGGAAACTGGGCCACCAGTGGTTCAACCTCAACTCTCTTCTGACTGGTCCAGAGCTCATATCAGACACCTACCTGAGCATGTTTCTAGCACAACTGCAGCGGGATGGTAATTGGCACTTTGTGATACACCATAGCCTCTTCATACATAGAAAGACACTTCATGTTGATGTCCCAAATGCAATCATAAATTCACCGCAGCAACTCAGGCACTGTTGTAAAGGGTATCGATTGACAAGGACTTTGTCTCTGCCGTGTGACATAAACCAATCACAAACATATATCACATTTATTTTTTATCTCTGAAATTCCTACCGATTCCACAAAAGAATGACATTTGTGCTGTCCTTTGCCATGTTGACGCTCTGTAATGATACATCATACAATGCAATTGATGTAACATAGAGCATTTGCTGGCCCCTGTATGTTTCTAGGCGCAACCACCTTGTGTGCATTTGTAATGATATAGCTGTATGCGTGCATGCAGCGGATGCTTTATTATGATTGATGCAGTGGACCCAATAATCAAGAACCAATAAGCATTGAGCATTCAATGATCATTAAAGTGCAAGAAGTCGTGCACAGGATTTATATGATCGATAACTTCCATTCCGCCATTAATTAGTTCTTGGTTTTCTCCTCACAGAAATGATAGCTTTGTTGTAGATGTTTCATTGGCATGTGTTTGAAAGCAAAAAACAAAACAGAACAAAGCAACAACAAAAACAAAACAAAACAAAACAATACAATACAATACAATACAATACAATACAATACAAACAAAACACAAAACAAAACTAGATAAATGAAAGGTTGTGTGGATGCCATTGCTTTGTACAATAAGACAATAACAGTTCACCCGAAATGACTGATTGGTAAAGTGTGTGTTCTGGCAATGGCACTATTTTGCTGGTCCCAATATATATATGCTCTGTTGTCTATGCTTTTTCAAAGGGTACTCAATATTTGTGGTTCGTGGCAAGCTGCCTGAATGCGAGGCAGACCAGCTGCTGGCCCTCATTCCAGCCGTCCAGACAGAAAGACCAAAGCTACTAACAGACCAGGAGCAATCTTCGTCGTCTGGTGGCAGGACAACATCTTCCACTTCCTCGTCCACTGGTGTGGGTGTGACCCAAGATGACCTGCAGAGGGCGCTGGCTGCCAGCAGGAACTCCCTCACCAGAAAGGAGGAAGAAGAGAACACTCTACAAGAGGCAATCCAATTGAGTTTACAAGGTGATTAAAACATGTGAAATTGGATCAGGAAGAATGTTTTTGATGGTGCAATACTTATTGATTGTGCTGGCTAGTGAGTTTTTATGCAAGCAAGGTAGATGATGCGGTTAGGCGATGCTGGAGTGAATGTGAATATTTAAGTCATTTTGAACAGAAATGATCCTCTTCAGTTTTCTGTGTAAAGTTAAGGACTTTTCAACTCGTTTGACTGAAAATCGATACTGTCCAACCTGCTTCACAGCAGATTTTAATGTCACGGAAACATGATGATATGAAGAAAATATAAAGAGAATCCCTTAAATTCAATTTTTCATGGCAACTACACATTCCTTCAACTTGTTGCTGACATACGTTATGGGTAACATTAATCCCTGTGCCTTGTGAAAGAGTTGAGTCAGGTGCTCATTTGTAATTCTACAAAAATGAACATCAAACATGTTTTCTTCATGCTGTTGCCCTTTTGTTACATCACAAATTGTTGTAGTGTTATGAAGCATTGACTGCACATGAAATCAATCAAAACTTGAAAATTCATAACTTTTGAACAGATTGTCCAATTTTCCTTGAACTTCACTGATGTGTGCTTCTAATATTTCTGCATTCTGCAAATGCACACACTATCTGGGGTAAATTCCCCTTAAACATGCTGAACTTTTGCCAGGTTTCTCACTTTTGTTTTCATTTAGTTCATTTATCTATGTTTTTTTTTTAGTTGATGAAATGGGACTTTGATTATTCACACATACGCACATGCACACACACACAAACAATTCATGCAATAACTTTTAAGCATAATTATGTTTGTTCAGTCATTGCATTGCCACCCCAGCCATGGAAACAAGTGCATTGCATTAAACTGATAGATAAGACATTATGTATATCTGCATGAAATTTTTACTTGCCTTAACAAATTTGCAGCACTGTACTTCCTTGTATGGGGGTAGCTGTGTGGCAGTGCTGTTTCGTACCCATTCACACTCTTCCAGTGAATTTCACAAACAAAATGGGATTTGACTCATTTGTTGGTTTATATTTCCATCGACTTTGATGGAGCAGGAACCCAAGTTGCTGCCACCAGTGAGACGCCTGTTGATATTGACGAAGTGAGGAGGAGAAGAGAGGCATACTTTAACAGGTAACTTTATTTTAGAAATGAGTGAACAGATACATAGACTTAACTATTCATTCTTGTATTTGATGAGAGTAAACAAGCAAAGCAAAGCCAAACTATGGCCAAACAACAACAAAATTAGTGAAATCTCTGCAAGATTGCAATTGATTTATATTCCTATTTTTTTTGTTTTTGTTTCAGTGTGAATAGGATTCTCAAAATGCATTTTTTTTTTTCAAAAGATAAGTTTCTTCAAAAGTAGACAGCAATTTATGTCCAACCTTGCAGTGAAACGTTATATGATATACCAAATGAAATCAAATCGTATGTCAGTTGGAATTTAGCTCAAATGTTGTTCTAATTTGAAGAAGAAAGTGTTAAATAATTAGAAAAGTGCATTTAAGTTTTGACATTTTTTCTATAGTAGCAAATACATGTACTTCATATCGGTAGTTTGAGAGGTAGGATCCATTAGATTTCTTTTGGAGTTTGTGTGATTTATGTTGGTAGAATTGACTCCACGTACCCAATCCTTGCTGTCACCCATTGAATGGTCAGATGTATTTACCTTCTTGCATCCTCCATTGCAGACAAGCGACATCACAGCCTTCACAGGGGTCATCGTCAGGTCAAACCCAGGCTGCCGAGTCAAGAGTCACCCCAACATTGCAGTGTTCTTCAGCTGCCAAAGACTGCCCCAGTGAAAGACTGCAAGGCAACACCAACAGCTCGGCCAAGGCGGCCGAGCAGTCTTGTGTGCCAGGCACTAGGACGGACATGGTCGAAAACACTGCCCTTGACTCAACGGCAGGGGAGGATGAAGATTTAACAGAGTCTGCCATGTTGGAGGCTGCAATTAAAATGTCCATGGAATCTGTGGAGCAGAAGACGTGAAGAGTTTGCATGGACACAGAATCTGACATTTTAGCTTCACTTCCTCTGTGTTTGTTTGTTTGTTTGTTTGTGTGTTAGTTCATCTGTCTGTATGTTTTTTTTTAAAAGCAATCTGTTTAGTGATTGCGAATGATCTGTTAGGTCGATGGAAATCTTCCAGCATTGATGCAATTCTTTCTGGTAGTTTCTCCTTTTCTTGAGAGAGACAGAGATAGGGAAAGATTATAAGAGAGAAAGAGGAGAGCGAAGGGAAATGAAGTTGAGAGTGAGAGATTGTGTATGTGAGAGAAAGAGATTTATGAAATTCTCCTTTAGTGTGCATGGCCTCTCTAAGAGTGTCCATCGATTAGTTTTTGTTTTGTTTTGTTTGATTTTGTACCTGTTGTGCAAAAGCAGAAAGCAGATAATTCAGGTGAGGTGTCCCTGCGTAGGATAATTCAAAATAAAGCTAATCAAATAGTTCGCTGCTGCACAGACGGGTATAACTAGTGCAGGAAAAGCATCACAAAAACATAACATGTGCAAGCTCTTAATTCATGTGAAGGAGAAGCAAGTGAAAAAAGTGATCATGTCTGGAAACATACGTGAAGAACTATGCCCTACCATAAAAAAAACTAAAAACAAAACCAGGCTTTAATATACAGCACTGTTCTCTGTTCTCTCATACAAGTAAAACATACTTTTTTCCTTTTTCCTTTTTTTTAATAAATATTTCAAGTCATTGATATGTCAAGATGTATTGCAGTGGCATTGTGGGAAGCATACTGAAATCAGTTTACACAAAGTGTCATGATAGATTGGAAAGTGTAGGACAGTTGCCATTATTCTGCATTTGTAAGTACTGTAAAAGTGGAAATTTTTGTGCATTTTGTGCAACCAGAACCTAGCACAAAAATAGGAGTATGCAAATATTTTTGCGTGCCATAGTTTCAGTAATTAATGTCCTGATACCGCGGAATTAGAAACACACAAAATTCATCTTGCCCTGCTGAGCACGAAAAATTTTGCAAAAAGATCCACCTTTTGCAGTAATTTGCTCAAACTTAAGCCTTTTTTGTTACATGATACTTTCTCTCATCTGGTTGTGAAGGAAATATGATGTTTGGCAGGTAGATGCATACATATGTATACATTAATCAATTGATTAATCAGTGTATTTATGTATTTATTTATTTATTCATTCATTTATTTGTGTATTTATTTGTTTATTCGTTTACTGTTAGTTTTCAAGATACTTGCAGTTTCTCAAAAAAAAGTTCACAGCCATTATCTCTCCTTTTTATACAAGGCATCATTAAAAACTATGAAGCATTGCTTGTTACAGGAATGCACCTATGTGTATGTATATACTTAATAATGGATCATTACTGAAATCTTGCAGTGACATTATCATACTCTCACAAATATTTTTCTCAGTCTTTCAAATGCAAACTCTAGTACTGTCGCAAAAGTGGAAGAAGGGAGCAGTGTTAAGACTTTTTTTTTAAAATTGCCAAAACTATTGTTGAGTTTACTGGATTTGATGGAGCACTCAATCTTTACCATTGCTTCACAATTATTGTGATTTGAATCTATCAGAACCTACTTGTTGACCAATCTCTGCCATCCAGTCCCTGGCTGTCAGTAATTGATATTAAGACTGTGTGTGTGTGTGTGTGTGTGTGTGTGTGTGTGTGTGTGTGTGTGTGTGTGTTTCAGGATTGTGTTCAGAATGGCAAGTAAACCACAACTCCTGTCCAATTATTGTATCTCTTAGTATTGATGCGATGCACATAAAACTGTAAGGATGCATCACCAGCCAACACGGAAAAAGCATAAACCATTTTAGGCACTTGCTTTTCTCATTTTAAAGGGAATCTGACCAAGGATTGGTAGCTCTACTAGACAGTGTGACATGTCTATCTTGGCCATTGTACTACATGCAGCCTGATGTTCATAACTGTATAATTAAAATAAGTATAACCAGACATTATCTTATCCTTATTATCATTATTTTTTTTTCTTTGTAAGGTGAAGGGGGGGGGGGGGGGGGTCAAAGGTTAAGAGGCATTTACACTAAAGTACTTAATGGCACCATAAATATGTGCACGTTTGCTGCAGTCCCCGACACAAAGTGATGAACTGAAGATTAGAGTTGTCCAGGATAATGTGTTTTGACTTTGCAATGCCAAGCATTTTTGTTGTTGTTGTTGTTTATTTGATTGTTTGTTTGTTTGTTTGTCTGTTTTTTTAACACCAAAGTTGGGAAATTTTGCTTTTGGCCCTCTTTGAAGAAATAAATGACCAATTTTAGGTGTATATGACTATAATATATCAACGTTTCTATAGGATGATTAATTATGGACAGGAAGAAATTATTCAAATTGAAATAATGCTGTTCTGAGAACCGTGTCCTGTCAAACATACACTTGTAAGTCCTTTACATACATTTCAATCCAGAAGTGAATTGTAGTTTGATCACTCCCGTGTAGCGTCAAGGCTGAATGAAGTCTTAGCAGTTATTTAAAGCTGGATTGGTTTTAAAGTGTGTTTCCTTTGTGCACAGTTTTTGGACTATCAATCATGAAAAGTCATAGGTAGTATGGTAAACATGCCATGTATTTTGACATCATTACAGTAATGGTGGTAAGCACTAAATTTGGTATTTGATCATAAAGAAGTCTGAATTGATCTTTTGCTTTTTACTTGCATTTGAGAAATCTCAAGAAGTAAAGATTGAAAACAGCAACAACAAGCCAACCCACACATGCAGCTGCAAAGCTATGTGGAGAATTTGCTCTTCAAAGTGAAGCGTTCATCTCATGAAACACTCGGCAAAGTGGTCCCAGCAGCTGTTCATGGAGTTGTCATACCTTTCATGCACAGTGCACCATTAAACATACAGGTGTTTCTAAGGTTTACTGATTGTTTGATGCAGTAAAGATAAAGGAAGTGCACATTATAATAACAGGCTGTGATCAATACTTGTACAGGAGAATGAACCTCTTTTGTCAGCCTAGCCTTGTATTCAATCACCACAGAATAGAGTGTAATGCACCTTTTTGTTCAAGTTGAATTTAGTAACAGAATGAAATCGAGTTTTAACCAAAATGGTTGGAAGGTTCATGGTGATGGGATGTGAAAAAAATTAAGAGGTTTTATTTGATTATTCTACCATTTTCCTTAAAACTCCCCCGCTGTAAAGAAAACAACAATACGAACAATCGAAATAGAAAAGAAAACAAACCTGTGTAAAAAACAAGCAAGTTATCATGTGGCCAGTGACAATACAAAGACAACCGCCAAGTCATTGCGAGGTTATTTCAACTCTTCAATGATATGATGGCAGAGAAATCTAGTGAGACATCTTTAAAAAAAAAAATTTACCTGATAAGTAGTTTAAAAAAAAAGAGATATTTAGTGAAGATTTGTGTGCATGACAGTGACAGATTTAAGAGGAAATGACATCACCTCATCACATTTAAATGCTGTGATTGGGACCAATAGCACTGCAGCAGTGTTTCATCATTTTGTGAAAATGTGTTAAACATGTAAAATTCCATAACTAAGTATGGTTTTACTTTGTGTCTCACTTATGTATGACTGCCCAGCTTAAAACCAACAAAAAAGTACCATATTAGGATTCTCTGTGATGGACCAAAACAGGTTGTTTGGGTTGACAGACTCATTTTTTTTAAAGTTTGACTTACCTAGGAGAGCATTATTTTTTTACCCTATGTCAAAATTTGGCAGCTGAAAAAAAAACCGAAATCAAGATACTAACAGTTTTTCTGGACCATATTTTTGTGGACAGGTGCTGCTTTCACTGTAAAATAGAACATGCATGTTTACACTGATACTCCTGCACAGCATGCCTGGGTGACCCTAATCTTTAAATCCTCTTTCTCCCTTTTCTATGAAACTGCATCTCCTAACTCTCTCTAATTTCAACCACTTTTTGAATTGGTTAGGATGGTAAAATTTTTACACTTTATACAGTATATCATTATAAACCTTAGAGCTGGTATACTCTTTCAATCTATGTAGAGAGTGGAAATTTATTTTGGCCTACTTTTTGTGGGTTTTGAGCTGGGTGGTCACATATGATACTTCGACGATTCTGACTTTATCCTGTTTACTGAATTCAAGTCAAATTGAGCAGGCTAAAGTGATATCTCACTATAATGTGCAGACAATGTTAAAAAAATAATTATAAATTCAGACTATCACTTGTGTCCAGTGCCTTGGGGTCACTGAATCTAAATGTGCTTTTTATTTGTTTGTCTATCGACAAGTTGGTGTTGTTTCTTGTATCACTTGTTGGAATTGAATGGAATTGCAGAAGAATGCAAATGAAGGCCAAAGTGCAACCAGAAAATTTCATGATGTCTCCTTCCTTCTTGGTATGGTTAACTTCATGAATATTTCTGTTTTGATTTCTTTTTTTTCTACTTAATCTTGAATTTCATTCATTGATATACTTATATGATACATTCCACTTCAATGTATACATGTACCAAACAAATATACAAATTGTAACATCTCATGTCAAAGAATACAATAAACAATGTTAATAGAATGTATTATACAATCCATAACTCCCCTCCCATCCAAATTTACATCTGCTACCAATCTAAACATTAATGATAATTTTGCTGTCAAAAGGATTAGTGCATGATTTCATTGATGAAAATGTGCAGATATATGAATTATTCCTTTTCAAACAATTTTGCAGACACAGCAGTAAACAAATTGTATGGCCAAAAAATCATCACTAACGACAAGCCAAACAAAAATTTCTTCCTTTCATTGTATACATTGTATTGTTAAAAAGAATCGTATAGTTTTGGCTGAGACCTAACTTCAGGTTTCTAACATTGTTTGGTGAGATAATGAGAAACGTCTTATGAAATATAAAAGATCGCTTTTGTTTTACTTTTTTTAATGTCCCAGCTATTACAAAACCGAATTTCATCCAATAAACTTTGAATTCCTCTTAGAATGGTATGCTCTGTATTATTTCATAAGTGGTTTCTTCATATCTTGCAGATAAGTTAAAAGCCCAATCGTCATCTACACCAATACTATACCATCCCTACCACCCTTCACACACACATGCATAAAAGACATTAAGATATTCTAAATCCCAGACTTTTGTACAGTTTTGTACAGTAATCAAAGTGACAAATAGAATGTAAACGTTAAGATATATGTATATATATACACGTATATATATATATATACATGTATATATTATACGTATATATATATATATATATACATGTATATATTATACGTATATATATATATATACATGTATATATTATACGTATATATATATATATATATACATACGCATATATATATATATATATATATGTATATACGTATATATGATTCCTGCCTTTCCAAAGTCTTCATTGGTTCATTGCTTATTTGTCTTTTTGTTTGTTTCATCAAGGCGTCATCACATTTTAACTCATTGCTTCCATGTACATGTATATCCTGCAGCGCGTGCATTGTAGTATAGGTTTTCCAGGCCAATTTCCCACTTTTGTCAGTCCAATTCCTAATTGCTGCATTCAATTTAGCAAAATTTAGCGTAGATGACACATTCGATATTTCAATTTCATGAGCTCTTCATTCAAATTCATTTTTGAGCATTCAAATCACCTTTAGCCTCATTCTAATTAACCCTTTTTCAATTGAAATTCGTAAAACAAGCACCATTCATTCAATTTAGAATGATATAGTCACGTGATCATGGACATGCTGCACTCGTTCATTCGAATTCATTTTGGGGCATCCAATTTAACATCTTTTGCAGTCAATTTAGCACGCATGTTTATGCTTTGGTTCTTTCTTTCTTTTTTTTTTCAACATAGTTATTGTTTTGCAAGCGTCTTTACATTTCCTATTTTCATATTCATTTTAGAGATTTTGGCAACAGTTTTTTTTTTCTTCAATGTGCTTATTGAGTCTTCCAGTCCGAAGATAGTGCATATGGCCAAAACTTATCTGGCCGTTGAGCGCTTTATTCGAGTGTGTCGGCCAGTTCTAGGAGGTCAAGGTTATGATCATCAAATGTTCCTGTAATTCTTTTTCTGTCTTCTTGAGAAATACGTCTGTATCTAACTTGTGCTGTAATGACTGTAAGAAGATGACGTTAATCTGTAGTATTGGTACATGTAGGCCTAAAATGACATATATGAAAGAAAAGGGGCATTACAGAACAACAAACTCGAGTTATATAGGGTCAAAAAATATGATACTTTTACTGCTTAAAAGTGCGTGGATGAATCAAAAAGTCACACAGAAATACATGTTTAAATGTTCTCACCTTTTCAAAAAAGAAATAACATGACGTTAATTTGAGTGAACATGTTTGGAATTTGATTGCCCATACGCGAAATTGAATGACTGAAATACCCTTTTCGGCCAGTGCTGGCGAATTTGAATGACTGAAGAGCATGTGCCAATTTGAATGCCTGTTTTACGAATCCGAAAGGCACATGTGCAAATTTCATTGATCGATATGCTAAATTGAACGAACAACTTGCAATTTTGAATGACAGAATGTGCAAAGACGAGGATTTTCGCTAAATTGCATGAACCTTCTATCAAATGGACTGACAAAAGTGCGAAATTGGCCGGGAAAACCTATATTGGTCTAGGTGAGAATTCAGCTTTCAGCTTTTTGTGAGATACTTAGAAACCACTTTATGAAATGTTAAAAAAGCATACAATTTTAAGAGGAATTCAAAGTGTATTTGTAGAAACCAGTTTTAAAATGGCTTAGATATCCAGGTAAAAAGTAAAACAAAGCGATCCTGGTAAAAAGGTGGGTCGATCCCACCATTATTAGGATCGCTTTGCTTTGGCTATCTCAGCCATTTCAAAACAAATTTTCATCAAACAAACTTTGAATTCCTTTTATAATCAAGTGCTCTTTCATGTTTTATCAGAGGTTTCTCATTATTTCAAAAACTCTTCATCAAAAAATGTTGGAAGCCTCATGTCCTGTTACAAGGCTAATGTGATTGGGGTAGAAAGGACAAATAGTAAGGTCTTGTATTAAAGAAGGCTTGTATTGTAAACATGGCCAGTGAAAACGAGCATCTGCGAGGCGAATCATCTGTAATATCGAGCGAGCTTTTGTCTATTATTGCCATCATATTTTGCATATTGGCATTTTATCTGTACCTACAAAGGTGAGTCACCTTTATGATACGTATAGTATAAACAGGATGTTTCCAATTACCGTAGATAACAGGCCTAAACTGCACATCATGTTGCTGCCTGAAGATCCTGCTGCTCATGTGCAAGTTACTCTTCGTAGTCCCATTGCCTTGAAAATGTGTCGTTAAAACAGTTGCTTGTTGCATGTTGCCTGTGTCGTATTCTTGTATTTGTAAATGAGTTGAGAACTTCCTGTGTGCTGTGGATGGACACCGTTATTATCACAGCGTTGTTACTGGGTGTCATACTTCCGTTTACTTGAATCAGTCTTTTAGTCCTTGTTTGTCCCTATATCTGTAAAATATACTGGTGTATCATATGCTGTGTATAGACTCTAGGTCTAAAAGTGTAAATTTTAATGTGAAGATATTGAATTCATATTCCAAGTGCCAAAGACTGAAAGGTGGTCATGAATTATCTTGTCATCCATCAGTCACTGCTTGAGATGATGTCTGAAAACTGATAATAGACAGATGACATTTTTTGTTGTTGATAAATGGAAGAGCAGGAAAGAAAAAGAAATTAACAGAGATATTTTATACCATTCTACGCCCCTGCAGTTGTTTGTTACTCTTCTCTCCTTTTATGTGACAAAAGGGTGAAAAATATCGAGTAAGCATGTGCTTTGCCGCCAGGCGCTACAGTAATGTACAAAAGTTCCTGAGCACTATGCAGCCGTTCTAACAAACTCCATGTACATGTAATATAGATCAAGTTCATTCATGTCAAAGCTTTTAATATTAAATGGTTGCTGTGCAGTGGTAGGAAAACATTTGCTAAATAAGTACACTTATTTTAGTTTTATGTCTTCATATATATTTGCCACAGTTGTTGACTCATAAATTTTTTTCCCCCATAAAGTAATTGCAGAGTAAAAGGTAGTTGCTCTATCCCGAGTATGTAGACTAAGACATTGATATAAACAGCCATATCCTTATGTGAAATGAGATGGAAATATCTGTCAAAGTGTGATGTCAGTGTTCATTTCGGCATTGCCCTTTTTAAAAATTTAATGTATATCTTTATACATATGTTACATTATAGTTTCCTTCTCAGTGAAGTCTTGAACTATCCCCCGGATTCAGTGCAGTTCCCTGACAGTGACATGTTCAAATCCATCTGTCTGCACTGTATATGAATAAAAATTCTTAATATTGGCATTTCTTATCTTATTTTTTGTCAAAACTCTATTTTCTTTTCCCTTTAAAAAAATATAAAATTCATGATTATATTCATGGACCAGACTTGAGTTGCCTCACATCCCAGATGATGATTCATGGCAGCACCAAGAGCCTGTACCCGAGACGCCCATGTTCACCACAACCCTCCCATTCCAGATGAAGCTTGATGACAAGACCAGAGATGTAGCATCCCTCAGAGGTGGGCTGAAGGGAAATTCAGAGAGAGTCTTGCAGTAAAGTTGTTAGCCTTTTGTCTATGGAATAAAGATGTATTTGTGTTTATCATTATATAAGCAGCATGCTTTCAGCACCCTAGCACCAACACTCTGGAATTCTCTTCCTCCCCAACTCTGAGATGCATCAAGTGTCAATAGCTTCAAGAACTCACTAAAAACGTACCTGTTTTTCCACTGTTATACTCTATAATTTTCTGTAGACTAAATTTTGTTTTTTTTTTTGTTTGAATATATGCATAATGTTATGAAGCGCATAGAAACTTACGCTTGTATTATGCGCAATATAAAATGTTGTGATTATTATTATCATTATTAAACAGTTTAAAGGTAGTGTAACCAACACACAGTGTGCACAGTGCCTCACATTTTGTAAATCGTGAACACCATCCCAGAGACTTGCATTATACATTGCTTACCCTGACACTCAATTCCTGCAGCCATTCTCATGCATATTAACCCTAAATCCAAATATAAGCTAAACTTGGCCACATAGCATAGTCATCAACAAACAAGTTGGTTACACACATGTTGATACAACTGATTGTTAGCCAATGCAGTGTGTCATTAGGACTCTACCATCTCTGATGTATTTAAAGTTGTTATATGTGCCTTGATTTGACATCGGAAGCCATATTTTGGACATGTATTAAACATTTTGGTGTCACTCAGTCATATTTAAAGTTCCCTCCTTTCTACATTTTACAGAGGGTGTTCTGATCACAGTCGAGACTTCGGTCCCATGCTCTCTGATGGGTTTCTGGATAGTAGAGTGTGCAGGACTGACAAAGATTCTTCAATCCTGTGAGAGGTCCAGACAGAATGGGTTACATTTGCCTAATTTTGAGGCACAACTTCAGGAAATATCACTGTCTCACAGTTCAAAGTATTGGTATGTTTCAGCAGATCTCTGGCATTTCATACAGTGTACATTCTGTAAAAGGAAGAATCAGGACAAAGTCAAGCAAATTTCTTGTCTGCTAGATTGATTATGTTCTAAACTATGTGAAAGAGAGCAGGAAAAAGAAGCAGGGTGGGTGTAGCCCTATATATCTGTCTTTAAAGATTACTCAAGCCATGTAGTTTGCACTTGTAAGATGTATTGACTATTCAATAAATGTTGAGATAAGGCAAGATGTGTATTATTGTCTCACCTGATATTTTGGGACAGATAACTTTGTATGAAGTTGAAAGATACTGACAACATTTAGATGTACAAATAAGAATTATGTTTCAAATTTACAGTAATTTTCAATAAATTTGGACAGCCACCTTGGAATATCTTTACTTCAATTGAGAGTTGTTTAGAGTATCATTTGAATTGAGCTTCTGGGGAAATGATATATGAATGTTCCTCCTATGATTTGACTTAGTAAGGTCATTATAATGGTGATGTTGATGATAAAGGTGATAGTGGTGATTATAGTAAAAAGAAAAATACTACAAATTCTACTATTGCTGTTGTTACAAGAGCAATGCTACACATGTACTACTACTTACAAGTACAATGATGATAATAATGACAGTAACAAATTTGATTATGATTCTCATGTCCTCATCTCATTTTGATGCTCCATACCAACAAAAAAGGCTTGAACAAGACAACACGAGGCAGATTCATCTTCGAGTCACAGAAGAGTCAGATGCAAGTAAAAAGAGCAGTACTACCCTGGAGTCTGAACCTGACCTTGGGCCACTACCAAGGACCAGGTATCCACTGGTTGTCCTCGTGACCCAAGGTTGGGATGCTGGTGATGACGAGAATGCACAGACCGATGCTGCAGTTGTAAGTTTATGAGTCCGGCAATTTTGATTTTACAAGATGGCAATGCAAGACAATAACAATACCCTTTTTCTTCTCTTAACTTATTTATAGAATGGTCACATTTCTCTATTAACTTCCTTTAATTGATAGCACTTTGTGATGAACAAGTCAAGTCATCACACATTCAAAGCATCTTGCATTTATTTTTTTTGGTTCTGAAATCTTTTCTTGTGTGTGTGTGTGTGTGTGTGTGTGTGTGTGTGTGTGTGTGTGTATATATATATATATATATATATATATATATATATATATATATATATATATATATGTGTGTGTGTGTGTGTGTAATCTTGCGAAATTATCTCACCCTCTATTACCTGTTTTTTTTTTTTCTAACTTGTGAAACAATGTTGCCCTCTGTTACCTGTTTATTTCTTCAGAAAACAATCTTGTGGATTCTACACCTCCCAGACAAGACAGTGACAAAATCGAGTCATGTGATTAGTCGGGTGATCGTGACTGCTGAGGGGCAAGTGTGTGAACTTCAGGTAGACCATTATAACCAATCATCCAAGCCCACTATGCATGTAAAATCTTGATAAATATGCGTACATGTACATGTAGTTCCCTTCCTTTCATTCCAAGCATCACAGGTGAATCCGATTTCAGTGAAATGGATTTCCATTCTAGATTTGTCAGAATTGCATTTGCTTCTGTTTTTATGCCTCCGCCACGAAGTGGTGCTGGAGGCATTTTGTTTTCGGGTTGTCCGTCTGTCCTTCCGTCCGTCCGTAATGATTTTTGTGGACAGCGTAACTAAAAACCTTTGGAGGTATCCTAATGAAACTTGGCATGTATGTGTATTAGGGGGTGAAGTTGTGCCTATCAACTTTTGGGTGCACATGCTCAAGGTCAAAGGTCAAAAGGTCAAGGTCAAATGCTTAGAATTTCACTATTTCCCCCATATCTATGCAATGCCTGAAGATATTGTCTTGAAACTTAGTGTATACATGTATTACCCAATTAAGATTGTCTTGTGAAAGTTTGATGTCATGAGGTCAAAGGTCAAAGGTCAAAAGGTCAAGTAAAAATGTTAAAATTTCACTTTTTTTTCTGTATCTTGGAAATTGTTCAAGGTATCTTCATGGAACATAGTATATATGCATGTACTGACTGGCAGTGGTTATTTAGGGAATTTGGGGTTCATGGGGTAAAAGTTCAGGGGGCAAAGGTCAAGGGCAATACTTCAAAATTTTATTATTTCCCTTTTGTATGCAATGCCAGCAGGGTTTTTTTTTCTTTTTTTTAACGTGGTATATGCATGTATAACCCAATAGAGATTCTCTGGTTTTTGTTTTTTTTTGGCCAAGAAGGTCAAAGGTCAAAGATCAAAAGGTCAAAGATCAAGTGAAAGTGCTGAACTTACTTTTTCTTGATATCTCGGAAGTGACTCAAGTTATCTTGAAACTTAGCATATACATGTATATACAGTTGAACCTCTCTTTTCCAGCCTCCCTTTATCCGGATCTCTCTATTATACGGACGCATTCTCGCCGTGATTTTTTTTTTAATAATTACGGGAAGAAAGGGAGATTCCCAACTCCTTGAGAACTTCTACACAAACACACATGAATTACATATACTTGATACATTTCTTAATAGCGTTAATTACTTAGGTAAATCATCCCAAGAATTTATAAAAGAAAATGATTTCATTCTTGCAAACACGAACCTCTATTTTGGGGTCTGTTACAGAGTGTAACAATGAAAAGGTTGCAGTATACACATTACTACATGTGGTACTACAATGGGCTACATCAGTACATGTGTATGTATATGTACATGTATAAAGCATTGAGTCTCCCGTATCCGGCCAAATCCCTTATCCGGATGAGCCCCGGTCCAGACTTGTCCGGATACGAGAAGTTCAACTGTAAAATGTTTTGCCTGACAGTGATTCTCTTATAAATCTTAGGGTCAAAGACCAGATGAAAATGATAACAATTTACTGGTCAATGCAGAAATTGCATTTTTTTCTCCATGCCTTGAAAATTACTCAATGCATAAACTATGAAAGGATCAAAGTCAAGTTAAAGTTCTTAAATCGCCAAATACATGCTCTCCTATTCATCCAGTTAAACATAGGTCAAGGAAGGTGAACATTCAACACATTTGTGACAAACATGTCATTTCAAATATTTTGCCAATTTTGTGAAAATGTAATCACACATTGTCCACATGAACTATAGACCTATTAGGAGAATCATGCATTATGGCGGAGGCATACCGGTCGCCATAGCGACATTTTCAGTTCTAGTGAAGTTTGGTAATATGACAGCACTGACAATGATTTTATATGTAATGATAAGTGGGTTATTCTGCAAAGCCCTTCAGTGATGACTGACTTCACAATGGTTTAAAGACTGGAGTACTTTGTAATTTAACTGACTCACTGGGTTAGAAGGAATGATGGGAATTGTTGACATTGAGTTATGGGATGTATTCTTTAGGCAGCTCCTGTATGTGTCCCTGACAATTTTGGCGCATTTGAAAGTAAGGTGCTGGTTGCTTCAGCCGTCGGAATAAATATCACAGACAAAGATGCTTTAAGCTCTGTTCTCCCAAACTGCTTGGCTTTCAGAGATTGTTTTTGGAGAGTGAAGACTGCACTGTACAGCAACACAACTCCAAACAGTCTGGTGCATCCCCAGAAGACCAAGTGGAACAGTCTGGTGCATCCCCAGAAGACCAAACGGAACAGTCTGGTGCATCACCAGAAGACCAAACGGAACTCAGTTCAGCGGAAAGCAGACTTACCGACAACAGTTCCAGAGTCATTGACAGGAGCTGCACAGTGTGTCAGAATGCACCGATCAGTCGGACCATCATCCCTTGCAGGCATGCTTGTGTCTGCCAGCATTGCATTGGGCTGCTCTCGGCATGCCCCATGTGCCGGGGTACCATTGCGTCGTACTTCAGGATCAGAACGCAGGGCAGTGCCCGTGGAGATGACGTTGTAGAGGATCACCAGCCAAATGACAGACTAGAGCAAGGCATGGATGTCACAGCTAGGATTCAGCATATCCTGGAAAGATCTTTATGGTGTTTTAGTGTGTGGAAAAAAAAGTCTTTCAATCTCACAGCTTTTTGTGATGCAGACATTTTGTGATGAGAGAGAGGAGTTTCTAAAATTTGGGGACAATTATCAGCCTTGTTGATGACAGAATGGCAGTCCATCAACTGGGGACAAGGACATCTCTAACCCTGCAGTTGATCTTTATTGGTGCTATTGACCGATTCGGGTTCGTTGAGGGCAGCAGACATTTTACGGCACAGGGCGCAGCCATAGTGGGTGTATCAGCCGACCCCCCCTGCTCTCCCCCACCCCCGGGCAACATGTTTATCACGCACTTGTAACAAAGGTTCGCGCACTAGCAAGCATTCGCGCACTCAGTACGAGACGCCCATTGGCTAAAGCAGTTTTTCATTCTGCGCGCGTGCTAATGTAGGGAGAGGGGTGGGGGAGTGCGGAGGGGGGGGGGGTCGGCTGATACACCCACTATGGCTGCGCCCATGCCAAAAATACACATAGCGCGTCACAGAATCGATCAATACCTTTGAATAAATTCAGTCAAGGTATGTCGCTTGTAGTTTGGTTTTATCGTATTGCATTTTGTATGTGAACAGTGGCGAGTCAATTTGACACTCATGCTGCAAATTTGTACTTGCCTTTTTCTTTTCTCTCTTGTGGGAAAGGGAAGGAGGATGCCATCTTTCCCTTGAAATCAATATTGGGAATGCCTGAAGTTTAGAAATGCTTTCTGAAGAGCTGTACAGAATCAACATTACCAGGTACTTGGAATTCTCTCTATTGCATGTAAATGTAAACATTTCGTCGCAAGGGGTTTGGTCCGTACGCGGGTCGTACACTATGTGCAAATGAATGAGGTGATTTTATGCACCCGCGCGCAACACGCAGAGGTCAAGCAGTGGGATTCATTCAATGTAGACTTGTGCTCTTCCGGTGATGTGGAGTTACTGTGCAGTAGGCACAGGCAGATAGAGCATATGTGTGGTATAATTGCATATAATTTTTCATGACTAAAACATTGTCACTCCACACTAGAAATGCATTTTCAGAGCTTATGATTTGATATTTCTTTTCCCACCATGAAACAATTGCTGAGAAAATCTACAAAACCATAGAAGTTTGGAGATAGAGGTAGTGCTCCGTTTTCATGTACGATCAAATAGAGCTCGCACTGTGCACCAGCACAGCATTGTCAAGACATTGTTGTGGAAATTATATAGTGCTGCTGCCCTTTGAGTTTTTTTTTTTTTAGTTACGTGCAATAGGGAGAACTGTTTACCGGAGAGAGAAAAGAAAAAAATTTGGCCATACCTTAAGTTCTTATTTCAATGCAACAAAACATGTGACCATTGTTTTGTCAATCTTTCAAACTTTATTTGTGACCTTGAACTGTTAGTTGTGTTGACACAAAACAACTCAATAACTTTATGCAGTAGTATCAAGTAAACAGCTGCGGAATGCAATTTGCCGGGGGTTCAGTTTATGAGCGTTCTCTGAATGAGTTTTGTATTGTTTTGCTAATGTTTTCATTTCTTGAGTAAAAACTAAAATCAGACTCATGGGTTACTTTAGGATACACATGAAAATGATGACCTTAAATTAATGCCATTAGTCAGCCACCAAAATCTTTGAGTGAACAGGTAGATATTCAAATTTTGCAGACTGAATGACAGTGGATGTATTTTGTGTGTATCTGTGTGTCAAGCGTCAGGTTGATCATGTTGTGCACACATAGTGCACTTCCCTGAAACAAACAGCAATCAGCTTCCTTTTTCTTTTCATCTGCCAAATGTACATGTACAGTGTACAAGAGAACAAACATGTATAGCAATGTATTTTGCAAGTTGCCTGATATTCGCAAAAGTAACAGGACTTGTGTAAATGGAGTGTACAGTCAACCTTGCCTACGTCAACCTCGCACAAGTCAGAAAATTGGCTAAGTCAAAGTAAATTCTACCCCAGATGGATATAAACATGCCTTAATTTTATGCTGTAAATCAAAATTCAGGTGAGACAAAGGGTTTTCTCTTGTCCCATTTTGACTCAACTGAAAGGAAACCAAAACCCAAATATCAGTGTGGACCGAGTGAAAGCAGCAACATTAGTAGAACACATCAGTGAAATTTTGAGGAAAATCAGAAAATCGATTCAAAAGTTATACGTGTACATTTTTAAAGTTTTGGTGCCGTCATTGCTGGATAGATAGACTACTACAGTTCATTACATCAATTTGGACAACAGTATAAAGAAAATACAGTATAAGTAAAAATTTACACAGTCTTATTTTTCCAGAAAAGTGCACTTTCCATCAACTTATTTAGTGACATAAATGAACCTGTCTCACACAACCGCCTTAGTCAGAAGGCGTAGATTTTTAATTAAGGGCAGATTCTGAAAGCAGACTGTAAGCTTTAAAGGAGACCTCCAGATGATTTTCAGAGTTTTACATTTGAACAACTATAAATTAGTTATACTGAGGACAGAGTTTCAGAATTTGTGATAATTGGGATGAAGAATAAGAATATTTTCAACATTTACAACAAATTGCAATGAACAAGGACGATGACATGGCAGAGTCACCAGAAGAATGCATGAGTTGGGGCTCAAGGAAGCAGAACAAAAGAAGAAGGCATGCATAAATTATACACAGGTGAACTCGCAAGCAAGCGGTATTGTAATAGAATTACACTGCGACATTTCTGAAATATGTGAACCTCCTATGTCATCATCCTTGTTCAGTGTAATTTGTTTTTCAAAGTATTGTTTTTCTGCTCAAGAACAACAAATTCCACAAATCTGTACATGGAGTTGTTGATTTATGTACTACATGATGTGAAATTATGAAAATCGCCTGGAATGTCCCTTTAAAATGAGGTACAGTGTATAAATTAATACAAATGGACTTACCTAGCCAATCTAAATAATGGAAAGAAAGTACACACTCTGTAAAAGTGTTGAATGTGAACAAAGGCTTTGAAATCTAGTCTATTCAAATGCTTTAAAAGGATGGTACAGTATTGGTGGAGATGAAAATTGGGCTTTTACTGTTTTTGCGAGATACCAAGAAAACACTTTAATATGTATATGAAATACAGTGCACTCCCGTTATAACAAAATGCTCCGGTCCGGCAGTTTTCTTTCGTTATAACGAAATTTCGTTAAAACCGAACAAATACAATATATAACGAAAACAAGGAACCACCTATATATATATCATATTATGTTTGCTTAATACTCATCAAACACTGGAAAGCAATGTGAAATGTGATGGGATAACTGTATTACAGTAATAAACGCAAGTTCCCCTCAGAAACTGTGCGTGACACAAGGAGTGAACACACAGTGGTGTGAAGCGTTCACCCATGCAGAGACGCTATAAATGCATGTTCCGCTACGTATTTTCGAAAGCAATTCGCATTTCGTTATAGCCGAGCACGTTTCTTTCGTTTTTCTTTGTCTGTGGCGCTCGGAAAAGACTTCGTTATAACGGAAATTTCGCTATAACCGTGTTCGTTACAAGCGAATTTTGTACCATAGACTTTAATGGTGATAATTTTGGGACCAGAAGATTTACTTCGTTATGACGAAATTTTGTTATAACCGTGTTCGTTGTAACGGGAGTGCACTGTAGTACAGAGCATACCATGTTAAGAGGAATTCAAAGTTTATATGATGAAAATCGGGTCTGGATAGCTGAAACATCCAAAAACAAAGTAAAACAAAACGATCGTAATAAAATGTGGGTCCCACACTTTATTAGGATCACTCCGTTTTGGATATCTCAGCCATTTCAAAATCTATTTTCATCAAATAAACGCTGAAATCCTCATGGAATTACATGCTCTTTCATATTTCATAAGAGGTTTCTCACTATCTCCCCCCAAAATGATAAAAACCTGAAGTTAAGTCTTAACCAAAACTACACGATCCCTTTAATACTCTCACCACGCTGAGCTCCGTGCAATGTACGGGACAAAAGACAGGATGTTAAACTTTCTAGCATCCACAGTGAAGGAATTATCAGATTAAGCTGAAATCTTGCACACTCCATTAGCTCATTGTATTCATGACCAATACTAACCCTGAAAGAGGGTAGCATTATACTTTCAAAAGTGATTAGAGTTGAAAGTGAAGAATGTGTGAAGAGTTTTTCACCTATTGAAGACTATCTGCATCATCTCCACGGTGGAAAATCACTGGGTTTTCTACTGAATATGGTTGATGCGTATTCTTCGTTTTGTCACTATATGACATATACATGTACAATGTATACAGTAAACTAGGAAGTCACATCACGTTTCCAAAATATCTCAGGTTTGTACGCTTGTATCACACATGAAGATAAAAGCCAGAACAACTTGCACTTTTTATGCTGCAGTTATGTATTTTATTTGTCAAGGATCCACCTTCATCCAAATTACAAACCTGCAAATCATATATTTTTTTGTTTCGTTTTCATATGAATACACACAAGCAATATATACTGTTTATAAGCCATGCCTTCCTCATACAGTCATGCATGGTAAGCTCCAGCCCTAAGTAGTGTGTGCAGCTACACACAAAGGTATATCAGAGTTTTAGAAACAGTAAGTCATAAAATACAAACTGCAGGGAAGCAGTTCTTTTTTTTTTTTCCTGTGGTTGTCTTTTCTGAGTTCTCATTAAAGCCATTCATCTGATAAAATAAATTATTTACATTTGTTTTTCCACCATGAGGCTTGTCTTCTAGACACAACTATATTCTCTAAAACATCTTCAAGAAAAGTCAATATCACCATATATGAAGCATCCCAGATGCAATGTTATAACAATGTATAATCTTTTCTGACAAAAATAATGGTGCATATCTCATTGAAGTACACACATCCATAAAATTGCAAACAAACATACAGTCCTCGCTGTTCGAAATGAAGTTACTTCTGGGTACACACGGAGGGCAAATCCCATGCAATCAAGTTCATGTTGCCTCCAGAACTGTGGAGTATTCAATTCTTCACTGACTCCTGCAGATGATGAAATCAAGACATTCTCATGGTTACAGACTCAGTAGAGAGGCATTGAGAAACAGAAAACAGGCTTGCATTTCCCACATTTGTGTTCCAAATGAACAAAAATTCTGTACTTGGAACTATGATGGCATGACCCTATTCTCACAGATTAGCAGCAAAAAATACATAAGTTTATGGAAAAATTTTCCTACCCCTTTCGTACAAGTGCAGACTACTTATAATTTGTATACTGTACAGTGGGCTCTTGTTGAGACAGACTCCTTGAAACAAGTGATATTACTGGCGTATTTAAAAAACAATACTTTTCATCAGGATTTCAAAAACAATGAAACAAAAAACACTTTGAACTTGAGGGAAAAAATCACTATGCTAAACGAAGAGTCTGTCATATCAATTTTTCTTTCTAACAAGAGACCACTGCAGAAACATGACGTGATAATTTCATCACAAATTTGTTGGCAGAGCCTTGCTGCCTCACCATTTATTTCAGATAAAGATTTTTTTCTTTCTTTTTCAATCTCGCTACTTCCAGCAGGTACAATGGATATACACTACCATCAAATTACTTTCAGTACACATGCCTATTTACCTAAATGAACAGGTGAAAGTGAATAGCGAATACAAACAAGTAAATTGTTCATGCTAGTATTCATATAAATTATGCTTTAATTCTGGCATAGCTACACCATTATGATGTACAACAACAAAAGTGAGCATACGGGGAGAAGATTAACAACAAGTGGAAAACAATAACAGTACATACAACTGTACTTTCCTTTCACAAGTGATATAAATATAGAGAAATACAAGGAAATATTTAGATTACACAGTGTTGACCTAACACATCTATTCACAAAAACACATGCAATTCTAACTTGTACAGTGTCCAATCTTCGGTAAGATTTTCATGTCGATGTGCCAGATATCTGCTAGAGGCTATGCTATTTATTAATGCAAATGGTTTATGACCTGCATTTTGCAGCTATGTTTTTTTTTTCAAAGAACTTTGACAACTAAGGGCTACCTGAGCACACATGGCATAACAGCTTGAGGTGCCAAATGGAGCTCGCTCGACTAGCAACATGGAATGTCCTTACAAGCTTTACCATTTGTTTTACCGCCATCAGAGAAATATCAAATGATATGGCCTAGCTGGGAAGACACTGCTACACTTTACTACCAATGACCAGATCAAACCTTCGCCGACAGCTTGGTTCTGCATCAGACACATGCAGCACATTACTGCCAGCATAAACGTTCCTTCCCTCTAACCAAACGACGGGCCCAGAATTTTACTCTCACCTGTTCTTTTCTTCGTTTCCAATCTGCTAGTCTTGCCACCTTGCGCAGTGACACTGCAGTGACTGCGAACATTTTGCATCATCTACAGCAGAGCTTTAAGCCTGAGTTATATTACCACATAAAATATAATGCAGTCTAAATCTGCATGCACTACTTTTAACATGTCGCAAACCCATTGTGCAGTACACCAAAGAAAGCTACGAGAAGTCCATACCACACCAGGCTCATATTAAACCTGTATTATCTATGTGCATACAATTCGCATCAGACTAAGCACCCTGTTCTACTAGTGACGTGTGGGAGGAGAAATTTTGCCAGCACACTGCTCTACAAACATATCAATCAGCATTGCAGGGGGCAGTGCCTTCAGTACAATTTTTCAGCCGTTCGGATAGTGTGTTCTATTACAATTATGCATTGGTCACAACCCGCTGTGCCCCCCCCCCCCCCCCAAAAAAAAAAAAAAAAATACAGGGAGTCAACTAACATAACATGTTTTTCTTCGAGATTGCGGTCAGAGTAAGGGGGTGGGGTTCGATTTTCAGCAATTTCAGCAAAGAAAAAGTTACTCAATATGGGGCACTTTCCTTACAACTATGAACCAAACTGGACTCTTTTAAACAGACATGTACAGCTTTACAGTGCAGTTAAAGATGCCTTTGTGTGTCTTCTCTAAATTTGTATCACGAACAAAAATGAATCATTCTAATGTTCAATAGCAGCACGCAGTATCAGCTTAAAGAGAGAACTGCTTTTAAATATACTAGACAGGCATGCTGATAAAAATGGATAATTCCTTTTTCAATCTGCACTTTGCCCTCCATTTCATTACTCAACAAAAGTGAAAGTTATAAAGTGGTGTTTTTTGTAATTGATTTGACACAAACATGGTTTACCTACGTGCGGAGCGTGATCTTATGTGAATCTGTTAACGTTAGACACTTGCTTTTTTTTTTTCTTCTTCTTCTTCTAGTTTTGTTTGCTTTTAATTCAGTTATTTTTTTCTGGGGGTGGGGGTGGCATAGGCTCTGGCAGCCATGTTACAGCATTAATATACCTAAAGTCCTGGGTTTTGACCTAGATGTTATGCTACAGTGTTGACCAACTCCTGTAGCGGCTGTTTACATCCATCTATTTAAACAGCATAACTCCCATCCCCCCCCCCCCCCCCCCATCCAGTCTGGTATCCTCCAAGATAAAACTTGAAAAGCTCCCACCGACACCCTGCCATGGATGAAATACCATGACCTCATCCCCATTGGGGGCAGGCCAATTCTTGCACCTCTTGGAAACATATACAGCAGTAGCACAGCTACATCCCACTCGATTCCTCTACAGTAGGTTGGCATCTATCAACCTGGATATGAAAGAGCAATTACCCCAAACAGAACTGTAGACACTTCAAGTTTAATTCTGTAGAAACACTTTGACTTCTACTGATAAATCCCACATCACCTGAGCATATCATCGCCGGGGTGACAAAACCTTACATCTCAAATTTTGGTCAAAATCACCTTCTTTGCTTAACTGTCAGATAATCAGTTAAGTGATGTCCTGTCCAAATCCTAGCTGTCTAACCCAAAACTGAAGCCACCAGGCCATGTCACAGGAAAGGCAATCCTATTTGTTACAATGCTTTGGTGGCCACGTTTTATCACTCTCCCAAACATTTGTCATATTTGGGATACAAGGTTTTGTCGCCCCAACAGTGGTATGACAATAGAGAATAAAGACACTACATCTAAACTACATCTAATTCATGAAATGGGGCCCTCTGACTTTAGCTCATGTACCATTACTAATGCATCCCCCTCCACAACCTAACAATAACCAAGGGCACACATCCCTGATTTATCTACGACCAGACCTGAAAGAAGCTGCACAAAGAAACACATATCATACATAAACTACCCCTCATCACAACCATGAGCTATGGTCATAATAGCGTCAAACAAACATCTGGTGTGTCAACACAGAATAAGAGGGGCCGTATTTTTGGGTGTACGAGTTTGCAACTCCATATTGCATGTTTTCAATTTTCAATTTGGTACACCAATCATGTAATTGATTTCACTGACAGACGTAGCAGATATGCATTTCATTTTAAGTTAGTAGCTCTCGGGAGTTGAAACAGTATGTCAATACGATAAGTAACCACCCTCATAACCAGATATCCGCTTCACTTTTATTCCCCCTTTATATTTGTCATTCCCTATAAGTGCTCATTTATTTCTAGTTTAAGATAAATAACAATCTGACTAAAATTAGACTATTCTATACAAATGATATACAAATGACAGAAACTGATTTGTCTTTTCTCATACAATTAGACAGGAGAGAGAGATAGCTAGATAGATACAAAGAAATGATGAGAAGTCACCTTAACTATACTCAGTTCCATGTGATACGATGCACTGTAGCACTGCCCAGCAATGCAGATATAAGCACACATTAAATATCAAATGAAAAATCACCAAACACAAATCATAAAGGCATCTGTTGTACGTCACGAACATGATCCACGCAAAAGGAGTTTTTTTTTTTTTTTTTTTGCCTTGAAATTCCATTAAAACGGCCTGCGCTTGTGGCCTGTGCTCATGGCATAATCAGAGAGTAGAGAAATGAAACGCACAAGGGGCATACCGATAAGCCAATCTCTGTATGAATGAGTGGCAAAAACACGCGCAAGCCCTCACAAATCTTTCTCTGTGTCAGATATTGGACATGAGCTAACTTCTTTCTTTTTAATGCTCCTCATGTTTCAATCACATGATGTTCACCCCCTGGATGAGTTCAACATCCTGTCGATGCTTAGGAGATGTGATTGGGCACAACACTGAATGGTGAGAAAACTTTGCAACTTCCATTAAACTTCGCACACTCACCAGAGATTGACTTATGTTATACAGCATGAATGCAAAACCCTTCACATATAATTTGATGTAAAAAAAAAAGAAATATTTGAACAAAAAATGGGCCTGCCGTTCAAATATATCATACGTGTCTTAGTTTTCTACATAAGTCTTTACAATAAATGTGTTTGCATTATGAGAAAATACAGGAATCTAGTCACATGTAGCTGTGTCAAACAGCAAATCATGTTAAAAAACTACTGTAAACAAGTTTAAGTCTAAAAGGGAAAAATATGCAAAATGATACAATAATACTTAAGCACCATGTTAATATCTGTCCACCAAATAATGTAATATGGCCAGCATGCAATTCATTATGTAAATGTGAACAGTTTAACAAAAAGTCAAAGAATAGAAGTTACAAGTATGGTGGGACAGAAAAGCAGACAGAGATTTAAAAAAAAAATACAAAGACATACACCAAATGCACCAAAATATCTGCATGCTGGTTCAAATGCACTGCTCATCACGTGGACACTCAATCTAAAAGACACACAGTCTTCCGTACTCGTTCCGAGTATGGCACCGCCTTACTGTGACCCAGACTACATCACATACACATAATGCTAAAATATTTGATTCCACTGGAGCATACATTGAGAACATTATCTGAAACTCGCTCATTTGAGCAGCTTTGCTCTTCTCATTCCTCTTCCTCCCTATGAAAGGAAATTGACAGAACAAATTCTTGTGATATCACCTAAAAAACAAAATTCAGCTTCTTCTTGCAACACATTCTATTTGTTTCTATCATACACTAAACTGGCATAAAAATAAAGTGAGAATAACCCGCTTCTCTTTCATATGTATTTCCCCTTCCTCTTTTTTTTTTTTTCATAATACAGGATATTGTGTCACAAATATATGACTAATCCTGTTATCACATTAGTCTAAAATCAAAACAAAGCAAAGTAAAAGGCTGGTCAAGCCCCAGAAAAAAGTAGTTTCTGTGAGACTCTGACTTGATACAACACACAGATATTTTCCACGTTGTCCAAGTTCTTTCTTGGATATTGACAGTCAGTCCCTGTCTGCAGCATCTAACAACTGTCTCTTCTTCTTCCATCGTCTATGCGCGCTAAACAATACAGAGTGACATTCTCTTCCCCCACCCCTCCCCCATCTCCTTGCAGCAGTATGTGTTCTTTGGTTTGCCTTGTGCTGTAGCTGCATAATGTGATGACCATCTGCACGACCACCTCCTCTGCCAGCCCGCTGCCCGCTGCCCGCAGCATCTGCCACCTCAAGCCAAGAACATTCCCTTCCTCAAACCTGCCTGCCCACACTTGTGTGTGACATGTCACGTCAGGGTATTCTGCTGCAGGTACGTATAAAGGTCATTATATATTGTCACTTGTACATGGCGTATGGCAAGCGTTACACAGTGGAATAGAGTAGTAAGGGGATTACACTCTTCTGATGGGACTGGATATATGGTTGGGAATATCACACTCTACATAGAATATGCGAGACAAGTAGGTAGAGATGGCAACCATGAACTTGCAGCCTGATCTGTTTCCATTCTCCTCAACACAGTCACACATGCAACGCTGTGCAATATCTTCTATGCTACTGCCAGTGTGAAATGTGTACCCTCTTGCAAACACTTATTTACGAAAATTGTGTCTTTGTCAAATTGATGGCATACTTAAACAGAGCGGCTTCACTAGTATTAAAATTTAGTGACCCATTTGAGTTGCAAACAGACTACCTTGACTACTGTGCTTATATAACATTTTTGTTGCTATGTGAGGCAGGACACACACCTTGCCATCTTCTCAATTGTACATGATTGCCGACACCATGGCTTGAATTGCAGACATTGCATACTCTCTAATAGTTGCAAATACCGACAGTGACTGCTATACATCAATTAGACAGGGCGACGTTTCTCATGCCAGTGAAAGCGCAAGGTCTTGAAATGTATACTCTGGTTCTACTTTGTAACTGCAAATGATTCTACAGGCATGCACTGATACAGCAGCCATTTAAGCATCATTTGTTGTCATTTATACCACTAAAAGCTAGGAAAGAGACATAGAATGCCTGTGCTATGCATTTTGCCATTTTTCTCGAGTGGAAACGTTGCGTGTTGTACAGGGTGATGGCCATCTACCGCATGCTCTGCCTTGAAGAGTGCAGGCTGGGTCCTGATACAGTCGTCAAAAGCCGTGGTGTGTTCGTGTGGCTGCTGGCTTCTAATGGCAGAGCACGCTGATGTTCCAGTCTGTATAGCACACATCAGCATGGCCCTCTCCACTTCTCTGTCATTTCCCCCTTTTGCTCCCACTTGAACATCTTCAGCAGGCAGCCAAAGGTTTCACACAAGTTCAAAACGGAAATGAACAAAAATAAAGCGAGGGGGGGCCGTATGATACCAGAAGGGTACTGCAGCCCTTCCTTGCATAGTGGTTTCCTTATTTGTCATTCTTTGTCTTAATCACATTTTTTTTTTTCGTTACACAATGTTTCATTTCATTTGGCAATATCTTTGCTACTCTGTCTGTCCTCCGCTCCCACAGCACACCATGGGGTACTCAGGGGCTGCATCAATGTCTGGTTATGTCTCCATTGTGCTCAGCTTCATCTGTTAGGGAGATGGGTGATAGACAAAAAACAGAAAGGAAGAGAGAGAGAGAGAGAGCAATAACACAAGGAGTGAGACACATAATGATAAGTAGGAGACTGGTTGCTCTACTGTAAGCTTTGTCTGCACATCAATCGACAGAATATCAAATTGCAAGATTATCTCAGGCTTTGAAAAAAAACCCAGAAGAACTGTCGCTAAACAATAGGTGGGTGGGTAGGGAAGGGCAAAGCTGGGCTGGCATCATGGACCCACACAAGATTGTCCATTTGTAGACAGCCCAAACTAAAACCTACCTCACACTGCCCTATATAAATCTGATATACAATCATCACAAAATACATTGATCTGACAATTTGCAATACCTTTCAACAGAAATCAAAACTTCTAATGTTTAACATCCTTTTGCATGCACCAAGGAATAACGCATCAAGTGTTTCAGGTAGTGACAGGAATCTGACAATCTATCAACTCCTCTTATAATCAGCTTATAATTTTCATTTCCCCTTTTTGTTACAGTCTACGTAGGATTTTTGCAACAGCTTTACATTATTCCTCTCAAGGCAACCTGAATGCACAGAGGGCACTCGATCACATGTATGATACGCCACATATTTTGCGGAGTTTCAATTTTTGCGAATTTTGTGTGTTGAATGCTATTCACAATTCAACAGCAAGGGAAATTATTAACTCTAATCCCGCCATAAATGCGTCTAACGCGACATGCATTTCTCAAGTCATTACAATACTAACTGTACTCCATGATTGTGAATTTAACCACTCACGAAATTGTTGGGAAGTCACAATTTGTAAAAAATGACTTGTAAAATATATGCTGTGTGCAGTTTACAGAGATGTTTGTTAGATGTTATAGTATGACTGCTTAGTCTCATACAATATATTCTAGACTATGCACTGACAAAACATAAAACATAATCAAACACTTTGTTGAAGACATTGTAGCCCCTTGAAACACAAACATATGGACAAGTATGTTGACCAATTATGGTCATCTTGTTGTAATTACATTCCAGCAGCAGAGTGCTGAGATTCGGTCAAGGAGAAATATTTTGTCTCCTATTTCCCTGTCTCCTTACAAATATAATGTTTTCCTGTGGAAGAAAGGTAAATTTGGCAGAGGTTCTGGGGATTTTGACCCATTGAAACAGAAACAAAACTTCGTTAGCGTCTCTGCTTTATTTGTAAGAACTTATTCATCTTCACCCACACACTGATTTACCAATCCCATTCATCACCCTGTTTCACTTTTCTTTCACACTATCCTTTTCACGCATGAAAAGTATGACTGATTCATTTTCAAGTATCGCGTCTCTTTTCTTCTTCTTTGCATTCTCCATGTAGTTTTCTTGGAATTGTAGATTTCCACTCCAGCATCCCACTACACAATAATCTTGCTCCTACATTCTGGCAATATGTATTCTTTTGTTGATACATGTAGGTGTGCAATCCAGCATAGTTGTCATTCACACTTCCTCGATGACGTATCGTGGCTGAAGAAAATGGCATGCCCCAAAACCTTTTCTTGTTTTGCAATGAGGACTTACATTTGCTAAAAGTCTTCAGAAATCTTACATCAGGTGCCTTCTGTTGCATTGAGAAGAATAATAAGCTTAATTTTTCTCATTACATGCAGGAAATTATAATCTATCAAATGTAATGACATTAGTCTTCATTTCAATTGAAAGGAAGACGACTGCACTACTTTTGTGATGCTACATAAGTAGCGTTTAATATATAACCTTATGAACTTTTCGTCTATATCAAGGACTGATCCTGACAGACAACACTTTAATGGACAACAGCTAAAAGTGGAATGAATTAAAGGGGAATAGCAAAGGGGCCTCCTCGTACCTCCTAGGGCGTGCTCGGTGACACTCCTGCATAACCTCTCCAGTCTGTCGGTGATGTCGGGCTCTCCTAGGCTGTGGAGGGGTGTCTCCACCCTGGTCAGGGGTGGGTGCTGGGGTGAATAGGTGGGCGGAGTAGGCTGGGATGACCGTCGGTTGGGCGCCGACTTGGTTCGCTGCACCATGGAGTGGGCATTGCCTCCGAGGGACTATACAAACAGAATAGAAGAAAAAAGACAACCATTTTTTGAGGGACGGGCTTGCAGGTACACAATTTTTGTACACTGGAAATTGGGCAAAGCCATGAATATATATTTGCTATACTTACTCCCGTGGCTGACAGTACCTTGTAAACCTTTTTGTAGACATTCTTGCACTATAACATAATCTTAACAAGTAAGATACTATCATAATGTTGAAGAGGGTGATTTATTGACCACTGTCAGACGAGTATTGTAAAGTCTCAGGATTCTATGATTCTCGGAATTCCTGGTTACAGCCTAGCTTTGTCGTCTAGAAATGCAACACCCGTGTACCTCATTTTGGAGGTGAAAAACTTCCAAATTTCTGACACACCTCCTATGAATGTTATTTGTGCAAGTCTGCTGCATTTTGAATCATATGCTCTAAGAAAGTCACTATGAAAGAAAGAAAAAAAAAGTGAGATGGAGATTATGCCAGCTACAAAAGAGCTATTCTACATTTGTCTGGGACTGATGACTATGCAAGCTTGTTTCCTTGCTATTAAAAGTGTCATGTTTATAATCATTCGTCTTCATGCAGTCTTCTTGCCATGACCTTTCCTGCTTAGACTACACATGATATTTATGAGATTCATAAGACATGAATACACATGTATTGAATCAATTTGATAAACTCAACAAAGATATCAAATACACCTCATAACAGATCAATGGATACATAGATAGATAGACAAGATAGATAGATAGAGAAAAAAGGAAAAAAAGAGAAAAAAACAGTCTCTTCTGAATATTAGATAAATAATCAAAATGACAGATCAAAGTGAAACAACATGAAAAACAAATCTAGCATCTGAAAGTGATTAATTGCATACTAATGTCTTATTTTTCCTGTTAGATTCAAAGAAAAGAAAGCAAAAGCAATTAAAACTTCAAAGAATGTACATTTCGCAGAACAGAACTTTATGAAAATAAATGTCTCTCTGTTTAAAGAAATAGACTTGTATTTTGACAGAGCAGGGAAAGTATGGAAAGTGAAATTCACATCTATAGGAAAAAACAACTTTTCGCTTATTTGTCTTTTTACACAATAGCTCTATGGTTATACACGAGCTACTGAAATGTTAGGAAGTGCACAAAAATACCTATCACGTATATCATCGCCAAACGAGCCATCTTGGGAAGACCCCAACATTGTAAAAAATCCCTGGATCTCATTCATCCCTTTATACTTCTTTTGTTCCATGCAATTTGCAATCATATGTTTTTATATCAGCAACATCAGAGACAGGGAAAAGGGATCATATCCCTCCAAGAAACGTTATCAAAAGTCAGTGACTTCACGTTAGCCACAAAGGTCAGAACTGCATCCATAAATTCCACCTCTAATCTCATTCCTTCATCTCTATAAGACTCATCACTGCATAAGATTCATGTTTCAAGTCATTGAAGTATGTTTCTGTGGGCAATTCTTTTACAAAAGAGTCCAAATGAGATGAGAGATAGATACCCATCCCCCATCTCCCACTTTCTATTTCACTTCATTCTACTTTTAAAAACTTGCATTGTCATACAGCATCAACATAATGAATGTGTTTACAACTGCAGGAAAGTGGTCAATCTTTATATGTGTACATTACATTATTTTGGTCGTGATTTACCCACACACACCCCTTCAGATGTAGATACACCAAGACTTTCATTATTCCAGGAACAGGGAAATTTGCAGGCTACCAGCAAGCCGACAATCTCAACCCACGGAAATGTGGATGGGATTGAAGCCTTTTGCTAGCACCAAAGGAACTGACACAGATCGGACATAAATGGGCATCATTACTCATATTGCAACCCCTACTTCATAAACAAAGAGGAAATCGGCGAGATACTCATCACTGAAAGCCACCAACCAAGTTCCACTTCCATGCAACACCACAGGGGAAAAAAAAAAGTTTGATGACCCGTGGAGTACGCCGATCATGTGCCGGCCGTACATCGTAAGGCCCACTTCCCGTTTCACCCTCAAATATAGAAGGTGGCCCCCTGTTGGCTTCCTGTCATACATAGTCATCTGAGTTCACAGTGGTACCATCCCCTGCTTTAAGAAAATGTGGACTGTCCCCTAGTCCGATCAAATCCTTCTTTCACGCCATTTCTCTTTCTTGTGAGGCGATAATTATAATGCTTCTCTGAAGCATACTTTATTTTTCATGTACAGACAAAAATATATACCATTATGAATTTATGACTATAGAAATTCAGCCATCATACCCTAAAAATAATTCACCTCTCCCACCCTCATCCTAATGCATAAAACAATAGCAACAACAATAATGCCAAAACATGCTCTGAAGGGCTAGTTTTCCCCTGAAATCTTGTGTTTGTTTTTGGAAAGTCAGCAAAAATGAGTGGCAGAAATAAACAACACATTGAAAACCTTGGCTTTAAGTTCTCAAGGCTACAATGAGCAGACATGAACAAGTGATGGCAAGATGCCTGTTTGTCCTATATTTACAATACTGACACCATCACATGTCACAGTGTTGTGAAGTGCTTGGTAAACTATTTAAACTTCTGCAGATCTTGCAGACTAATGAATTAATCCTGATGAAGAAATTGCAACAACAACAAAATGTACTCTCTGGGGCTGGGGGGCTTTTCTTTAAATTCAAATGGCGTTGGATCTTGCAAACTGGAGGCAACCTCAAGGCAACTTTGTTGGTTGACAACCCAAAACCTCACGCACCATTTGTCATTCCAAACCACAATTTCCAGCATCCTCAGAGGTGATAAGTCATTTTTTCTTCCTAGCCATAAACAAAGCAATGACAAATCCATCTTGTCATTCCTTTTTTTCCCTTCCTCTTTTTTTTTTCCTTAAATAACCTGAAAAAGTAGTGGAAAGTCCAAACAACACCTGCTCCACATTGTCTCAGTGATTGCCCTCTCTCCCACATGTTTAGGAAAATATATTATAGCAATCTAGTTTCCTAAAGTGGTGGTGATGGGGGGGGGGTGGGTCTTGATGGAGAAAGGCTAATCTGTTGTTGCATCAGCAAAGGCTCTGTCAAATAATTATCACTGTACACACAAGACAATAGTGGCACCCCACAATTGATTGCAAATTTGTTATTACCTGAACCACAATTATTCCTGAAAATTTATCAACCAGGATATTAAATGCTGATGAGCTAGGTTCAAAGTCTAGCCATCACAGATTACATGATAATCAAAGACTAATCATTTCAACGATTCAACAATATACACTTGTACCTTGTATTTTGTAAGGTACATGTACAATGGAAGCACCAGGTACCATTGTCAGAGGATTGCCACATTTCAGCTGAGAACAAAATAGTAGTGAGGAAGATGTGGCAGAGGTTCATATTCATCAGAGGTTTGACGAGCAAAAATATAAAAAGGGGAAGTAGTCCTCTTCAAAAATTTTCTCAACTTTGAAGACAAAATTTGCTAGAGGGCAGCGTATCATATCTGACTTGTTACATGTATGATACAGCTGAATGTATAGACAGCCACTGCTTACTTGATATGAGAAAAGAATAGTCCTAGGCGATTTCTTTCTATCCTTATGAACATTTTATGTATCTTCCAGCACTTATGGATAAATGGGCCTCCTACATGATGGCTCTATGTGCCATGTGTGCCACACCAAACACTATTCTGAGACCGCAATTAATGACTTTTTTTTTGAGAGTGTTTATGCTAGAAATGCTAGTACAGCAAAGTTGTGGACAAAATTGCAAGCTTTGGCTGCAATGTGAATTTTCTGACAAAGTTATGGCTATATTTCTTGCAAATGGCCTGTATTCAAAACCTAACCCTAAAACAGGCACACAAAATTGTAACCTTCGTCATGATTGCACACACTTTCAGGAATAGGTCTTGGAGGAGGCATGACTTTTTGAAGACACAACTTCAACAGAAAATAAGAATCTACTTGAAAAATCCCTGTGAAACAATGCTACACTGTATTCAGTCACCACACACCACAAGCTTTATGTGTGAGGAATAGAATCGCAAGTGATGCTCTCAATGTACGGTGGCATATTGTGATTTATCGATCGGTTTGTGCACAGCTGTGTGTTTGAGTAAATATGCAAAGTTGGCAAGCTGTCCATCAAGTAGGGTGTGCAATCGTGGCACACAATGTCTTAGGTAAATGATGCAAAAGGCACTCTTGCTCTTCAAAGAACCCCTTTGAACACCCCTTTCCAAGGAATCTAGTACTTTCAACAGTGAAACCTCTCCATACATGGCAGACCCTCCCTGAGCTAAGGAAGCGCCGCCCCGCCCTGCTGCCATGACTCATGCCACGTGGGCAGCTCCTCCATCTTGGAGAGACACGCTTGTCACATGACAGCCCACGGAAGTCATGTGACTGCCAATGTCACCTGTTTGTCATCAACAAGAGTTGCCTGGGGCTACTTGCGGCTGAGATGTGGCGAATGAGGCAGCCTTGATGGTAATCAAGTGGGGCTTGGACCCCAATAAGAGGATAATACAAGGACGCACTCAGACTACTTCATTTTCTGTTAGGCAGCACTACTGAGAAATGCTTGGCCAAAATCATGTTAGAGTTATCTCTGCTGTATGACTGTCTTGATGGTTTTTTTTTCCCCCCATTTCATATAAACTTTATCAGAGCAACTGCCAAAGAGAGGTTGCAACAACCTAAATCTGAATACACAGCAATAAAAACACAGACAGAATAAAGAGAGATCAAACTGTATTTTCTGAAAAGCATTCAAAGTTTTGGTCATCATTTAACTCGGGTCTGTTCCCTCCATAAGCAGGATTCTCTTTCTTTGCGTAGATTTTATTCTCTTTACTTCACAGCAGCCATGATGTAATCCACTTTGGATCACAACATCCAAACAGTCTTCTTTCTCTGACACTGATAGATGCAAGTATTTACAAGATGTCTGATCTTGAATACTGAGTAGGTTACATGACTGTCAGTTCCAGCACAACCATGTACACGTATGCGTTCTTTTAGCAAAACATGCGACCCTGCAATCGCAAGTAAGTTTGCAAACAAAGCTGGCAAGTTTCTTGTGGACGCTGACCTTCTCCTAAAATGAGGAAGTACGGCTTTGTTTTGCATCATTGGTCTGCACATTAAATGACAGCCCAGTTTAAAACGCCCATGAAACCTCTTATTACTAAAGCCGCATGTTGATGCTTGGACCACTTCTCACTATTACATGTCTGTACTACACGAGGTCACTAGGGGTGTCAAAATCCTGGTTTGCAAATCACTATCAGCACTTCTGATGGGATTTGCAGAATATGATGCTTGAAAGACATTACATATGGACATACACACAAAATAAAAGACCCAAACAAATGATGATCACACTGCGAAATGGATATTATGAGAGAGTTATGATTTTCACAAATACAACTGATAGATTCTCAAGGCATAAAAGCATTGAAAGCAGCCAATAATAAGAATATGGAGAAGACTGCTAGCAATCAGCATACCCCCCCCCCCCAAAAAAAAGAAAGAAACATCTTAAAAGAGTAGATACTGTCATCGATACTTCCCACCTAAAGACAATAAACATTACCTACATGTCAGGGGATGCAACATTTTGTGATGTAAATTTTGTGAATATTAGGCAACTAGAATAAGAAAACAAAAATCCATGAAAAATATGTTGTAAGCAGTAAATCATTAAAGGGAAGGTAAACCCAAAGAGCAATGTGGATTGAGTGAAAGCAGCAACATTAGTAGAACACATCAGTGAAAGTTTGAGGAAAATCGGACAATCGATGCAAAAGTTATGAATTTTTAAAGTTTTGGTGTTGGAACCGCTGGATGAGGAGACTACTAGAGGATATGATGTATGAGTGGACAACAATACAAAGAAAATATAAAGGAAATTCAACAAAAATTCACTTTTCTAGAATTATGAAAGAGCAGTGGACCAACCGCTTTCAGAAAGCAGGGGGAATAATTGCTACCCTTAACATATGTCAATATCAAGTTGATGGAATTTGTAATTTTCATGAAAAATTGATTTTTGTAGTTTTTTCTTTATATTTTCTTGGTATTGTTGTCCACTCATACGTCATAACCTCCAGTAGTCTCCTCATCCAGCGGTTCCAACATCAAAACTTTAAAAATTCATAACTTTTGCATCGATTGTCCGATTTTCTTCAAACTTTCACTGATGTGTTCTAATAATGTTGCTGCTTTCACTCAATCCACATTGTTCTTGGGGTTTATCTTCCCTTTAAGGAACTATTCCAGTTCTGGCTGTTCATGCTTAAATTTCTACAGTCTGGATTTTTCAAAGTTGATTCATGCTACTGAATAATTGTCTTCCCTTGACCTCAGAATCACTGGATAATAGAGTAATAATGACTGCGGAATATTACATTTTGCAATTTGGAACCTTAATTTGTTGAAGGGGTATGATCCTAAGTGATGGACTCCCCTCTCATGATTTTTTTTTTCCTTGTTTGGAAATAAGAGTGACTCTTCATATCATTTAATGGCAAAGAGGTTTTGGCAGGTGCGCCCATCTAAACCCTGGTAACTGAAGGAAATGGCGCTGGTTTTGGTCCCTTGACTAATCCACGGGGCAGAACACACTTGTTCAAGTTCTAACCTCTGGTTACTCACCACACAAGCCCACACTCACCTGTCTAGGATAAGCGAAGAAAATATAAATTTGCTCAAAAGCTGTACTTACAAAACACACGAACACACACACAAACCCCTACCTTATACCTTGCCAACCCAGGAAAGCTTCTTAGATTGTCTTCTGTTGAAGCAAAAGTCTATCAAATTTTCTTGTTCTGCTTCTCCATTTCTTCCTTCTCCCCCTCCCCCCCCCCCCTTTCTTAATTTTTTTATTTTGGGCCATTCATTCTTTGGCCATGATGGACAAATCTAAGCTAAAAAGAAGTTTGTTGCCATTCATCCCAGAAATCAAAGCACGGGAGGCATTGGAATATATGTACTTTAGCAGGTAGCTCACATAAAACAAAAATTCAAAGTAACAACTTTTTACATGTCACCGCTTAATTGGAAACCTTTTCACTGCTGTAATCTGGACAAATTTTGGCTGAAACACTTCCTTTGTCCATCACTAATGTCTAAAAATGAAAGTAAGTACTTAGAAATAATAATAGAAATTTCATTTCTCTACCAGAATAGTTATTTTCAAACCAACCCCAGATAGATTTTGCCGATTGCACAGTCTAATCATGCACAGTAGGACCTAGTGCTGGTGGTCATATCGAGCATCGTCAGCATCTATTCTCGAATGTACTTCCACTTTATACCACCCCTTCAGTGCAAGAATGGAGAGTCACCTTACCCACACGCGGCCCATACTCTACCTCTTTGTGCATCTGTATGTGCAGTGTGCGTGTGTTTGTGAACGGGGGTGTGTGACAGACAGCGTAAGAAGGCAGGTTGAATATGGGAAAAATGTCTTTGTTACTCATTAAGTGCCATAATGTGCATGTTGCTTTACCTTGAATGGTGTGACTGAAACATGTTCAAGTTGGCAGTGCTGCCTCTTTCTCTGCATTGGCAGGGTCATAGGCATCGTTACTTCATATAATGTACTGTGAACTCTGAAAACGGTTACTTTGTGAATCAATATGAAGATTTGTTTAGGTAATGCATCAATCAGACTTCTGTGTCCTTTTTGCCCGCGTTTTGTGTCTGCGTGTCATAGCCCATGATATTGTGTGCTTATTGCTGTGGATATCAGTGGGTTTAAAACCTGTAAATGGTTTTGTGTAATGTCCACATACTGGGCTTCATGTTGTGTGGTTTGCATGAGCCAATATCAGCCATTGCTTGAGCGGGAGCCCTGCTTAAATCGGAGAAAAACTTGTCTCCCGACCCCTCCCGATTAAGCAGTGACCACTGTAATGGAAAAGTTGTGAGCCTGTGAGCCTAGCATCTGCAGAATCTGTACACATCACCGAAATGGGTACAGTCTCCACCGTGACTGCAGCACAGTTAATTGAATCTATGGCATCATGGCTGGTCTCATTTTGTCAGGGAATTGAACTCGGGCACACCTCACTTGAAAACAAACATTGGCCTTGGCACCTGGCTAGAAGAAGACCATTTCTCCCTTCTGTTTTGACTGACCCCCCCCCCCCCCCTCCTCCCCGCCCCCTCCCTGTTCCATACCTGTCTGTGGTGGAGATACATGTTGCTGCCAGGGGTTTGCCTGTAGACAGGGCTAGTGCTGCACAGGCTGTTCATGGACAGTAAGGGGTTGAGGTGGGGCTGTGTCAGTTGGCCGTACGGCTGCCCGCCGACCGGTCTCCGCACACCGACGGCCACCCCTGAGCTTGGGGTAGTGTGCTCACGGAAGGCTGTTGGGTAGTGGCTCCAGCTGCAGTAAGAGAAAATGCTATCTTTAGTACTGGTACATTGCCTATGTGTCATGAATCTCACAGTTGTCAGTGAGACTCATGTTCTTTTGTTTCCATCCCCTTTTTGTTTTTTCACGATGGAAATGCAATTCTTTGAGTTAATGCAACTTCAACCTAACACAATAACTACTAATAAGCATCCAATACAGTCCCACATATATGTCATATATTTTGTGGGGGTTTTATTTTTGTGAATTTTGCGAGTCGGGTACTATTTGCGAATCTAACAATATGCCAAAATATAACCTACCGTGATCCTGACATGAATGCAACGTGTAAGTGTTCTACTATTAATTCTATTACTAATATGGCTTCTCTTATTTGGGGGTCTTTAACCTTTAACTTTACACATTCTGTGACAGTGTGGTTAAATACTGGAACAATGAATTTTCAATCTGCTTCACCCTTAGGGTCATCACTGCAGCCTCATCCAACAATATCAAAATGGTTTTGGTAAAACTTTTGATGATTTACCTTGAGAGCAAATGGCAACCCACTACAGGATCTCAATGACTAACATTTCCAGAATAGAATGAATGCTGCACTGTTTCCTGTTTGTACAATTATCTCTTCCACCCAACGAAACTTTCCACCTCCAAAACCTTTCTATCAACACCGTCAATGCACAAAATGTGCATAATATGCACTATATGACACAGATGCAAAAAGCTGTAGTATCTCTCTCACTTTCATGTCTATAATAATGCCAATCATACATTAGTGTATACTGTATTACAGTTGCTGACATAAGAACCTGTCTCTCTTGACACAAAGCTGTTGATGCAATGTCAGTGAGCAACTATTCGTAAGTTTGCTAAATGAAACCTAAAATATAACATACACTGTACAACAAAAACGAATAGTACAGAGCATTTTTCCCCCCTTTTTGGTGTCAATTTTATTAAATCATCAAGACTATGGATACCCTGTGCACTATCAAGGTTAAGCGCACCAATGCTCTGACATTTCAGCACAGACCAATTTACTTGAGAAACAAAGAAAACATAGAAATAAATACATATCTAAAAATACAACACTATCATCTGTCACAGACTTTTGTGACTAAAATAAAATCCTCATGGTAGAATTTGTAATGCATCAGTACATGATGGTGAACATGTCCACATGACTCACAAGTTGAGAATTTGTTTTATTTGCAACTTCCTCATCAAAGTGCGCATTACCTCATAATTTTGTATTGTGAAGTGTGTACTGAATGTGTGTGTGTGTGTGTGTGTGTGTGTGTGGGTACAATCATCACAGAAAGGACAGAGCACGCAATTTTTACTTTCGGGGAGGAACAACTTACAAGACCGCTCGTGACAAGACACTAACTATGTTTTACAATTCACCTTGAGCTTATTTTGAAAGACAAAGTCATCCAAGTCATTGTTTGGTAAAATGCTGCTGACCCAGGAAAAATACAAGAACGGGCATGAATCATGCAGCCAACAATAAATTAGTGGATATCTAGGATATCATAGTACAGGGGAATCTCGTTGTAACAAGGATATAAAAAACCATGACAATCAACTTGTTATGTCAGGTTTCTCACTATATCTGGGTATAAAAACAATGAAACAGAGAGAGTTGGGGCTGCAAAATCACCTCGTTATAAGAGGGCTTTGTTGTGTCTGACCTCTGTACGACAATGTTTCACTGTATGTTCATGAAAAGTGTAGGTCAAAAATAAGAAAATCAATATGAGCAACAAATTAAAAAAAAATTAAACACAAGACTTGGAAATACAGCAGATAGAAAAAAGTACAGAATTTGTCAGTTGTTGTTATAGAGAACACTTTGTTTACTTGCTGTCAAGTACAATGTATATGTATGTCATTTTGTGCTTTTGTGGCAGTCACTGCAAAAATAATAACACATAGCACACATCAACTACTACAACTTCCAAAAATGCTACTTACTTGCGCTGTTGTTTGCTGTCCAAGGAGGCTTTGCGCGTGTAGGGGTGCGGGCTGAACTTTTGGCAGTTCTTCCGCCACGAGAGCAGCTTGCTCTTCTGGGCGGCAGTGAACGCCTCGTGGTTGTAGCACTTGTCCAGAAGCTGGAGGTACTGGGTGATGATCTCCTCGTGCGGCCGCGGCGACATCAGGAGCTGGGTGCACACTGGGAGGCAGAAAGGGGAGGAATGACAGGAAGGTGGGTAGCTGGTCGCTGAGAGGCATTTGTCTCTTAACCCTAAAAAGACTGGGCTATTTTGGTAGCTCGAAAGACTGGGGGGGGGGGGGGGGGGCTAAAGGGCCCCCCTTAAGCTCTCGGCCGTGGATCGCGCGATCGCCGCGGAAATTTGCACAATGGTAGTGTGCGATGCAATCTACAAGATCGTATATTCAAATTTTACTAAATAATCTTCTTTTACTTTATTTTGATTAATTATGCTAATTCATGCAAGAAATCAGACTCTTTGATCTAAATCACTAAATAAAACTCCAAAAGTGTTCATTTTTGGTCTAATTATTCTTTGTGGCATTCTTAGCAAATGTACTTGAAAAAAAATTCGGTATCAAAATTAATTTCTTATTTATTTTATTGTTTTATGAATTTCTTATGTATTTCTTTGTTTTTTCGACCTTTTGTTTTTGTTGTTTTTTTAAACAAAATTTGTGGCAGACACTTTTTGAAGCATAATACTCCTAAAACAAATTAATCTTAGCCATTGAGAGGAAAAATAAGCATATTTATATGAACCATGTGAAAGAACTCAATTTGCATTGACTTTGTACACAAAATCACATTTTTTGAGCCATTTTCGGCCTCACGAGCATGTACAAAAAGTTATGTAACTTCAGAACCGTACCCCCGGGTGTCACAAATTTGGTGTCAAAATGTGCGGAAAACTCGAAAGAAAAAAGTCATAGAACATCGCGGCGAGAGCATTGCGTGTTGCAGAGTAATCGCGCGAAATGTCGGGGGGGGGGGGCCTGGGGGGGCCTTTTAGGCCCCCCCCCCAGGGGGGCCTTTTAGGCCCCCCCCCCCAGTCTTTTTAGGGTTAAACCGATCATATTCAAAACGCCACTGTATTTACATCAAAACACACATGTTCAAAGGAGAGTGGAACAATGCATTTACACTGCCAAGAAATATATCTACAAGTGGATGAGACATGATTTCTTACATAGGAAAAGAAGAAGAACAATCCGTAATCACATTCTGGTTGCACACATTCACAAGTTTGCAAAGATTACAAACTGTAAATAACACATGAATATGCATTTTATGTATTCTACTACTTTATGAGATGTTTTCAGACTGACGTTGTTTGCAAATCCAAAATTTTTCCACCCTGTAAAAATCACAGTACAGTGACAAGATATAAAGTATTCATGTTTCCTTCACTATAAACTTTGTATACAATGTATACAGTCAGCACACATACAGTTGTATACAACACTTTGTATACGTGTACACACGCAAAGACACACAGACACTTCTCTAATGCTGAGGTATTTCAAAACCATGTAGCACCAGTACAGTTTACCTTTCCTTCTATTGAAAGATATATAATATAGTTTTTTTATTTCAGTACCCTCAATATAACTTCTCTTTTGTAACATAGTCAAAAATATTTTTCAAGGTAGCTAAATCATAGAAAAACCGCATGCATGATTTTTCACATTTCGCTCTGTAATGTCAGCTACTTCAATGAGCAAACGATCAATCAAATGGAGAAAAATTTCTCAGTGCTAGTATACTCGAGGTACTTGGACTGTAATTCCCCAGCAATAAGGCCACAGCACCATATAAGCTGCATTACCAATATTGGTAATTAAAAAAAAGAAAGAAAGAAAAGTGGCAAATTTGGTAGCCCATCACGAATTTTTAGTGGCCCCTGGGCCACAGCTAATGTTGAGCACTGGGAAGATATACCTGGAGGAAAGAAAGCAAGGACTTTGTAAAACAAAACAAAAACAAAACAAAACAAAAACAAACAAAAACAAACAAAAACAAACAAAAACAAACAAAAACACACAAAAACAAAACAAAACAATACAAAACAAAAACCCACACACACACAGATACAGAGAGAGAGAGAGAGAGAGTGAGAGGGAAGCATGGTAGCACATGAGAGGATAAACATCTTTGTAGGGAAAACAATGCCACACACTATCATGGAGATGTGTACATGTTTGAGTGGTAACAACATATGTGGACAAAAATGTTCCCATGATTTCAGGATTAGATTCCTGTATGTTTATATCCTGTTATGAAAGCCTCTGGATGCGGTCACTGGCTGCACACAGTCACGAGACATCCAACTCGGATCAGTCACGGTTTCGTTTAACCGAAATCCACCAGGCCTCGCAGTATCCATATTTTTTTTCGTGGCGCGACACACATTCTTCTATGCCACGTCTCTGCTTAAAAAAAAAAACCCCAAAAACAAAACAAAACAGAAATACACTTGACAAGTGGGGAGGGGAGAGTAGGAATGGGGTTGCTCAAGGAATCGTGGCATCATGGATAGGAAACTCATAAAATTAATTCAGTCTGGGCTAATACATTACATCCACAATGCCTTGGCACTGCTCCCATGAAGGTCTAAAAAAGGAAGTGACCAAACTCTATGCGAATTCAGGAAAATAGTGCAGTCACACTTGAAATTATCATTAATGAAGAGCAAGAATCTCCACCAAAAAAAAAAAAAAAAGAGTGGGGGGGTTAAAGAGGATAGAGGGGGAGAAACTTGGAAGTATTCTGAATTGGCGTAGATGTACGTACAATGTACATCGAAGATTACTACGGGCATGGCAGGACAGACTTCCTCATATCCCTTGAAATGATGTCGCATTCCCGAAACAATGCTTACTATAAATGCCGCCTAAGGACATTGAGTTTTCAATTTTGGTTACTTACTCATGCTACAATCATGTGCATTGGCACAACAGATCACTATCTACACTGTAATACAGAGTTGTCAATTGTATCAAGCATGTGCAAAAATGTTAAAACAAACAAAAACAAAACAAAATCAAAACAAAAAGAAGACTCTGCAAGCTGCAGAGCTGTCAATATTAAAGTGTCACTCCAGGAACAACCACTCAATATCTCATGTGAGGAAATTAATATCAATTCTTTACAGTATATCCTGTCTTTTGCATTCTAAAGATGGCGGAATACATACTGTACAATGCTCTTCCAATACATGAAAACCCACAACTACCCAAGTTCTGAGAAACCACATCCGTAATTGCTGTTTCACTTCTGTTTCCTAAGTGTCACAAGTCCAAAAGACGTTTTGATAATGACAATGATGATAACAATAATACACTTGAGGTCGGTTAGGGCTTTAAAACAGCTTATTTGAATTATGACCTAAATGTCAGTAACCATAATCGATTTCATCTATTAATACTCAGATGCAAAGGCAAAAAAAAAAGGAGACAAACATGCAACAAAAAAAAACCACAAACAAACAAACCCTGAAAAACAGGTAAACAAAAAGGAACTTTGTTTTAAAAAAGCAAACTAGAAATATGAAGTCACATTCTCACTGAGAAAAACATATTCTCGATCTATCAATGCCGGTCAGAAAATATTAGTTCATGTATCAGTTGGAAGTTTAGGACTAATGGGTATCAAACAGAAAAAAAAAAGTGGGGGGGGGGGGGGGAGGTGGTGGCTTCAAAGTCGTGATTGAGATAATACAATGTAGAACCCCAATCTGTCTGTCTGTCTGTCTGTGTTTGTATGTACTGAATGAATCTGCATGAGCTACGTGTAGACAGGATATGCCTCATCTGCAATCAAAGCAAAGCAATCTCCCAATCATGCCACTTCTCAGGGAAGATCCTTTCATATTAGTTTCTTCTTTTGCCTTTGGCGGGGATCTGTTGCACAATGAGCAATGTTTAGGACTCGGCATCTCAGGAGCAAAAGGCTGTTTGGACACCGCAAACAAGTTAATGTAATAGCTCACATGAAAGCACTGTAGACCTCTGAAATATATGGCAAAGTGCAATACAGTATTTAGAAAAAAATTCCTTTTCTGCTTTTTAAAGAAGTGCTTTTGTTCTTTACTTTTTATATCGAACAGAAACCTGTAAGACCAAAGAATTTGAAATTTTTCTTACACAGTCAAGACTTGTACCAACCCTGATAAAATGACAGTAAGCCTGTAAGTTATTGTGGAAGCAGTGGGATATTCACATTTTAATACTGACTTCAGCCATTTGATAATCTTTCAAATGAATAATAATAATAATGAAACAAGAGACCCGCGGGTCTAGCGCTCACCTGAGTATCGCAAGTTCACCTTTCACGCAGTCACTAATCTAAATTATTCACAGCTCTACCAAAATTTGACCAGGCATTCTCAAGTAGAAGATGAAAATGTACAATAAGGGCCCAATTTTTTTAAGATTCCTTAATTTGGGGGGATTGGGGCCCCCTGGGGCCCTCTGGGTGGGGCATGGTGCCCATTTTGATAAATTGAGATCCTAACCCCCTAGGGATGCTACCTGCCAAGTTTGACAAAAATCCATCATGAGGTTTTCAGGAAGAAGATGAAAATGTACAATTCAGGCCCCCATTTGGACCCTTCCAGCCACCCCCCCCCCCCCCCCCCCCCCCTACCCAAGAGGGGCACCCCTGGATCTCCTATGAACAAACTTGAAACTACAGTCATTAATGTACTCACTCATAGTATTATCTCAGCTCTATATATAACTTCTGATTCTAGAGAAGATTTATAAAGATTCCTTCATTTGGGGGATTTGGGACCCCTGGGGGCCCCCTGGGTGGGGCATGGTGCCCATTTTAAAAAATTGAGATCCTAACCCCCTAGGGATGCTACCTGCCAAGTTTGGTGAAAATAGGTCATGGGGTTCTCAAGAAGAAGATAAAAATGTACAATTTAGGCCCCATTAGGACCCCTCCTCACCCCCTCCCTCCCCTGGGTCCCAAGGGGGGCACCCCTGATTCTGCCATGAACAAACTTGAAATTACAGTCATCAATGTACTAACTCATAGTATTAACTTAGCTCTATCACTTCTGGTTCTAGAGAAGAAGATTTTTGCGGATATTCCTTAATTTTGGGGGGTTTGGGCCCCCTGGGGGCCCCCTGGGTGGGGCATGGTGCCCATTTTAAAAAATTGAGATCCTAACCCCCTAGGGATGCTACCTGCCAAGTTTGGTGAAAATGGGTCATGGGGTTCTCAAGAAGACGATGAAAATGTACAATTTAGGCCCCATTAGAACCCTTCCCCACCCCCCCTCCCCTGGGTCCCAAGGGGGGCACCCCTGATTCTGCCATGAACAAACTTGAAACTACAGTCATCAATGTACTAACTCATAGTATTAACTTAGCTCTATCACTTCTGGTTCTAGAGAAGAAGATTTTTACAGATTCCTTAATTTTGGGGGGTTTGGGCCCCCCTGGGGGCCCCCTGGGTGGGGCATGGTGCCCATTTTAACAAATTGAGTTCCTAACCCCCTAGGGATGCTACCTGCCAAGTTTGATGAAAATCGGTCTTGGGGTTTTCAAGAAGAAGATGAAAATGTAAAAAGTTTACGCACGACGCACGACGGACGACGGACGACGGACGACGGACGACGGACGACGGACGACGGACGACGGACGACGCACGACGCACGACGCACGACGCACGACGGACGCCGGACGAAGGGCGATCGCAATAGCTCACTTGAGCCTTTGGCTCAGGTGAGCTAAAAAAAAAAATGCCTCGCTTCTTCCTTTCCACCTAATTTAGAGAACATACTGATATACATTTTTAACCAGACAGACAGCCTGAAAGCATAATGTGTTCTGCTCCTTTGGTGCCCCAGCCAAACAACAACAACAACAACAACAACAAAACAAAACAAAATACAACAACAAAACAAAACAACAACAACAACAACAATGACAGCAACCACAAAATATTTGGTGTTCAATAATGCTCCCAACTCCCCTTAACATTCTATAACAGCAATGTCATCACATATGAAGCACAACTACAGAAATAACCCCAGCATTGAAACTTCCCAGGTAACTGGATGAGTACACAGATCTGGGCTGGAATATAATTCTCATAATGTTTGCAACATTTAGACCAGTATGTAAACAGGAAACATAAGTTTATTGTTTCCAGCACTTTTTCCTCATCATTCTCTCATTTCTTTCATCATTTGTATTTTGTTGAGCAGGTACTGTAGAAAGTCATGTGATGGAGGTAGAACAACAAAAATATTTATAAAGGAATCATCGAGTATTTTCATAACGCAAACACACTCTACCACAAAAATCATTATGAATACATTGTAGTCTATGAATCAGATGGAATAAATCAAAACTCCGAGTTGAACTGTTATTTGTACAATCCTCATAGATACCCGGTGTCAGTTTCTTCACTGTAAATATTCTGAGCGATGATCTCAGGTATATGTTTTATATATTTTACAAAAAATGCTTTCAAAGGACTTGAAATTGCATGTAGTTGTATAGTTTGCTTTTTGTTTTTTGCTTTATTTTAGCATGTTTTGTTTATATTTCTTTAATTCTATTCATTTTCATTCTAATTCATTCTTCTTTCTCATTGCCTTAGAATAACAATCATACTGCACCACTGACAATTCATTCCTCAAAACAATGCAATTTTTACTGAATGCCAGAAAAAAGAAAAGAAATGGGCAATCAACTCTTCTCTCGGGGGCTATATCTTTCAAGTATACAATGCAAGTGCATACATTATAATGAGTTTTCATGGTATACATTCCGTAAAGTCTCTAACTCAAGAGCCCCCCTCTCTCCTCCTCCTCCACCACCAACACTACTACCACCACACCCACTGGTCCCCGCAGTGTTTGTGCCATTTTACCAATGGATGAGGCAAAGCCAAAGGCAAAGGAAGAAGGACCCAGGAGGAAAAGTGTATTCCACATTTCTTTTTCTCGGTAACCTTCAGACACAATTGCTGTGTCCCAGTTTTCCAGCATTTTACAATGGCAGTCTCTCTTAGGAGTTGACAGAAAGACACACACACACACACACACACACACACACACACACACATACACACATACATACACAAATACACATTCACACAATCATAAATGCTCAATCAAGCAGGTGTACTATATCCCTTTGTGTTGATGGGTAGTTGCTCGATGGAAAACTAATGACAACACAGTGTTAGCTAAAGGAAGATAATGAAGAGTTCCTTTAACTCTAGGCTATACACTTGTAATTGTAATCCCCTCATCAAGACACTCTTTCTCTCTCACTCTCTCTCTCTCTGTCTTCCCCTCTCTTTTGCTTTTTTCTTTTTTTTACCTCTTATACAAACACACACACACACACAATACACACACAAAGTCTCGCATACAAACATGCCTCACAGAATCTAGAATTATTGTCATGCATATGAGAAGATTGATGATGGTGGGCGTATCTCAGCTTCCGGGTGCCAGACAAATATTCATGAGCTTACCCTTAGATGAGCTTTGTCGATACATCATCAGGGTGTTAGTTCTCAGATAATTTAAGCATCTTCTACACGTTAAGAATACAGCAATATGCAAAATAATGCACACAAAAAAGTCACACAAATAAAAGGTGATGCTCCAAGCACAAGAAATTGTCCTCAGAATGCAATACTCACTCCAATGCCATATTACTGCTTGGTGGTGTAAAAATGCAGCGCACTGGAGGAGTGTTGGCTATTTTTCCTAAGACATAATGAAAGCATCAAGGAGGTACTCACTTTTGCCCATAAACCTGGTGATCTGTCCCGGAAGGTCTCCTTCTGCCACGGGTTGGGAGCCCTGCTCCGTGTCTGAGGAGGAGAGACTGCTGTCCGGCCTCATGTCTCCCACCACCCCCGCAGGGTTTGGCCCGCTCTCCTCCAGTGACTTGCTGCCACCGCTGGTGCCGCTGCTGCTGCTGCCGCTCCGTAGCTCCTCGAGGTCGATGGCGCGGATCGGGGTGATCAGCATGTTCTTGATGTCGTTCAGGGCGTTCCTGAGGTTCTTTGCACTACCCGACGACATGATGTCCTTATAAAAGGAATAAAAACAATTTTTGTCAAAAAATAAAATACACAAGATATGTTATGACAGTTCTTCATTTTGTTTAAAGGGTGTGTACAGTTCTGGTCGAGGTGAAGATTTAGCTTTTAACGTTTTGTGAGATATTCAGAAACCACTCTATGAGATGTCAAAGAGCATGCAGTTCTAAGGGATATCAAAAGTTTATTTGATGAAAATCGGTTTTGAAATGGCTGAGATATCCAAAAACAAAGTGAAACAGAGAGATACTAATAAAGTTGGGGCATGTTGCCTTTTATTATGAGCACTTTTTTGGATATCTCAGCCATTTGAAAACCAATTTTCATCAAATAAACATTGAATCCTTCTTTAAATTACATGCTCTTTCATATTTCATAAGAGGCTTTTCATTATCTCACTTAGAAATGTTCAGAACATGAATCCCTACCTCAACCAGTACTGTACAGTCCCTTTAAGCACAAAGTCTGCAAAGAGAATTTATATTACAATTTCAGATATTTACAATGACCTCAACAAAAAGTCTGATGAAATAACTTTATTAATCTGTCTAGAGCTCAGTCAAGCCCACAACACTAGTAATGTATCCTTCAATGCCTGGCATCTCCACCTGTTATCTCAAATCTGAGATGCTTTAAACTTAGATTATTTTACCAACAATGGGACATTTTCCGTAATTCAAAAAGAGAGCTCTAAAATAAACAAGGAAAAGTAGAAATTACGCAGTGCGTAATATATGTCCCCGCCGGAAGTAGCATTTAGTAGCAAAATGTACAATATAGGTAAAAAGATGAAGGTCAAAGGTCAAAGAAGTCAAAGGTCAAAATTCTATGTAGAAGTTTTGAAGCCCTCACCTAGTGCCATCACATAAAGCAAACGGAATCGAAATTGGGTTAGAAATGGCGAAGGAGTAGCATTTGGTAGCAAAATGTACAATACAGGTCAAAAATCAAGGTCAAAGGTCAAAGAAGTCAAAGGTCAAAATTCTGTGTAGAAGTTTTGAAGCCCTCACCTAGTGCCATCACTTAAAGCAAACGGAATTGAAATCGGGTTACAAATTGCGAAGGAGTAGCATTTTGTAGCAAAATGTACAATATAGGTCAAAAATCAAGGTCAAAGGTCAAACAAGTCAAAGGTCAAAATTCTGTGTAGAAGTTTTGAAGCCCTCACCTAGTGCCATCACATTAAGCAAACGGAATCAAAATCGGGTTAGAAATGGCGAAGGAGTAGCATTTTGTAGGCAATGTACAATATAGGTAAAAAATCAAGGTCAAAGGTCAAAGAAGTCAAAGGTCAAAATTCTGTGTAGAAGTTTTGAAGCCCTCACCTAGTGCCATCATATAAAGCAAACGGAATCAAAATCGGGTTAGAAATGGCGAAGGAGTAGCATTTTGAAGCAAAATGTACAATATACAGTAGGTCAAAGGTCAAGGTCAAAGGTCACAACTGAAATTCTGTATAGAAGTTTCAAAACTCCCATGTAGTGCTATCATATAAAGCAAACAGAATCAAAATCGGGTTAGAAATGGCGAAGGAGTAGCATTTTGAACATTTTGATCACACACGGACGCACACACAGACGGACGGACGGACGGACGGACGGACGGACGGACGGACACACGGACGGACACACGGACACACACACGTACGGAGCCCGTTTCATAGTCCCCTGCTCGAACTCGTTCGGCGGGGACAAAAATACACACACACACACACACACACAAGTGAACATCCTTTGAAATTATCAAATTTCAAAATGATATAAAATTATCAAATTCATCAAAAAAAAAAATGGCCAAGCACAATTATACATCATGCAAAAATTGTCATATTTATACTTCAAAATGAATGCACTGTGAAACGTTAACATATTCATGTCAAAACCCACAGCAGTTTAGCAAAAACTCCATGCTGTTCCATGATCCATATGAAACAATTTGTGCTGTACAGCTTAGTTTTAAGCTTTTCACATTCACTCCAACAAGAGTGAATGGGATACGATTCCGAAAAGAGTAACCATCCTATTACTTGTACAAACAGATAAGTTGGAGTTGTTAAACCCTTCAAAAACAAACAAACAAGCATGACAACTCATAATTACTGAGCTTAAAAGTGATTAGCATACCAAACCTGGAAACAAGCAGTTCCAGTGACAATGGCCAAATTACCCATTTCCTATCACAACGTTGATATATTGTGTATTCACTGAAACATCTGTTGCTAGTGCCAGTAGGGACATACAACATGCATGATACATAAGGTCGAGCATGTGCAATCAATAAGGACCCACTGATTTATAAAAAGCATGATGACTAACTGGTTCAATGCTGTTATCCATGTCCTTAAACATACCAAGAAGGGTCATCTAATGTGCATTGTACCTATCCAACTGTGTGTCAAAACCTTCTCTGATATTCATAAAGCAATTCACTTTAATATTAAAAAATAACCAATAATGAAATGATACAACTTGTACACACACAGAAAAAAAAAAACCAGTATGATGCAAAACTGTGCTTAATAGTAGAAAGGACTCGATGCATGAGCTAGGAATATCAGAGCAATGTGATCTTCATGCATGCATACTGCATACAAATATATTGCAGGTTCCTCAGTATGCTCCCACTGATTGTGTAGCCATTTTAAGTAAATTTCTTTGTAAACACCATCACATATCCACTAAATTTATGAAAAGATTTGACAGCAGACTTTTGTGTGTCAGATTTTAATAATTTGCTACAGAACTGACAGTGACAAAGCACACATGACAAAGCACATGTGACAAATTACACATGCCCAAATAAAGATATTTATTTTCTTTGAATATCCAAAGCAACATTTCAGTAAATTGTTAACAAAAAATCTTGTATGTTTCTTTTGTTTGTTTGTTTTGCTTTGTTGTAACAGTGGAATTAGAGAACACATGAATACTGCATCAAACACTTTAAACTAAAAACAGCTACAAATGACTAGTCAATCATACTTGATCTTGTTTTTTTATATAGAATTTTTGTGAGCTTACCATCCCATTTTGAAAGATTGCAAATGAGGCAAAGTTATTTCTATGTCTATGTAATGGTGTGCTTAGTTTGAGAATGGATATCTCTGAGGCAGGAAATAAAACATCAATGCCAAAATGCTGTCACATCCGTTGCTAGTGCCAGTAATACATTTGTAATGACTGGGTTGCTCCAGTAAAAAGAAGATTGTGGCTTTCATTTTACACAATTATGCACTTTTGACAGTGTGGAAACTGTTTCAAGACCCCCCCCCCCCCCCCCCCCCCCCCAAAAAAAAAAAAAAAAAAAAAAAGAGAGATAGAGAGAGAAAAGGAATATTATGTCCCAATCTTCACTGCATTGTGGGTAGGGGAAAAAAAGAGAAAAAAGGGGAAAAAATGGAAAACAAACATTTTAACAGGTGATGTACACAGAGAAATTCACCAGCCATCTTCCGCTCCATCTGAAAAGCGGAGGTTCTCCAGGCTCGTGGCACTTTCAAACAACATCAAAGGCAGCATTCAGGAGAAAGCGGGGACGAGGAGAGTTGATGTCCTCAAAAAGATTGACCCATACGGAGCGCCAGCCCGGGGATGAGATGCCTTCAAATATTCCCCACAAACACAAAGGAGGGTTGCCAGGCAACAAATCGTCACCGGTGCCAGAAACGGAAATAGAATTCTTATTCTACAACGCACCTTCCCCCCCCCCCTTCCTCCATTATCATTATTATTATTTTGTTTTTTCAAATTCAGTAAAGGGGCTGTTCCTCCACTTTCAATACTGTTCTTGCTCTGCTACACAGTGACAATGGCTATAAGTCTTGGTAGCCATTGCTATCATTACATTATTGGGTTTATTGTTGCAGCTGTTTTTTTTATTTATTTTCATTCTTTTAAGGAGAGGGGGAAGTTAAGGAAGGTGTACATATGTCCTGAACACACACACATACACACATATTTAAAAAAATACATTTTATACAAATACAAATACTTCCCTTTTGGATATGGTTTGGGCAAAGAGTATTCAGCATTATGTGCCAAATTAAACTAAGGAAAAGCAGGTATGGAAAACTTCTTTTGTGTAATGTACACAATGAGTGAAAAAAAAAGACTTTACTAGGCATTCAGTTCCAATGAAGAGCTTCCGCAATAAAAAAAGAAAAAAAGAAAAAAGAAAAAAAAAAAGGAGACATATTCCCCAGCAAAAACGGTCTTCTTCTTCTTGTGGATGGTGACATTTCTTCTATCTTACTTCCAAGAGATTTGATCAATTACAAACACTGGCGGATGTCACTTTGCATTTCTCAAACAAACAAGACAGAAATCAACTCTCAATCCTTAACTCTGGTGTACTTTATATAAGCAGACACCAACACAGTGTTGGCATATTTTTGATCTACAATATTTGGAAATAAAGCTTGGTACTTATGAAAAGTTCACAATTTTTTTTTTATATCACCTACTACTTATATCTACCATTAATATGAAAAATGGACAGTTGTACAGAACAAGAATATGATAAAAATGCTACAAAAAGCAACAACTGCATTTTCAGAACTGGATCAATATTTCATGCAGTAAAATGAGTGAGAGAAAGAGAGAGAAGTGGGGAAAAACACTTCGAACATATATTACAAACAACAACAACAACACACAATTGTACATCATGGGTGTTGGTCTTAGATATTTTCTGAAATCATATTCCACTATAAATGCATCATCATGTTTACATCATTTCATAAAATCTAACCTCATAATAAAACTGCTACCAAACAGCAAATCTGTTTTAATCAAGTCTTTCTACCTTTCATTATTCTTTGCTGTAACTTTGCCAGTAAAGGGATTCACTTGGACTGTTCATGAAAGGGCTCTAAATAATTCATATAATCTGTATTCAACAAAATATGAATGTGATGAAATGCTGTATCACATTTCTGACTGTTTCTATAATGTGCATTTTAATAACATTGTTACAGCAAATCATGCTTTGATATGGCACGAAAGAAACAGAAATATTTCCTTGAAATCAAATGCTTGTGTGTTGCCTAGACTTCAGTGCTAACTTAAAAACTTTCACAGCCAATCAGTAAAATTCCAATAACCCCCCCCCCCCCTCTCGTCCCATGACATAAGTGACAAAAGGAAATGCAGACTAATGTCACATGACAGGGGCCACGTGTCAACATGACTAGTAGATGGTGGAAGGGGGAGGGGAGGGTTAAAACGGAGGGGAAGAAGGGGAGGAGGGAGGAGTTGGACTGATGGCTACATTCAATGGGTGCAGGAAGAACCTCATCACCATCCACGTCCCTAGGCCGATGGTGTCGGCAAATCCTGGAGAGGTCAGCCTGTCAGATGGTACGGGGGGACACACAGGCGAGTCTTGATACATCCCGCTTATCCCATATCCCTTATGTCACCCCCACCCCACCCTCTGTCAAGACTATCTCATGACTGTAGTCTTGAGAGGTAATACATAATTCACAGACAAATGCCCAGGAAATACATGTCACAAAGTTTCATTTTTACAGTAGTTACACCTTATGCCTGACAAGAGTTATTACATCCTTTTTAATATGTATTCATTACTTTGAATTTATTCCATCAGATGGAAATCATACTTGTAATGGCAGAAACAATTACAAAACTTACAAACAAAACAAAGAAAAAAAAATCAAATTAACACAAACTTACACATACATGTACATGTATATACAAACACACACTACACACATACATAAACACAAACTAATATTACTATTACTAATACATACATCCCATGCCCAGTGACATGAAATTAATTTCATATGCATGTAGGCCAGTCCAATCATACAGTCCTAGCTGAACTGTCATAGGGGACTATGTGGTGTTTTCTCCTTTACTAAGAATTCCACCCCTTCAAGAGGGACTCATAGAAGAGGAAGGAGCATTTAAATTCCAGTGATCCTCTGTTTCAAAGCCATCTAAAGTTTGAAGGGAGTGTCCATGGTGACTGTTGGATGGGTTGCGTTCTAGGGCAGAGAGCCAAATTATGATTGGCTTAAAAAGGTCCTTCCTCCTCCCTCCTCCACCGATATCCTCCTACCAGACATTGATCATGTCACCAGAGGAAACGGGCAGCGTGCATAGTAAAGGAATAACCCGAGGTTTTCCTTGCCTTTGGCAATATTCCCTCTCCCTATATTAACTAGCCATTGTCATTCATGATAAAACATGAGCAGTTCCACAGTAAATCTACATTGTACAACTGCACGTCTACCAAGAGGATCTCAGAACATGCATTATCCAATACTGGAATGTAAACAAAATGCCTTGGGTGTAAATGTGACCTTACAAGAGTACAGAAGTGCTAAAATGCTTGACCTTACATTACTATGGTACACACGTACAATGTCCATGACTCCGCTTACACTGGCAGATTGGCCAGAGGCCGGCCCCAATTGTGGTACGACATTTTGGGTCGACCTATATATATGAAAACTATTTATATTTCGTCTTAGTGGCACTCTCCATGGAAGTAAATACATGTATATTTTCTTTTGACGAGGTGCACAAAGATTGCATGCTGCGTGTGACACTGATTGTATGTCATCTCTTGATGTTATCTTCTGATGAATTTGGTACTGCATTTGGGCTCACATGCATTTACACCAATAGTAGGCTGGCCCAAGGTCAGCAAGAGACTCCCTCAAGAGGTTGTACCAAATGTGACTGAATTTGGTACAGTCATCAGGCCCGTGTGCATTTACAAGAAAACAAAGGCTGGCCTAGGTACTGCAATTTCTTTATGTGTGTGTGTGTGTGTGTGTGTGTGTGTTTGTGTGTGTGTGTGTGTGCGTGTGAAACATATGTCTTAGTCAAGTCACCAATTCAAGCTTTCTGGTTATTCAGGAGCTTAGTTTTTGTGCACTTCTATTGATACAGGCCTATTTGACAAGCACAAGATATTCTATATGATTGCGGGGTACAAAATATAGGGCTGCCAACATTTACTGTAAAAGTGGAAATTTTCGCGTATTTTGCGCTAACAGAAACTAGCGCGAAAATAAAAGCACGCAAATATTTGTGCTTGCCACATGTTCCAATAGTTGATGTCTTGGTTCTGCGGAATTAAAAACACGCGAAACTCTTCTTGCCTGTCCGAGCCCGAAAAATTAGTCCCGCGAAAATATCCACTTTTACAGTAAACCATTAAAATAAGGGAGATTCCAAAGAGCAATTAGGGAGATACCTGCATGTTACATGGATCAAAATGGGCAAAAATAATTTCAATATCACAAAGATTCTTGTAGTCTCCTATCCAGACATGAAGAGATAGGTTTGTTTGTTTGTTTGTTTTTTTTTCAGGAAGCCTCCTGCAGAATCAAGGAGACTATGGTACAAAACTACTGTTAGCTGAGACTAGGAGGGCTGCAAATCACACTCATACATTGTATAAATATCAGAGACTCTTTGAACTTATTAGATCAATGCACAATCTATATAACTCTGCCAAGTTTCTGTTACTTTTTATTTCTATCCAAATGAAGATAGTGGGAGATGACACTGAGCAAACCAAAAACTTGACTTATCTTGTTGGAGAGACAATACTCTATTGACTTAGAAATGAGCATGGAACAGATTGTGGGATGGGGGGGGGGGGGAGGAGGAAAGGGAAAGAGTGTGGGGTGGGGGTGGGAATTCACGACCTTGACAACAGGGGACTTGGCCACAAAATTAGCGCAGGATTTCGAATAACATGAGTGACAGGTGGCATTTCCTCAAGGCTACAGACAAACTAGTAGCTTCCGCTCCACTCTGCATTGCATTCATGTACTTAGCATGCCAGTCTTCGCTCCCGTCCCCCTACAGCCTGCATAACCCCCTCACCCACGGTCTTTCGCGTTAAAGGCGATCCTACAAACCCATGATGCAAATGTCACACATACTTAGAATTCAATCTTGTTATGGCATTACAGCGGGTCTACCATCATCCGCTATTGGCATTCATGAAAATGCAGAGATAGACGGTGTTTGTTCGAGGGGGAAAGCCGATACATGTGTATAATGGATTAGACTATAAAAGCAACAGAACTGAACATTCATGACTGACAAGTATAAGGGACTGATACCTAGTAATGAATTATCCTTTAAAGATAAGGTTCCTATTAGCCCGCAAGCTTGTAGACGAAGTGTACAGGTGCAATGGCCCATGTTATTCATGACTTACCACTGAGACTACATCTTCTATAAATACTTCTTGAACAGGTACAGTCGATGTATGCCTGCACAGATATCTGTGGTCTATAAGCTGTGCATAGAAGATGTACCATTACTGATAGATCATGTGTCACAGCTCATCTCAGTCACAGTTACAGCCAACATAAATCAATTCAACCGTTTTGTCTTGGAGAGTACTTGGCACTGCTTGGCACTGCTTTAAGATTGAATCTTTTTTAGATGTACTTGAACAAAAAATAAAACAGCCAGCATTCCTGCATTTTGTTTCTTCAAAGTCTTTTTTATTTTTCTGTCAATTCATGTATTTTGGATGAGAGTTTGCTTGCAAATGTACCAGGGTATGCCCCCGAAAAGAGAAAAATATCATATCTGAGATTACAGATATGTACAACCGGCCATTCTTTATCTTTGCCTCTGTCAACATCCTGCCTGGCTAATAGTACGTACAAAATGTGTGTAGGTTTGTTATGGAATAATATACTCACAGGTACAAGTAGGGATATATGAGTTTTTGTTTTTCTTTCATTTCTGCCCAGGTATACAAGCAATAGGCATCATGCACACATAAATCCCACTTTATCTCGACACATATCGATTACACAGCTCAACCCATACCTGTACCCACGCAGGGGCTCAGACGCCCCTGCAGATGAGCAGAGTCCCCTGATGATTACCCTGGACAGACGACAGCCATACCATCTCAACCATACTGATGTGCAACAGGGTATATCATACAAATATCGAGGGGGGGGGGGAGGGAATTTTCTCACTCACCTTTTCCAGATTTCTGAGGATGTGTTGTCTTTCTTTTAATTTTTGTATGCTGAGCATGATCTTATTCCTTGCACCCTTTGTAACGTCCTGCATGGGAATACAAAAAACATGTCACAAACAAGTTATCAAACAACATTTTATTAAAGAAGATGGCAACATATCACAAGTGGAGAAAAATATCAGACCTTGATGAAAGATTGAAATCATAGCAATCAGTAAACTAAACATAATTTTGCTCCGCAGAAAAATGTCTGTCTAACAAGTCCATATACATGTTCATCCATGTTGGTAACTTGTATTGAAATAAAAGTCTTTTTTTTTTCCGGGTGGGGGGGGGGGGGGGTGTTAGTAAAATCAAATCATGACCATTTATGAAAATACTAACATAGAATGTATGTTTCTATCAATTCAGCAATCATGGGAAAACTTCTGAAAGTTAATTTTACCAAAGGCAGCCATTCTGTAGCCAGCATGCAGGGGCTTTGATCTGATTTTTTTGAACTCATCATTACTATGCGTAATCCTTTCTCCATCCCATTTCACAGCATCTTTTATGACTTCCTTCAAACCTTAATTGCCCATACTACTAGTATGCACTTTTTGAAACAAACAACGACCCTGCAATCTTCACCAACATGCTATTTTGCTAAACAATGAGGAAGACTTAGGTACTTTCCCCCTTCTGAAGTGGTCTGTTTTGTTTCTAAGAAATAACTGTTTTGACAGTTGTATTGTCTTGGCCCACTATCACAAGCCCAATTACTTGTAGCATAAAGCTCTTAACATCGCCAGCTCCTAGTCGAGTGCAGAAGAGCGATCCCAAAGTAATGAACATTCCCGGAAGTGCTACGAACATTCCTGGATGGACAAAGCTGTGCTGGTCTCCTACACTGACAGATAATTATCTCAAACTCTTGTGGGCTCTGCATTCATATCACCATTTCCTTTCCTTTCCCAGTGCACACCACCCCTGAAAAAAAAAAAAACGGGGGATTTTGACATGCGAAAGTATGGATCAACCGTTGCCAAGAAACATGTCCTCTGCGCCACTCAAGGGTTTGGCTTGATGTATTATCAAGTAGCCATTCCTATTACATCCCCGTCATGAGCTGTAGAGAGATCCTCATCACAATTGCCACCAGCAACTCACGAATAAATAAGATTTCACTTCTAGCAACGCACGACTGAGAAGGAATAAACAAGATTTCACATCTACATCTTCATACCTGGTGAAGGATTATACACATTCTGTGATTGTAACTGACCAAGCACAAAATCTCACTAAATTATATTTGTTTAATATGTCAAACCATTGTGGACTGCTTTTATTCGGTGCAATGATATCAACAATGCCCTGAAAAGTGGTCCATATCTGTACACTATTTATCTTTATACAGCACACATTATCCTTTAATTTCAAGATTGCATGGTTTATAGTGAGTAATCCATAGTGTTCAATCACAATTTGCGAAGCAATAACTGCCAACGAGATATGTCTGACATTCACTGAGAATCTGATTGGAAAAGATGGGGTGTCAATGCAATTCCAACACAATCCTCTTTTCACTTGGCCTGACAGAAAAAGCCAAGGAATGCATCAACACAATTTTCCTTTGCTCCATAAAAATATTAAGAACAGGCAGAAAAACATCATTGTAACAAACAAACAAATATATTGTAACATCAAATTGCTGGCTTCCACAATTATGGCCAAAATTGCACAATTTCAGTGTTTGTTCATCTGTCAGAATAATTACTTTGTGATTTTAGCAGCTATGGCACCATAGGTACAAGCATTTTTCCACCTTTACTGATTAAGACATGAACCATTGTTTGAATGACATTTTGTGAATGCAGCTTTATACAATTCAAATGGGCAAACAACATGACACTGCTAACCCTGAAATAGTTTAGTTGTGGAAACCTGCAAGACCACAAGATATAGTGGGCTTGTACATAATCTATCTTGACAAATCATTCATGGTTGCACTGTTAATCCATAACAACTGATTATCTTTAGTTTTGTTTCATGTTATTTGCAGCCCTTTCTCTCAATAGAGTTTTTGCTAGAGGAAGAAACTATAGAAACATATGGCTATGCTTATTGTGCTATTGCAGCAAAGGTGTTTTTTATGCATATGCTCTCAAATGCTTTTTTTATGGGGGAAGGGGAGGTGGTTGGGAGGCCATTTGTTACAACAATGCACCTACTGGTGACTTAACACATAGAAATAAAACATTATACATCAACTTAAAAATTACTCAGTGGAAATGACACATTTCTGCCTCTCTTCAAAATACATGTAGGTGTTATTCAACAAAGTTTGGCTTTGAAGCATACGTGGATTGGATTACTATGCAATAGTAATACCATGGGGGATTGATCAGTGCCATTATGGAAGAGCTGATTTTAATACATGATGTGAACAATCATGTTAATGTGACCCACACATCATGGCTGCTTTATAAAGTCTTCTCCCCTATATCTATACTACATGTACCCCCCCCCCCCCACACACACACACAGATTTGAAACTAGAGAACTCTGAAGTTATTACATTTTCTCCTACCTCACTCACATGAGCCTGTCCTTATCATGAACAGCAAAACATCTGATCACCACACTAGTCTGCAACTACTTATTGCAGGATGCAGAGTGGAATGTTGATATAATGTGAACTAGTTGACAAAATTTGTATTACCCCAACACTGAATAGTCCTAACACTAAAAAATATGTTTCCTGTAAATATTTTCAGGTACAGCAGTATATTTCTTTACTTGTGGCATTAGCCAGCCATGTTTAACATTACCCTTGACCTCTCAAATGGAGAAGAATATCCTCAGACAACACAGTCTTTAAGGGGATCATCATCCTCACAAAGCCCTTTGAAACAGAAAAATTTAACTCTCATACTCTTTCAACAAAAAAATGCAGGTTTGTTAGCTTTTATGTTGGTACACAAAGACTTTACACAAATATAGAACACATGTAGGGGCACAATACGCCACTAACTCATCAAAAGTGACACCTTTAGTTTAAACATACATTTTATTATTCAAACTAATTGACATATACAATCTAGACTAGGAATTACATTTTTGTAACACAAATAAAGAAAGGGGGAATTGTACTGGAAAGAGGCAAACAGGTAGAGACTGGTACATACCATTTCTTCCAGCTGCTTTTCTGTGAGCATCATCATCTCCTTGTAGTCTAACTTTTCAAAGAGACTGGTGTACTTGTGTAACCGTAAGCTCTTCAGCCATGCCGGTACATCTGTTCATGGGGTAAGGTGCACACATAAACACAGACATTGAAATCATTCTTTTTCCCCCCAATGACAAGACAGATTCGACTTTAAAAAGAGTTCAATGTTCAATGTTCAGATGTTCAATCCTACTTTTTAGAAATAATAATGGGCATCACAATTTACAGACACTGATTTCAACAAAATGAGGCTCATCTTACTGTTTCATTTGTCATGAAACAATTATGCTCAGACTATCCAACATGATGTAAGGTCAAGACACGAATAACATCTGAAGAAAGCCGAATCGATAATTATATTGAATTCTTGAAAACTCGGGAGGCAGATGTGCTGCTAGCAAGGTCTCACAAACACACAAAGAAAATTGAATGAGTCTTACCCTTCATTCCACTGTTTTCTTCCAGGAAGCTATTTCTTTTGCCTTTACCATGGAAACCATCATCTAGAACAGAAAACAATCCTAAATCTGTTCAAGGCCTTTACAAACTATGAAATGTCAGGCATAGGAGAAATAGAATCTTGTGGTACACACAGGATGCAACACTTTTCTAAAGCAATACAAGTAAGAGTAATAACATACATTTTCAGACTGCAACTAAATCTATACAAAGGCTATCACAACTAAAACTTTATGACAGCAAACAAAGTCTTTTACCTGGAAAAGACAAGGAAAACAAAGGCATGTTCTAACGGTGTTTAAGGTGACTTCAAATGCTTCGCATACTTTACAGAATCATCAATATTTTATTTCAACTCAAACTGTCTTTTGGCCTCATAGCCATATTAAACTGAATTTTACTGGCTTTTAAAAAGTAGATGCACAAAAATGAGGAATCTTATCTAGAAGTAAATTATGAACTTCCTATTCATATGTGGACATATTTTTTTTTCTGACCTGACAAGGTAATATGAAGATGCAATAAATAAATGTGTGGCTACCTGACGATCCAGAGGCATTGACTGCCGGAGGAGCAGACATAGTCGTCGTCAGTGGCTGGTGGAAGGAACTTGGTCCAGCGAGCAGGCCTCCGCCCCCACTCCCTTCAGTGGGGGAGCCTCCAGAATACCAGTCATGGCAGCTGCCGGGCACCAGAAACCCTCGGGAGGGACCGTCTGAGAGCTGCGGGGGAGCATACGGAGATGGCTTGGGGAACGGCGAGACCAGCTGGTCAGAGGTCAGTGAGCCAGGGTAGCTAGCCGAGGGAAAGGACGACGGCTGGTCCTCAAACTGGCTGATCCATTTGCTGTGAGGCAGGCGCTCCTCGCAGCTGAGGACTGGGTGTATGACAAGGTACGTGAAAAGCTGGTGGGCTTCTTCCAGGAGCACGCCCTTCTCCTGTGTGTAGTTCAGGATCTCTGGGATGAGCTTCAGGTACTCCGCTTTAGCCTCAGTGCTGCTGGGCTGGAGCAGGGGAAGGTGGGACAGGACTTGTACGAGGGCATCATCCTTGCTCTCATGGTTCAAACTTCTCACAAAATCTGTAGTCGAAGATAACAATGTAAATCTCATGTTATTACTTCAAAGCATTAATTTCCCAAGAACTGTGCATAAAAAGACATATAATGTAGTTTTACAATCTGTAACAACATAAAACAGGACTATTTAGTGCTGAGAAGGTACTTTATTTTCATACACTGAGAATTCAGTATATAGTGTGTATGGCAACTGTTTTCTTTTAAATATGATTGACATACAGGTGTACAGGCACTGATTCCAATTTAACCCTATATCTGTCACATATGCCGTAGCCAGACTGCTCAGACATTTTGCAGTGCACAGACACAAGATTGTTGATGGCCATTTCTGATTATTATTATTGACATTAATGTGTCATGTTATACATCATTTGAAAGCTTATAGTCTAAACTTTCATTTTCCATAATAATCTGAGTGAGGGCGCACTTCAATTTTAAGTAGGACGCCCTCTTATGTCACATAATTATCAATATAGACTTATTTCTACATGTTACCACCTCATTTTTCCACACAACATGAGCTTGCATCACAAAAAGGTCTCATAGATGTTGTAGAGAATTTATTCAGCTTTCAGATGGTATGATTTTTTCATCACTAGCATCAGTACTCTTCATTTTATGAACAAAAGTCTGTGGCAATTACAACCTAGATTTCACACATTTTGTGTAATTTCTGATTTTGTGAGTGATGTTGGCCTGAAAGTAGACAAAGTGTGTTTGTATCTTGTCAAGCTGAAAATATAAATTTAATTGTGCTTTTTCCTTGTAAATTTATATTAATCTTGTCCTATGATATTGCCATAATGATAAGATAATCTAAGGATAAAAAATGTTATTGAAAATATTCAGACGTTGGAGTGTCCATGCATTCCAGTTGATCATCATATGCTAGTCTATGACTTTCTGCACTTTCCTTATTGAAACAGAATTAACTATCACAGCAGTCATTTTCTTTATGATAAACCTGCATTGAACTGAAGTTTCGCATAGTGACGGTTTCATCATGTAATAATAATAAACAGTCAAACATACCCCAACATCAAGACTGTACAGCTTCAGGCCGCCAGCAGGAAGCTACTGTAACCCTATTGCTCCTTACACCTGCCCCGCTGGCCCGGGCTAACTAGAGACCCATTGCACTGCTGTTAGTGCTGAGTAAACAGTTGCAACTGCTGCACCGAATGTGCAGTGTTCATCTGTTCTTCAGATCATTTATGAGGCCGATATTACTGAAACTATACCCCTTCACAGAATTCAGAGATGTTGAAATCCCTAATCTGAATGTTTTCACTTCATGTTTTACTATTTTGACTTAGATAAAATAGATGAAAATTGACCCACATGTACGATCTTTTCATCGCTCGCGGCGATCTCTAGTACAGTCCCACATATACAGATTCGTGTAAGTTCTCCACACATGGCAAAACTGTACACAATACATTGCAGTCTGAATGCAAATGACCATGGGCGGGGCCACCACAATTTCTTGGACTTTGAGAAAGCTTTCCTGATTGGTTAAAGGTGGAGAAGCTTTTTTCACGCTGGAAATCATTTCCTTACACTGTCAGCCAATCACAAATGAGTTTATAGAGTGGTAGTGTCATAGCCTTTGAAGTAATCTGTCAATCAAAATAGGGCCGATAATATCGGCCGAAGCATTTCTATTGCAGTTTTTGGGCCGATTTAATCGGCCCGTGACAGAGATAGGGTTAAAACAATCAAAATTACACTCATCAAATTCACACAACACACACACACATTTTCAGTATATACACATCTCATTTTACTTACTACACTTTCTCTACAGATGTGAAGAAACTTTTTCAATGGCAAAAGGAAATGCAGAACATGTACTATATAGAATGTCATTATGGCTCATTATAAACCGAAACTAAATATGGTATCATAACTTGGGACAACTCATTGTTCCTTTTGGGTTTGCTTGTTTTTTCCTTCTTCTTTTTCTTCTTCTTCTTCGAGAAAGGTACAAGTGGATCTTTCCGGGAGACATTATACTATACACTGTACACGTACCTTGTAATAAACATACAGTTTATGCAGAAGGAAATACGAATATATTTCTGTGATTTGGTCGAGTTGCTTAGAATAACAATGCTGATTGGCAACCAAGTGCATAGTGATTTCCTTTTTTGCCTGTATGTTCTCATTATTTTCGGAACACTTGAGACAAAGTTTTCCGTTACAGAATATGAATTATGATATGCACATGTACTTACCTTGAAGTGCACATACACTGTACATGTCATAAATGACACATTATTTTGCAGGATTTTGGCTGTGACCAAAATCGCAACACTTTGTGCAATTGTTTGCAAATAGACATATTGTATAGTGAGAACAGTGACTGCAAAAAATTGCAAAATTTTATATGGTGATAAGCACAATCAGGGTATGCAATCATGACTTTCTCACTTTAAAAAATTGTAACTTCTAAAAGAATGCACCAACTGACCTAAAAATTCACATGCAGCATGCTAAGACATCAGTAATCACATGTGGTAAGACAATAGCTAATTTCTTCTCATTTACTGTTAATTATTAAAGATTAATTACCAAAAAGTCCCCCAAAACCCATGTAATGCGTCAAAAAAAAAAGCGTTTTACAACTTGCGTAAAATCAAGATTTGAGGTCCATATTCAAAGTCTACCCCTATGTGTTTGGTATCAAATTAATGGATTTTTTCCTGGCATTGCTTGCATGCAATAAAAAACAATGGTTCTTTCAGCTGGAGAAAGTTATGAGGTCTGAAGTCCCGTCCTAGTAGGAGTGTTATGCTGGCTTATTTTTGTGACATTGTGACCTTTTAACCCATGCTGTACAGCTATACATGGAGAAACAGCTTATTTTTCTGCTTTTCCTGAAAGTACTGAAGACACACTACAATATGGTGTGCTGTTTGCCAATAAATGTTCAGCCAGTTTTGAGTTTTGAGCCATTTTCAAATGCTGAGGAAAATAAGTGCAGCCGTTTTTCAGTATTTTCAGTGAGGTATATCCTAATCTGACTACTAAAAAGAATCTTTTCCCCTTATTGAATATCCTTGTTTTTTTTAGCCATGAATTGTACATATGTAGAAATCTATTGTGTGAAAATTTTAGCAAATTTGAGCAATGAGAACTTATTTTTTTATATTGTTACAAATTGCTGAGGGAAAAAAAGACCGATCCACGCCCATGTTATACTGCATGAAGGTCATATGATAAGTGTTCAGTGTTCATATTTCAATGCTTGTTCAATTTCTAAAGATACCATGAGCAAAAACATAGTATTTTGGCGTAATATGTCATTGTTTGAGTGTCACAGCTTGGATATCAACTCAAGTCATCATAAATCTCACATTCATTCTTCTATCTGAGTTTACAAATATGAGAATGGATCCAAACACTGTGCACACATTCAAGGTCAGACTGTACAGATAATTTTTTTGATGAAAAATATCATATCTTCGAAAGTACCAGCCCTAATTTCATAAAACTTTGTAATAATGGCCACTATATGTCTGTTACCTGTTCCTGAAAGTTTCACCTCTTCACTCTTTGGCAAAAGTGAAATATGATAAAATATGTAAAAGTGGTTTTATTTGAATTCAAAATAATGCCTACAAAATTGATCATCCATTTCGAGAAGTGAAAATATGATATTTATTCATATTTTGTGATATGTCATGGCTATGTGCTGGTGGTGAATGAAAGGGATATTTATCAGGAATATCTAACTGCAATATCAGATGAAAAAAACATTCGCCTTTTTTTTAATGAATTTTTCCAATATATTAGTCATTTCAATGTAATTCAACACCCCGATTTAAAATGCTAATTTACATGTTTGTGCAGTTAAATGCAAAATTTTGACTCTTTCTTTACATAAAATGAAAATTTGAACACTCAGCTATTGTACAACAAACAGCAAAAAAAGCATTTTCACCAAGTTTTTTCATTTCCCCCCTGTTACACAATTGCATACCCTGATTGTGCTATTGACCATATCTCACAATGCACTGTGTGTGTTGCTCAACTATTTTTAACCAGCCATTGTGTGTGGCAGTATATTGAACTGGTATTGTAATGTTGCTGTAGGGCAAGTCCAAGATAAGGTCCCCTCAGAAGGCAAAATTTCATCTTTGCTCAATATTGACATGTTTGGTATCATTTTGAAGCTTATGAGTTGAAGTTTTGATTTCCGTGAAGGAAAAAATGATGTTATGGAAATTTATGCAAATTTCAAGGGCTTCATTTGCATAAATGTGAAACACAGCGTTACGTATGGGACATTTATAAAAATTCATATTAATTCAAAGGAATGCAAATAATATTTGATTAATATGTGGACATAAGAAGTTCATCACATAGTTTAACTTGGTATGAAAATTTAGGGATTATGCAAATGATTATGCAAATTAGCTCGTGTCCTATCATGAGATGTCCCATACGTAACAAAATGAGGTCATTTTTTAAGGTTTTTTCTGAAATTCCTAAGGTTATTTTAATGCCCTTTTGGAAAGTTCTAATTTATTGTTTAGAGAAATTAAATACCAAAGAAAAAAGAAAAACAAGTAAAAGAAATATTTTTTATTAGGCATTGAAATAATGTTACGTATGGGATAAATGCGTTACGTATGGGACATCCTCATACATATTGCATGTGAATGCATGTAGTTAGCTGGGAAGGTCTCTCACACAAATGGTCAATCATCCTGAAGAAAACATCTCAACATTGTAGCTACTTTTTGAGTTATAGACACTTGAAACAATACATGAACTTGACTGAACAATTTTAGAAAGGGGGAGGGGAAAATGGCAAAATGCACAATGAAAAATCAGCATTAAAGGGATGGTATAGTTTTTTGTAGAAATGGGGATTCAATTTTCAACATTTAAAGAGATGATTGGAAACCAATTATATGAATTACTTAAGAGCATAAACTCCTAAGACTAGAGGAATTCAAAGTTTGTGATGGAGATCCAATTTGAAATGGTTGTGATATATATAGAAGAAAAATAAAGTAAAATGATTTTTTTTTTATTGCAAGTGATACACAATTTGTCCTTATTCAGTTTTCAGTAGTAGCCACAACAAAATTCATGGGTATACATACTGAGTTGTGACTCGAATCAATGACCTGACTGCTAGACAAACATCATATATCTACTCGATCACTGGGGTTCCACGCAGCAGGTATTGCTTATTTATTAAACTTAATATTTCTTGTGTCAAGTTGTTTTTTATTGAAACTAAATGGCAAACTGCCCTTCATCAATGCAAGTAAACACTTTAAACTATTCAATTCTTCAGTAGTAACTATCTTGATAAAAATAGGGCATACATACTCAGGTTGGTCATAAAAAATATATGATTGAATATGATTATGATGGTAAATATCTGGGGAATATTGTTCCCTTGTCAATCTGGATCAGTATTTGAGTAATTTCAACTGATTCCACCTCAATAATTATGCAAAAATTTGTTTAAATGGGTATTTTGCAAAATTATTTTGCAAAATACCCATAAATATGGTTCTCCACACACTAAACGAATGGGGGACAAAGGGCATGCATACCCAGGTTGGTCATAAAAATATAAAAATATGATTGAATATGATTATGATGGTGAATATTTGGGGAATATTGTTTCCTTGACAATCTGGATCAGTATTTGAGTAGTTTTAACTGATTTTACTTCAATAATTATGCAAAATACCCATAAACATGGTTCTTCACACACTAAATGAATGGGGGACAAACTGTCCCATACGTAACTGTCCCATACGTAACACGTCATGTCTGTCTTTAATTAGAACCTGTAATTAGAGCTTCTTGCCTAATGACATGAAACTTACCTGTGATAATCTTGAGTGTTGTGACTTTCATGACAGTGAGTTACAAGTTGTAGAATGATATACTTTCAGAGAGTTTTGAGGTTGAAAAAAATGTTCAAAAAAACAAAAATTTTCTGGTCCCATACGTAACGGCACATATTTTCTCTTCTAGAATATAATTGTCAAGGTCATTTTTCTCAATTTTTTACAGGATTATACTTCTTCTAGATATCAAACACCATGATGAAGTTCAATATGATCAAAGGCCATTAACACTATTTTTCAGGTCATAAAAGTCTCTGAATGTCCCATACGTAACGTGCGCATTATCTTGGACTTGCCCTGTAGTAAGCATATCATTCATGCACATGCCCAGGTCAGGTTTTCACAAACAATCACGACCCAAAGTTTTGAATTTTTCACTGTGAGAATCAAAAAGATGCGACCCTGATCATGACCCAAATTTCAAGATTTTTACAATGAGAATGGCACTTACATAGACTCCATTAACCCTGAAAAGTGCAATGTCATATCTGACTAAATAACTGTGAGAAGAAATGATCTCTTCAGCAGGCAGACTGGAAATTTAAAAATCTATCGTCGATTCTGAATATTGATTCACTTTATAATAACCTGCTGAGGGTGGGCTGATTTCGCTACAACACACATCTCCCACAGACAACTTGCCTGAGTATACTCGGGACTCTTCTTCATTGGGTTAAAGCTACACCCATGTCATCAAAAGTACATGTATAACGAAATCTTTTTGAGGGATTTCGTGCTCCAGTAGATTTTAAACTCAAATCCTTCAAAATGATAACTGACTTTATTTGATAACTGTATTTTCCTGCTCAAGGTATTTGATCACTTTTTTTTTTTTTTGAGGGGGTGGAGGCAACGGGACAAAACTCTTACTGCACATATTAAAAAAAGAAAAATAAAACTCATTCTCTCCTGACCTTACTAAATTATACAATGCTCAATGACATTACAAGTACAATTGTACTTTGCACCTTGCTCTGTCCAATAAAGCACAAGAATCCACCAGTTTAGTCACGAAACCATAAGGGAAGAAAAGAAGAAATTCAACCTGCACAAAGTGGACACAAAAGAACTCCTCAATAGCAGGGAAAACACAAACTATAACATGTCTACAAATATGTAAATTCAAGATTTGATTCAAGTTACAAAAGTCACTTACAATTGTGCATTCCATTGGGCTTTTGACATGAGACTGATCTTACGGTATTTCATTTGGATTTTCAATGTTGCAAAAATCAAGAAGTATGTACAATAGTGTACACATAGGTCACACTTTGGATGACAGAATAGAAGCTACAACTGTACAGTATGTGAAGTACACATGTACAGCAATTTTACAGGTGGCACATCATGTGCGTGCAATGTATAATTGTAGCTGTACATAATGTACAGAAGAGAGGCTTCCCCATCTCCAGCATCCAGCTGCATCCCGTCTATCTCTTTCTTCCATTCTACCACACGACTACCAAATTTACTGAGAGGGGAAAGTCCCTTTGATTAATGTCTATTTCCAATACCTGTCATGTGACATGAGAGACGGGAGCAGGGGAGGGGTTAAGCCCATAGCCACACGTACAGTAGGTAAGTTTCTGCAACTGTCTAGTGTTGCTGGAGGCAGCATGGAGTGAGTGACAGCGTAGTCTGGCAGGGCAGGTTGCAGTAAATCGTTTCCTGAACGGAGGTCATGCCTCCGTGAGTCATTCTCTGAGAGCTCTGCCCAGCTTGCAGGGAAATAATGCAGCCTGAGCTCTTTGCCTGAAGTCTACAATGGTAACCACTACAGCACAAGTGCAATCTTTCTGCAGTGTCACTGTTCAACATGACAAAACAAAACAAAACAAATCACAAATTAGCAACTCAGAACCTGGCGCAACTGATGCAATGGAAACAATGCGTTCTTCTTATACTCGAGTACAATGTTGTTTCTACACACTGTGTATGCCCAAACACAACAGAAAACAACAGAACCTGGTTTTGAAAAGAAACACTGAAGGTTTAACACATTGATGCAATGCACAGACTAATGAATAAGAAAATAAGCTTTTCACACTGGAAGTAGTTTGCTCCACAAGGTGTTGGGAAAATTGTGGTTACCATGGCAATACTTTCTCTGACAAAAAACAAACGAACAAACATGTCTTGTACTTGTCATTACAAATGTATGTACACCAAGTTTGTGCTCAACTGCTTCAAAATTGTGGAAGCAGTTCACATCACAAGATTTTCAAGAAAATAAACTGTTACCATGGCAACGCCTTGTTAAGTACAAACACAAAGTGTGTATTGCATAACTACACCTATAGATCATTATACATACCAAATTTGACAAAAATTGCTCAAATACTGTGGAAGTAGTTCACTCCACAAGGTTTTGGGAAAATTTTGGTTACCATGGCAACACTTTCTCTGACAAACACAAAAAACATGTCTTGCACATCTACACCTCAATGTCTTCATGTACCCTACGTTTCATCAAAATTGCTTCAAAACTGCAGAAGGAGTTTGGAACGCAAGATTTGCAACGGATAGCTCAACCACCCGACCGCCTACGCGCTAATTCCTATGTTGTACCCCCTTATACATTTGTATGTGCGAGGGTATAGATCTGACATACGGTAGGAGAAAAAATAGAACAACAGTGTAAAAGTTGGTTGGCATGTTCTTAATTGTGTGTACAGTGTAGTTCCATATATTTTTTTTATTTTTCGTAATGCATAGTGTATACTGCAAAATTATAAATCTGGATCTGCTAACAATGAAGACTTGATACTGATCAATATCAAAGAAATACTTGTACACTGTGACCTCTTCTGTACATTCAGTTCTTACAGCAAGGTCAATGTGCAACAATGATACCTATACAATTTCTACTTCTATGAGAACTCTGGCAGTCTTTTGACTCGACATCACTTTAAAGCCAAAACATAGTTCTGGTACGCCTGCAAAAGTTGTCAAATTTCACTCCCAAATGTGCACGTATGCCTAATAAATGTGTGGAATAACCCTGTAATAACAAGATATTCGATGGTTAACGACGAAAATGCGAAATAATAACCAAAAAGGTTCGCCAGAGTCGCAGTCTCAGAACTTATCCGATTGGGGTCAGGCTAAACTCAGACTCGGGGACAACTCAGCCTCGCTTTGACGGCGGGACGAGTTGTCCCTTTGGATTGTACAGCGTTGTATCATACTATGGGAGCAGCCTGTAGCGCTTTGCGTTCTGGCTGGTCACAGTTATGGTCCAAGTTGATACCCACGGACGCTTACAACTGTAACTGAAAAGACAGGAAAGTGCGCGCTAATCTTGTACAAACCAAATGGACAGAGCGCGGTCCTCAAGCGTATTACGCACATCACCTGAGATGTCTTTGAAGTTGTGTTGTTTATCAAGCATCTTTGATTGTCTTTTCGGTATGGCGATCACAAACTGCATGTAAATTGTCTGAAATAGGGCCAAGTTTTCCCTGAGACCGAGTTAGTCTGGATCCTTCTAAAAAATAAAAGTCGGTATACCGACTCTTATTTTTGATCTTGAAATACTCCAAAACAACTCCTCATCCCGCTAAATCGCGTCAGCCAGGTAAGTTTCTTGGTAGACTCTTTCGATATATTGCACGCAAATATGAAATGGTGCCAGGCGGGTTCTCAAACCCTTCCCAAAACTATGTTTTCACTTTTAAAGTTCAAATGATAATAGACTTCAAACCACTGTTCAGTAAAATCTCTTGATGTGGGGGAAATCTGTACAAAGCAAGGAGACTGAAGAGCATATGTGTGGTGTTTGTGTGTGTGTGTGTGTGTGTGTGTGTGTGTGTGCATTCGTGCGTGCCGGGGGGGGGGGGGGGGGGGAGGACTAGGGTAAGCATGGAGTAGGATATACTGTTTGCATGGAAAGGGTGAATATTTGGTTTTTGTTTTTTTTAAAATAAATTCATCATCAGGTGATTAGTATTCTGTATACATCCATGTGACCTACAGTAAGTGTACAGGGCAGGACTTTACACCTCAGCTGCAGCTAATTGTGCTCACATGCCTGCTCACAGTTAACTTCCTCTGCTGACGTATTTGTTGCAGTGATAGACTCCCGCACCATACGTGTCAACCTGCCGACTTGTCGCATGCTGCATGTCTTGCGTGTGCTACTGAGTCGCCTCTATGCGTCTACCACATACATTTATCACCTGACATCCTACACACAAGTTGTGAGACGGTCTTCTGTTTTCTATGGTAGCAAAATATGAACACCCACAGACTGCAAAATTTGAGATCTGGACCGAAGTCAACAGGACTAATCACAAATAGAGTGCCATGTGACTATAACAGAGAGAATCTGGTTACCAGTACACCTACGTACTTGGTGATTTTGTTGTCATACCCAACTGTGAGAAGTTTAACTTGAATCAAATGTAGAAAAGTAAGCCAAATTTAAAGTGCTAGCAAATTAAACAATAAAGATTTGAGGTAAATCAAGTTAAATTACAGTAAAAGTGGAAATTTTCTCGCATTTCTCATGTCCAGAAACAAGCGCAAAAATAAAAGCACGCAAATATCTTTGCTTGTTATATGTATCACTATGTAGTGTTTTGATTCCACTGAACTTAAAACACACGGAATTCATCTTAGGGCACAATAAATTACTTGCCCAAAAATATCCACTTGTGGCAAAAAGGCAACAAAAAAATGCAAACATATTGAACAGTTTTCAAGCATACCAGTTGTCACTGAATGCTGTGTTATCATTGTTTGTATGTTCTCCAAAAATGAATCATTGTTGGAGGCAACCTTCTTTAATTCTCTTTTTTTTTAGCAATTGTAATAAAACTTTGTACTTCTACTTTCAATTTTAACTGGCCTTTAAAAAAAAAAAGGAGAGCATAAAACAAAACAATTTTGACTGGATATTTTTATGTACAAGATCATTGATTTGTTACTGAAATCTAAAATTATCATGTATTTGCAAAGTCATTGCCAACCTGTGCCATCTACAACTGTAGTATAATCAAGGGAGTACAAGGCAAGCTCGCCTAGTACTCCCGTGGTAAACTACCGTAAAGTTCCGTGTATAAGACGCACCCGTATATAAGACGCACCCCTAATTTCGGACCTAAAATAAAAAAAAAAAAAAAAACACACGAAAATGTCCACGCAAATATTGCGTGTGTCATACATATTATTTCAGCTCAATATTTCCCTAGAATGCAGCATGTATTTGCTCTATTTTTCGTTTCCTTTTATATTTTCTTTTAACGGTATTCATCGGGTATCAACAAAATATGGAAGACGCAAAATGCGAGACTTGTCTCGGTACTCACTTGCTATTGTTTCGCCTTTCAATCGTGGTACATGTGTCATGCATATCGTACTCATGAGTATACAGTACGATCTTTGCTGTCATACATAGCAGAGGGTGTCTCGCATATTGACGCATGTCAGACTGGAAGGTTCATCACGAAAAATAAGAAAAACATCAACAAGTGTAGCAGAGGGATCATACGGCAAGACGTACGGTGCGTACGGTAATTACACTCATGCACTGTTACCAGTAACATGTGTGTCTATTGTACCATGCTTGTATGCACAGTGCTAGCCTTTTGCAAAAGGCAGCTCGCTATAATTTCAGCACACGCACACAGAGAGCAATGGACTTGCACACACAGCACGCAACGGGTTAGCGCGCTTCGATCCGATCGCTGTGTGCACGCGAGTCCATTGCAAAAGCCTCTCTGCAGCTGCTGCCTTTGCCAAAGGCTTGCTACTAGCTAGCTACAGCACAGTGTAGCTATGCTATCCTAGCTGGTCTCGCACTCGTGAAATGAAGAGCAAACGAACGACATGGATATGCATGCATGCTTCACACATCGTTCATATTTACGGTGACATATATAGTGTCGATCCTACTCCGTATTTTACAGCTTTTGTCTATGGTCATATTGATACTAGTACATTGATAAGTTTTACAGTATCGGTAATTTAGTAATGATACCTGTACATCGCGTATTCCAGCTACTAGGTTGGCTGTTGGTAGCTTGGTAGACTGACATCGGTAGCATACAGCAGTGCTGTTACAGCTGTTGTCTATGGCCAGATTGATACATCGTTACTGCACAAGGCCGATGTAAGTGTATCTCGTATTTGCAGCTTTTGTGGGTGTCCAGATTGAAAGATCGCTCTTTTATCCGTAAGTTCTAGTGATTGCTTACCTTCCAAACGTCGATGGGCATACATGGCCCCAAGTTGGCCTTATAAAATTGGGTGTACATGACGGATTTTTTTCCTCGATTCGACTGTACCCGTGTATACGACGCACCCCCGATTTTCAACGTTTTCCGACGAAAAAATAGTGCGTCTTATACACGGAACTTTACGGTAACATAATACCGGTAAGTTAACATCCATGGGATTTGTGTCCAATATAAATACTTTTTTTTTCTTTTTTGGCAACACAGTTGTTTTGTAAATTGTTGACCGCAGGAGATAATTCTTTCACAATGGACTATAGATATGTACATAGTGGTACAACTGTAAAATGACTACCCAGCACACTGTGATCTTAAACATACCGTAAGTAGTTTTAAATGAGCGGATGGTCTCATATATATCTCAACATCATATGCGTCACTCTGTAGTGGTACCAGGCAAGTAGTGTGGTTTGATGTATCGATACAGCAATTAGACTCATACAGGTGCAACCTTTACTCAGTTGATTCATAGCCACACATGACAAGGCATCATATTAAGTTGGGTGACATACAGTACACCACGTCTAGTCCTGTGTGTACAATGTATCTCTGCAGGATCAATCTGTACTACACACACAAAAAAAGAAAAAAAATGCAAGAGAAATACGGTAGTATACAACTTTAAAAAACGATGATTTTATTGTGTAGTCATATGTGATTCTGCTCACTGTAGATGTCACATTTGACAGGGTACTCTCTGAAAGCCTTAAACGCTTAGACTTTTAATAGAGTAATTGAACATTTTTTTATGAAGTGCCCTGAACTATGCTGATGGCAATACTGTCCAGATGTCAACTGTAGTGTACACAATGTGTACACAAGTGTGACAAATCAAAATATTTGCTGAAAACATTGACTAACAGAATTCCCCTTCACAGGCAATTTGTTCCAACATCTGTCAATAAACTACCGGTACTGTACATTAACATACAGTACCTTAGTGGTCCTGTCATCACTTTATCCTCATGAAGTCACTTACATGTACCACACCTGGCAAGACTGCAAAATAATGTGCTCTAGCAGAAAAACAAATTTCATGATGTATAATGCTAAAATAGATAAAATCTCCTCTGAACTTCAAGCCCAAGACAATTTGGAAATTTGAATTATTTCAAATTCTATGAAACAAATGTCATTCTTGCATTGAACTTGACCATTTGTTTGCTAATCATCTGCGTGCATGACAACTACATTTGTACAGGTAGTCCTACAATACATACAAACTTATAGGGAAAGTCCAAACGATCTTCATAATTCAGCATCATGTACAGTGTACTGTATAAGCTGTTATTTCGCATACAGATATTTTCGCGAATGGGGAGGTCACAGACATTTTCACAAGATGTTGTTTTTGCGATTTGACACTGAGGCTTATCGTAAGTGCACTATTAGCCTAGTGTATGGTGACATTTTCATGTGTTGTTAAATTTGCGGTCCAGCAGTGGTTCGCAACATTCGCGAAAATTAAACCCTTACGAAAATAACAGCTTTATACAGTAGTACGTACACATTGTACACCAACAGCACCATGCATACATTTTGTAGATTTGTGGAATTCATTGTGGTCCTTGAGCAGAGAAACCAATACTCTGAAAAACACAAAACAAATCAACACTGAACAAGAATGATGACAGAGTATGTTACAATAGGCTCACATATTTCAGAAACGTAGCAATGTAATCCAAATACTTGCTGTGTAAGAATTTATGCATGCTTTCTTCTTTTGTTCTGCTTCCTTGAGCCCCCCCCCCCCCCCCCCCCCCCCACAGCGCAATCTTATGGTGAAGCTGCAATGTCATCATTCCTGTTCATTGTGATTTGTTATAAATTTTGGAAACATTTTTATTCCTCATCCCAATCACTATACATTCTGAAACTCTGTATCGTACACATTATAACTGATTTATCTGTTCAATTCTAAGTCTGAAAATCATTCGGAGGTCTCCTTAAATGCAGCTAATTTCAAAAGGGGATTAAAATCTGTAAATTTAATTTTATATCATGAATCTTTAATTTTCAATATAAACATGAGTACAGTATGTACAACGCATGTATTACGAATGCAAAAGATTGAAAGTTGCCCTTATCATTCCCACAAGCAATGCACATTTTTGCTGTTGGTGACATGACAGAGCTGTTATTAAAACAAAGTCATTGCAAGCTGGATGTCAATTCATGCCATGTAGCAGTGTACCAGGTACTTCACCCCCGCTGACAAGGAAAGAAAAAATTACTTGGAATTAACAACAAGATTGTGCAACAAAACAAGGACAACAACAGATTCTAGCTTCCAAGTGCAAAAGAAGGCAATTGGAGACTCTCTGGGGGAAGGATGGTTAGATCAGGAGGCATTTGCACATAATCCTATGGGGATCCCTGCCAAATCTTCACCTCTAATGCTGTGGTTGGTTGGTCATATGCAACACAATCACTTGAGTCAGTACCTGTGACAGGGAACCATAAAAGGTCTTTTGTTTATCCCACAAAACACTCATATGCATATTTACCCCAATCATTCCTGCATACGATATTTGATTGATGTATAAATAATCAAAGGCAGCATGACAGCTATTTTGTAAATTCTAGACAACTTAAGTAATGGCAGCGACCGAATTTTTATTCATATACTGTAAAAGTGGATATTTTCGCGCGACTAATTTTTCGCGCTTGGCCGGATAAGAAGAGTTTCGCGTGTTTTTAATTCCGCGGTATCAAGACATCAACTACAGGAACATATGGCAAGGAGAAATATTTGCGTGCTTTTATTTTCGCACTAGTTTCTGATTGCGCAAAATGCATGAAAATTTCAACACCGCGAAAATTTCAACACCGCGAAAATTTCCACTTTTACAGTAGTGTATTTCATCTCTGAGTGGTCCATGCAAAATTTTATGAGAATGAAACACAATCTCAAACTGTGTATTTCATTTGTATTATGAATCCCTTGATACAATTGTATGGTCACACTGCTGCTTGCATTACACTTTGTACGTACAGAAACTATGAGTACCCTGATACTGCACACACACATGCGCTCAAATGAATATTACATGTACATTTTTAAGGCACATACACACACACACACACACGCACACACTTATACCAAAAGGCATCACTGATGAAGCCCACGATTCAACCCATTCAAAATGTACAGAGTAAATTGTGAAGACGTTTTTGTGGTTTCTAAAATTTGTGCTAAAAGTAGCATGAAATATGCAAAAATGAATGTACATTGTACCATGAAAATTTCTGCACTTCACAGTTCATCTCTTTTTTATCTTTGCCCTTTCAAGAAGGACACATTTGTATCAAACGGGAACGGAACCCAAAATAGTGGATTAAGTAAAGTAGCAGCACACACTTATGAAGTTTGAGGAAAACCCAATAAGCTGTTCAAAAAATATTAATTTGTAAAGTTTTGGTGTGGCCAATTTCTTTCTCTTGATCTTGACATATAAAGGATAGTGTAAACTCCCCCCTCTTTTTTGTGAAAGAAGTAGTGCTTTTTCATAATGCTTGAAATATGAAAAAATATGTTGAATTCTCTTTAAAATATAATTTTCTTTATGTCATCCAGCATAATGTTGTGAAATATTGTAGTTTTCTCATCCAGCAAATGGCAGCACCTAAACTTTAAGATCTCATAACTTTTAAACAGATTGCTTTATTTTCCTCAAACTTCACTGATGTGTTCTACTGATACTGCTGCATTCACTCAATGTACACATTATATTTTGGGGTTTCATTCCTCTTTAACTGGCCAAAGCAAAATTAGACAGTACAATCAGTATTAGTCAGCTGTGCATGTAAGAAGGGTCTTCCTTCAAGCATGCATCAAAGTACATGGTTTAGTAAAAAAAACAAAAAAACAATTTCAGCATGTTGACACACAGACTGACGAGGGAAAAATTACGGGGGGCAACACAGTTGTACTGCCTTCGTGATATTACAGTGTACACACCATCATTGACTTGAGAATTTAAGCTACCTTGTGATAGCACCACGCGATAGGAGCAAGTGAGCACCTCGCGCTCAACAAATCTCTCTAATATCCTCTTTCCCAAGAAACGTCAGAGGATTGGCCAATGCTTCCATGACACACACTCACCAGACAAGACCTGGCATACATTACACTCTTATGATTTCTTTTTCCTTTTTACTCCTTCCTCCTTTTTTTTTTTGGGGGGGGGGGGGCAGAGGAGGGAGTTCCATTGCACGCAATGTGTACTTCAATGCTGTCCACGCGACAGGACGGCCACACGAGAGATGGCCTCAATTATCCGCTAGGGGTTACTTTATTTTTGGATAGAGTCTGACGGTGCTGAATCTTACATCCATCTAGTCAGAGTGTACTAGGGACAGATTATCATTTGCCTCGATCTATTAATATCCCACACTGCCCCTTTACCGGAGACTGACTGGGCTGGGCCTACAGTATACTTCAGTTAGACATGTAGCCGTTTGTTTTTACTTCTTGATAAATGTGCAGTACACTCTCTTGGCAGTTCTTGCTGTCTCTAGTCAGAAATACACCACTGAACACTTTAAATCACACTCGCTGCCAACTCAGTAGTTTATTAAGTTTTCCTACCTATGCAATACAATGTACAGGTACATTCTACATAGTTGTTGTTGTTGTTTTGATTGTGTACCCCTTCCAAGCCTGTAGGTACGAATACTGTGCAGAATAGTATTCCTCTGTTGTTACATTGACTATCATACAATGTGTAGGCTGCTACATACAGTGCAGCATGTGTGTGTGGGATGTACATTACAAGTATTCAAAAGTTCCATAATACACTACTCAAAAAAAGTTAAGGACCACTTTTTAATGTGTGTATACAATTTTCAAACCGGGTGTTGTATTTCTAGAAATACCCGAATATGGCTGTCTTGAATCTCCTCAAACACCCTGTAACAATTTCACACATGGGCGGTTTCAGTTGTTGCATGATGTCTCTCGCATTATTGCATATCCTGAAAAGTGGGCCCATTGTGAAGTGGTACAAATGTGTACAAATGTGTACGTTTTAAAAAGTGGTCCTTAACTTTTTTTGAGTAGTATATTAGGATGATCCCATGGAATGCCTGTGTAGCACAACTGTAAGTTTAGAAAAGCTTTGAACAAAGAACCACGGAGGGACAATATTTTACAGCCCTCCATTTCTGGTATTCATAAAGAGAGACCTAAAGTATACTAGAACTGACATACATTGTAGGTAAATGACAACATGAGAAAGGTTTTCATTGTACACATTAACAATTAACTCACATTAACCTTCCCTTCCCTGTAAAATGCTTACCCCCCCCCCCCAAAAAAAAAAAAAAAAAAAAAAATATATATATATATATATAAATAAATAAAAGCAACCAACAAAATATTACATCACTGACATAATCACACTTAGTATCAGATCAGATTGCCAGCTTTAATACTTATATAAATTCTATTTAGATTCGTCTTGGTTAAAGGTACATGTATTGTAAACTACAAATTGCAGTTTAAAACCCCTCCCCCCGCAAAAAAAAAAAAAGTACAGCAGAGTATCAATCTACATATTAGTGAAGAGTGATATGTTTTTAATCTCTAGAAACAGTTAAAAATACAGAAATCACCCCCCCCCCCCATAAAAAGCTGGCGCTGCCTATAAGTAGATAGCCTACTGCATGTGAACATTTTCATGCTTGCTGAATAGAGATCTGTCATTCCTTTTTATAGCTTTGTATAGCTACAAAGAGCAGATGACAACCAGCACAGTGCCTTATTGTTTCTGTTTCTACTGCAATGCATTATATATCTTTGAAGTGGGCTGTAGTTGAACAATGCCCAGTGACAATCATGTATGCCTGTCACACAGCTGCCAAGTGATGTTAATACATGGCATAGACTTTGGGATGGGATTCAGGAAGAAGTACCTCATTAACTTATGGGACAACTGCAGCATTCTCCGATGTACATGTACATTGTACTGTGCTGTACATTGTATGTAGATGATTATTCATGGCAACACACATACTGGCTTTTCAACACATCACATCAAGTCATGAGATTGATGTCAGCAAAGTGCCAACTGTCTGTACTACTGGCATGAGACACAACACAGAAAGTAAAAGATTATAAAGGGTAAAAAAAAAAAATCAAAAAAGAAGTGTTCTTTATACAAAATAAAAAATAAAAACAAAAATATCATCAAAATATTGATTAAAATATTGCACTTTGCAGTACAACAACTTTTTGTACTTTCATGATTATATGCAGCCAGCATCTACAGGATTGTTCACACAGAACATTTCCACACTGACTGTAACTTATAGGGAAATATGTCTTCCAAATCTGTGAAAAGCCAAAATGTTAACCAAATTTGGTTGTAGATGTCCCCCCCCCCAAAAAAAAAAAAAAAGAAGAGAAAATGACAATAACAGGAAAAGCACACCAAAACTAATGCGGAAAAAAAAAAAAGGGGGGGGGGGTAAAACTTTGCCTACCTGGATCATTGGCTTCTCTCTCTACATGCTGGAGGTCCGACTCAGCCTGGGCCTGTTCTAGCACCATTGATAGGAACTTGGCCTGTGTGCCTGACACCCCCTTGAGCAGTGAGTAGAGCACCAGTGTCTGCTCACACTCATTCCAGTCCTTGAAGCAGGACCAGAGGGCGTTGACCTGGTCCCGGAACAAGTCCGTCGGCTTCATCATGGCTTTAAGGGAGCCGATGGTGTGGGTGGCCGTGGTGCAGCTGCTGCTGCCGCCGCCGCCGCTGCTGCTTTTGCTGCTGATGCTGGTGGACGCCGCAGTGGTGATGGTTGGGGAGGCAGTGGTGAAGGCAGATCGTGGATCTACAGCACTCAGCCGCCGACCATCGTGGCCGAAAGGATTCCAGTGGTCCACTATGGGAAAGAGGCTACTCAGCTGGTGCTGATCGGGGAGCTTCTGGATGCCCTTCTGTAAATGAGAAAGTGATGCACATGTGAAATAACAATTTCCAGAATTTCCTCATGTGAAAATGGCAACTGTCAATAAGCTCTTAAAGGCTGGCTTTTCTCCTATCCATCATCACTGGATGAAGACGAAGTGTATATTCATACATACAATGGTATCTTGGATATCCTTCCTAAAAATGAGCATTGTCTCCACTACAGTGAAATCTCCTACAAGATGGGGAACAGTTCAATATATGTTAACATTTCTGGTCACACATATTCTTGAAGTACTGCTAAAGTTGTGGGAAATTGTCCACCATAATTTCAAAGCTTAAATCGACAGTTCCTGAAGGGAATAAGCATTCATAGAGATTAGTTCTCAGAGATATCAACACCATTTTACACAAGCTGTCAATATGACATCTTTTTCTCTTTTTTTTTTTCATGGAAAAAAAAAATTACATACAGTAACAAATATTCCATGGCTTTTCAGATGACATGGTCATACTAAGTGCTTGAGTTTGGCTCGATTTAAGGAGGTTTCAAGGATAGAAGCTGGATACAACTACAAAGACAAAAACAAAATAAATAAATAAATACACAAATATACAGTGCACCTTAAACCACAATACCTTCATTGAAATACTAAGCTTCAACATGCTATTAAGTTTCCAAACAATTTGAATTTCATCTGTATAACTTCCCTGTACTTCAACTATGGAAACTGACATACTTTTCGTTGAAATGGAAATTCACTGCCAACTTGATATACATGAAGATACTTGATGGATACTCAGTAGTTCAGTATATAACATTGTCAGGTTGGATTTAACATTAACTATGCTTGTGATTTCACAAACTATTGAGTATATTTCATCATGATACATTTGTACCTCTGAAACAAACATGTATTGTGCTTTGTGTATCACATAATGCAGGAATGTCAAATGAAGCAATGCTCACTGCACACGCCAGCTGCATTGTTGCAGTCATATTCATAGTAGTATTGAAAATAACACTAATTATACCACCACTGCCGATATCTCTAATTCAGTAGAAATATGATTTTTAAGCAATTCAAACCCAATAGCCATTCCTTGCGCTGGCCAACTGGGAAAAGCTCTCTCCCAGCACAAGAAAAATTTAATTACTGGATATCAACATTATAGGAAACTTACATTTGGATGGGTCAGTTCTTGTAACTATATCAATCAGGAATCACAGAAACTGTTAAATATACTGATAATACCTTGCTCTCAAGCAAATGGCTGTTCAAAATATACAGCACACTCACATATAATTTATACAATGTACAGTGGGAAGGAATAAAAATAGGACTACTATTGCTTCATTCAATACTTAGCAAGAACAGGCCTCACACCAAACGTTTTATGTACACTGAATGATGCCGACATCTGTAGACACAATTTGTTTTTCAAAATCTTACACAGTTTTTGCTTGAAGATCTGAACTCAGTCACCCTGAAGAAACAAGTGCAGTTTAAAATTATACCCCCTTTTTTGCAATCACTGCGTGAATCTACTCTATAAACGATACTTACGGATGTCAACAAAAATAAACAAGGCTTAAATAGGGGGATCAAAGTACACCCTGCTCAGTGTTATTATCTATCAGAAATTCATCATCAAACCATGAGACAAAACACTTCCACATTTTATCAGATCTCTTCTACAGCCAAACTATACTAGGTATCACAAGATGAGCTTTCTACTTCTCAATTGAAAAATAACACTCTATGCAGAGAATGGAAGAACAAGCATAGAAAAACAAAACAAAACAAAGAAAACACAAGACTCTGAAATCATGGCAAGCAGGTGGTTTCCGTGTACAAATTGGCATATGACAGCATCCATTTAAAAGCCTGACATCATTTCCAGACACATCAGTCCAAAGTCCAAATGTCACCACTGTAGCTACAACTGCAAACACAGCACCAAGAATAACCAGCTTTTATGTGCATTCTTGAATGAATACACGTACTCCGCTGAATGAATTATGACCACAATGTATCTGTCATCAATGTGGGGATTTTTTTTTCTTCTTCTTCTTTGGAATTGCACATAATGCATCTGACTTACTACTCACAGGCAAATACAAAAATAAAAAAAAAACAATAATTGGCACTTCAGAGTCATCCTTTCAGGGGGAAAAAAAAGAAAAAGAAAGAAAAGAAATCTTAATTTTGGCTCTTCTAGTGTTACATGATTGTTTGTAAAGATGACTAACAGTGTAAATTCAAAGCTATGAACATGCAAGTGTACTACACCATTGATAAATGATAAGCCAACATGACTCTTGCCATGAATTATAGCATGTAGAGATTTCCCAGTTCAAACATTCACATCGAAATGATGCTGCTGCTGCTGAACAGTCACTAAAAAAAATTGAGTCATCTAAAACATTGCATAATACTGTCAGAGCAAGAAAATACACACAAAAATTAACAATTCACCACATGGAATGAATATGAAAAAAAAAAAAAAAGAGGGAAAAGAAGAAGAGATGATCATTCAGTCACGGTCCACAAATACTTCCGGAGAATAAGACACATAAAGCACTGTATATCCTTGGTATCAAAATGGTGACAACAACAACAACATCTGGGCAGCATTGAAAACGATAACCCTCCACTCACCATGTCTGCTCAGGCACTTCTGGCAAGGGAGCAGCGAGAGCACCGACCGAGCAATCTACGGATTGTTTATCACACCCTATACTCCTGGCTGTGCGAGAGAACTTGTGTGTGTGAGTTACACATCAAGAGTGTGCGTGCAATTTCCTATGAGCAAGAATCAACCAGGAACTAACATATCAAGGAAGTTCCCTCTTCAGATATGAGACTTCGACACTGCTCAGACAATATTTTAAACTGTTATTGGTATTGCCCCACATGACATGCTGTACTAGTATACACATTTTAAACCTATTTTCTTCGCATCTCTCTCCATCTCTCTTTCTCTTTCTCTCCTAAGCTCACAGCACGCAGGGAAAAGAGGAGGAGTTTGGACAGTCTGCATTGTACAATCGTCACAAGAAATGCACAGTCCAGAGTTTATTGAATCATTATGGGAAGTAACAGAAAATAAACAGGATATGCATCAGCGACAGACAATGGGCAACCGAGCTCATGGCGATTTCTATTGGCAGAAAGAGATAGTGTCATGGTGGAGTCTCCACCCCCTCTGTGCAGCCAAATAAGGTTGCATGGGAGGATGACATCACGCAACACACATAATTACGGCTCATCAACAAACCCAAGAAGACAACTGACAGCAGGTTGGGACCTTTTAAGGCAGGTGAAATGGAGACTCAAGCTCTTGCTTTCAAACACTCACTTCTCTCCAGAAATACTGCGGGAAATTGTGCGCACATGCTATAGCGGGAGTGAACACAGGCTACTAAAAATAAAGCCCTTTACTGTACGGTTGGTTCTCTGGGCAATGCTCATATTCTAATATTTCATTTCTGTGTCAAATGTGATAAAAAATTTTAAAACTACACAAAAATATTGGGTTTTTTTCTCACATCCCTTGCTATGAAAATCAAATGTACTGTTCATTGCAAAATTAATTGAGGACAAAGCTGTTCAACATTCATTTAGAACTCTACCACAATCAAGCAACAATGCACACAAGTTGTTAAAAAGTGTTTGAAATTTACAAGCATGTGGGAAAAAAGACCCTCTGGGTGATAAACGTCAAAAAAATCTTATGAATGGATAAATCTTCATTGTCAAAAGAGAAAGGAAGCAAAAATTTCCATGAAATAGGACTTCAATTCCATAGTAATGTCAGGTGGGCTTCTGATGGTTTCATTTTGTGCGTGTGTGTGTTCTCTTCTTTGCTCATAAATATCCTCCATAAAAGTGGAAGGAAATCAAAACAAAGACAGTTTAAAGGCTTTCCCTTTACATGTACTTTGAAAGATGTTATCAGATATGACGCAAGTGAGGTTTTGAAAAGATAACCATCTCCAGACCAAACACGAAAATAAAATCACTCACATGAACTTTTTTTCACTACCAACTACAAGATTAATAATGATAATGAAATCATATGCTTCACCACATTAAACATTGATAATTTTCAGCTGAAGTAATCTTCAGATTCTTTTTCCTCAGGTTTGTGTACTTCTTCCCTAGTACTAACAAACTACACAATGTACGGCAAGCTGCATAACCAGCCATGCAGAGATCTTATTGAGATTCTCTATATTTCTTTTTTCATGTATTACAAACAAATAAATAAATATACTGCCTTGATATATCAATATGACTGCAAGCCCTCCACATCATTTGAAAATTATTTTTGGCTCACTTCAAAGCTGTAATACAATGCAATTTATCAATGGGTATGCAAGGCTGCTAACCACTGTAGATCTCAAGGCAAAACACATACAGTTGTAGATTTCTAAGAAAAGAAAAATTGCACACTTAGCATGTATCAAATATGCTACACAAAATGTCATTAAAGCATTTTGCTTTTTGCTCCAATTCTGTATTTTCTTATTCTGAATGAAGAAAAAACATACTCATTATTCTGGTAGTAAAAACATAATAAGTTGGTAGCTCTGCAACATTTACAAAATTGTTGAAAACTCTGGCCACATTCACCACCACAAGTACATTCTGTACATGTATCAATGCAAAATATTTCTCTAATTTCATATGACACAGGCTACTCTGTTTACTGGTAAGTACAAGTGCCTTTTTAATATTGCTTTTGATAATCAGAAGGAACACTCTGGATCCCATAACATCATTTCAGTCCAGCCTGGAAAATCTCCCGAGTATCTAATCCTACAGTTGTTATGATGCAGAGATTAAGACAAACAACTGTCTGATGCACACATTATACATTATGCCTTCAAAGAATTATATTTGACAGTTTTTTTATTCTTTCTTTCTTTCTTTCTTTCTTTTTCTTTTTTAAATACACCAACTTACCACATAATTTTACACCATGTACGTACAATGTACAGTACATAGATGCACATGTCCAATATAAAAAAAGGCAACACTAGGGGGCTCTCTTCCACTTGGCCAGAATTATCACTTACAGTCAATGAGAAGTTGTATGGTACAGTATACACACTGTACAATGTACAGTACCGCAGTTGGCCTAGAATGTGTCACAAGTGTACAACCCTACATACTACAGTTGTACATACAGCTCTGAGCTCAGTACCAGTTCGCTCTTTATTTCATGTGGCATCATCAAAAGCTTTACCTCCCTTTTATATAGGACCCTCCTTTGCAGAAAGTAGTTTGCCATTGACCCATGGATAAGGTTTTTTAATTAAACGATTTAACATTATGTTGTTCCTCTGTTTGAAAATTTTCAGTCTCCAACTGCCATATACAGTACAACTGTACATTTTATTTTCATTCAGTTTCCAGATTTCAACATTATTGTAAAAGCAAAAAATATTCACGGTACGAAATTTTTGCAAAATGGAGCCGATGGCTTTTTTAACGGCATGAAATTTTTGTGAATTGCCACTGGCATCCAATGCTTTATAGTGTAGACAAGAACTTCTGTGTGCATCTTAATTTTGCAAATCTTGGCTCTCATGAAATTTGCAAAGATAAAATGCAGCAAAAATTTCTGGTTCTACAGTAACTTAGGCAACTTTCTCTGCTATGCATGCTTTTTACATCAGCATCACATTTATAAAATGGTAAAGAGCAGAATTAGTAATCAGCCTAGTAAATATAAATCGTAGATGTATACCAGGCGCTTCAACTATACAAGGAAAGATTTCTGCAAAGAATACAAGGACAATGCAACGGAGGTATGAAAATACAGTCAACCTTGCCCAAGTTGAATCTATTTGGACTGAAGAAATAGATTTGACTTTTATAGAGAAAATTCAATTTATGAAGGATTAAAATCAACAGAATATAAAGAGGACTTGAAAAGACCTTCGATTTATGTGAGGTTGACTTATGCAAGGTTGACTAGGCACAGATTTGTATAGAATGCAAACTCATACTGTAAAAATGGATATTTTCGTGCGACTAATTTTTCGTGCTTGGCACGGTAAGAAGAGTTTTGTGTGTTTTTAATTTTGCGGAATCAAGACATCGTGCAAAGGAACATATGGCAAGCAAAAATATTCTCGGGCTTTCATTCTCGCGCTAGTTTTTGGTTGTGCAAAATGCGCGAAAATGACAACACCGCAAAAATTTCCACTTCTACAGTAATTTGTATGAGTACTGGACACATCAAAAGGCTATAACCATCCCCCCATTTTTTTGTTTTGTTTTGTTGTGTTTCTTTTTTTTTTTTTTTTTTTGGGGGGGGGGGGGGGGGGGGTTGCTTCATGCAAAACATTCAATGGTACCCCAAGGCCTTACATCTGATCAGCTTCAGTGATGTAACAATATAATTTTCTCAATAGACATACACATTACTGTAAAAGTGGATATTTTCGCGCGACTAATTTTTCGCGCTCGGCAGGGTTAGAAGAGTTTCGCATGTTTTTAATTCCGCGGAATGAAGACACCAACTACTGGAACATATGGCAAGCAAAAATATTCACATGATTTTATTTTCGCGGTAGGTTCTGGTTGCGCGAAATACGCGAAAATTTCCACACCGCGAAATTTCCACTTTTACAGTATACAAATTGTCAGTGAGACTTCACTTAACATACACACATTGGGAAGTTGTTTCAAGATTCTACCATACTTTGTACATCCTCCTAGAATAAAGATTGCAATCATGCCATCACAGTGAAACATCTATTTTTTTTCTTTCTTTTCGGTGTGTGTGTGTGTGTGTGTGTGTGTGTGTGTGTGATAAAGCACAGGAATGTCCATGCAAACAATCAGAGTCACATGATCAATTTGCCTGTCTTGGTGCATGTAAGAAGCCATGCTGTTGGACAGGCCACACAAAATCAAACATGAACAGAAGATACTGGGAATGGGATCATACACATACAGTGTACCTCACAGATGTGTGCATGCTCCAAGGACAAGGACTTTGTAGCCTTGGTTATTTAGTGTATACAGTGTACATTTTTTTTTTTTTTTATGTACAGTGCATAAATATGTGAAATCCTGCTTGGATTTTCTTAAGCATAAATGTGCTTAGTTAGATGAGTCAAGTGCTACCTTTCAAGATAGTTTCTTTATGTTCTGTCCAAGTCAACATGGATGGTTTCACAAATAATTTTCTCTTGCACATTAACCCGTTGAGGACGAGTCCCGAGTATACTCGGGCAGGTGTCTATAGGAAATGCGTGTTGTAGTAAAATCAAACCGTCCTCAACAGGTTAATTTGTCTTTGGGCGGGAAGGTTGGCTAAAGAATGTTTGTGGAATGCTCTTATCTCAAGTTTTATACATAACCACATAGTCAGGAAGCATTGCCTGCTTGACACAATAACTTAGTACTGATGGCATTGTACCTTTAGACAAAATCTAATCCTCAAATTTACAAGTCCATGACCAATGGTCAAGACCACTGAACAAACATAATCAATGACCAAATATGGCAAAATACTAGAAACCTGCACGCAATTTCTTCCAGATAGGTGAATGTATGCACATGTACAGAAGTCTGGTCTGAAATAACAAATGCAATTGCATACAAATGCAGTTTTGTATGATTCAGCGTGTTAATGAATTGGGCAAAATGCTGTCCTGGAACTGTCATGTTACAAACAAGAGCAAAAAAAAAAAAAAATAATAATGTAAACATAACATGCACACACACTTATAATACAAATCCAAATATCATAATATATATATATCCTTGTTTCCTGTACAGCTCATCTGGCTGCATCAAAAGGCGTGTCTTCATCAGCCCGAAGTTCAAACTAGCGAAATATTTTGCAGTCTTGGAAAATAGCCCGATACAGCGAATGTGCATCTTCATCAGCTCGAACAGCCCGCTTGAGAAAATTAGCACGAAAATTGATGCATGCGCACTTTGCATCATTACTCTGCTTAGCTCGCGGTTTGAAAGTGGTTTTTCTCCGCGCAAAATCCCCTATATCACCGTATGTACGATACTACAACCAGGGAGGTGAGCAGTACAGCATATTCTCTCCAAAGGGATATCAATAATGCTAGTCTTTCTTCTGTCCAGTGAGACATCTTATATGAAATTAACAATTTGAAATGTTTGAACAAGTCCAAAATACACGCAATCTGCACGAATCTTCAGCTTACATTGCGCTTTCCAATAATTCCCCACAGCCAGCTGGCTAACCAGAAGCGTGGAGGGATCAAGAAAATTTTGGGCTGATGGAGATGCACCCAAAATAGCGCGCTAGTTCACGAATTAGTGCGCTAATTCGCGAACTAGCCCAAGATTTCTTGGGATATTTTCCCGACCAAATACTAGTAGTGCGCTACTTGGGTCTCCACCACACAAATAGCCCGCTATTTTGACATCGGGCTAGTTTCGCAACTGCAAAATAGCGTGCTATTTTGAAACTTCAAGCTGATGAAGACATGCCTAAAATGTATTTTAAAGACCTGTAGTGTCGGGAAACATGGGTGATTTGATTGAATTGACCTCCATTCGCTACCCACTAGGGTATAGTGTATATATTCAAAGACCATGTTCTCCCTTGCCTGAGTTACAAACTAGTTCTTTTCCCGAAATGCCACCTATTAAGATCAGTGTTGATGGTGTACGTAAACTGCTGCTTAATATTAATACATCAAAAGCCATCGGTCCTGATCAAATTCAGAACCAAGCCCTTAAGATAGCTGCTGATGAATTGGCTCCTGTTTTACAGTTCATCTTTCAACAGTCCCTTGACTCAGGGGAACTCCCGCTTGACTGGAAAAGTGCTAATGTTGCCCCCTTTTTTAAAAAGGGCTCTACCACTGACCCTGCAAATTATCGTCCAATTTCTCTCACCTGCACATGCTGCAAACTGTTAGAACATATAATCGACAGTCAATTAATGAATCATTTAAGTGAACAAAGCATTCTCTCCGACAACCAACATGCGTTTCGGAAGCACAGATCCTGCGAGTCACAGCTTGTACTCACTGTAAATGACCTCGCAAAGAACTTGGATAGTAACATCCCAACAGATGTTCTTGCACTGGATCTCTCAAAAGCTTTTGATGTCATCCCACACAAAAAACTAATCCAGAAGTTGAATTTTTATGGAGTTCGCTCTAACATTTTGCGATGGATTACAAATTTCCTTACCAAGCGTGTTCAACGTGTATGTGTAAATGGGAAGAGCTCTGAATGGTATCCAGTCTTGAGTGGTACGCCACAAGGTACAGTGCTTGGCCCTCATCTGTTTTTACTGTATATTAATGACATCCAGAAAGAAGTCTCCAGTACCACTAGGCTCTTCGCCGATGATTGTTTATTATATCGCCCAATTAAATCACCGAATGATATGAGTGATCTCCAAAAGGACCTCGACGTAATGGTCAAATGGTCTCACAGATGGGGCATGCAGTTTAATCCTACCAAATGTGAATTTATGCGAGTCACTAGACAGAGGTCTCCAGGTAAAGCATCCTACAACATCAGTGGTGTTACCCTCCAAGGAACTAAGGAGATCAAGTACTTAGGCATCAAAATCCAAAACGACCTACGCTGGAATTGCCATACTCACTACTCAACCTCTAAAGCTGCGAGTGTATTGAACTTCCTCCGGCGTAATTTTCATCATTGTTCATCCACTGTCAAGCAAAAATTATATTCTACCTTAGTAAGACCACACTTGGAATACGCTGTTGCCGCATGGGATCCTTACACTGACAAAAATATTTCATCCATCGAGAGAATCCAGAGACAAGCTGCACGTTTTGTCACCAACACCTACAGCAAGGAATCTAGCGTCACTCAACTCCTGAACTCCCTTGGATGGAAGTCACTCCAAACAAGACGAGAAGCACATCGCCTGACTTGTTTTCACAAAATGTTGAATAATAGATTGGATATTGATTATTTATCACACACTAAACCCAAGCTTATCCGAAGTAGACGCGGACATTCTCATCAGTTTGAAGTACCATCCTCCAGACTGGAAGTCCACAGAAACTCATTTTTTCCCCGCACAATTAAAGCATGGAATGAACTTCCTTCTTCCGTAATCACACAAACGGATTCTGCTAAATTTAAGGAGATGTTATTAAATGGAATAATTGTTTAAATGTCCACCCTCCGGCACCTCCAGTCAAAACTCCAGTAGGAGTATTCAGGAGGACCTCAACCAAGTAACCAAGTACCATGAATAGCACCTGTTAGCCACCTGTCAGTGAATTGTGCACTGAAGCGTACACTCATTGGTAATAACCGATTCCAGTCAAAGAGTCTTCGGCTGCGAATGTACTTACAATGTACATGAGATCAGTGATAAAGCTCTGACGCAATTTGTTACGGGATTCTTGATTTTTTAATATGATCAGAGCTGGGCCAGACTTCCCATTCCATGGTATCCCAACATCACCCTGTCTTTAATCCCTGACTAATCCTCTATTCCAATTATTTTTCTCTGCCCCCCCCCCCAAAAAAAAAAAAAACCAAAACAAAACAAAAACTATGATCAAATCAAATCAAACTTCTCCAGGTTTACAAGCAAAGAAGTTGAAGATGCTAGTTTTGCATTTGACTCTTGATGAAAATATGATTTTGCAAGTCAATAACTCAAATATAAATGACTGACACAGACAGTAACATGCAAAACTTACAAAAATTTTCTCTACCATGATAAACTTATTATACCTGCATACCACTCTTTGAGATAAAAGAAGAATGACCTGTCACTTTCAGGACTTTGGAATTTCACTCTGAACAAGTGCAGAACCCCGATTACCTTAACACCACACAGCCTATACTTTCTGTATAGACCTATAATTTACCTGCGTACATGTATACTTGTACTCTAAAGGAGAGTTCACCACCAAATGCCAGATGCCAACAAGGGACTTAAGTCTTAGACAAGGTGTTCAGGTGCTCTCAGTGTAAGACATTACATGTATAACTTCACAACCCCAAGCCAGGGAAGCTCCTGGTCAATATGACATCAAACTACTGTATGTGTCTTAAAAGAGCTGGCCAATGAACTTGCACCCATTCTAGCCATCATCTTTCAGTCCTCCGCTGATACTGGAAAGGGGCCAATGTGACTCCTACCTTCAAGAAGGGAGAGCAATACAAACCTTCAAACTACAATGGACCATCCTGTGTGTCTTACGAGTGTGTGCTGCAAGATGCTTTATAGGCTTGTAGTGCAAGAAAAGATCACCTTGATAATAATATTATATGCCCACTACAGCATGGTTTCAGAAGGACAAGATCCTGTGAAATTCAGCTTTTGGAATTCATTAATGAGCTGATCAACAATATGGTCCAGGGAAAGAAGATGGACATCTTAGTGTTACATTTTGCAACTTTAGCTTTCAGCATAGTCAACCATTCACTCTTGGTCCACAAGTCAAGCTTCACTATTACTGGATCAGAAAGTGCATAAATTTATTTTTGCAATCTCCAACTTATTACCAGCAGGCAACAGGTTGTGGTGACTCATTCTAATCCCATCCAGGGCACAGTCAGGAGTCCAACTGGGCAGTACCAGTGTGCTGGGCCCACGCCTATTTCTTGCCTACATCGATGACATGCCAAACCCGCTCACCTCCCATGGCAGGCTTTTTGCAGATTACACAGTGAAATGTATGATGTACACTTTTTAGAACTTTACGACTCCAAGCAACCAGTAAGCCATCTGGCAGGGAATGGCACATGCTATTCTATCCTGAGAAATGTGTTGGCTTGTCTGTTAAGGGCTGATTTCACGGAGCACACGAACAATTTGCAAAGGATGCGAATGTCCCCCCAAAAAAGGTAAATTCCAACATTCGCATTTTAGTCTGCAAAAGATCGCCAAACCTGTGCAGGAGTTCGGAAGCCCTGTCAACTGTTTGTGGGTGTTGTTTTTAGTTTGGCAGTGGTTTTTTAAAAATCTGACATTTCTCGTGAACATTTTCCGCACACTGGGTCATGATTTGCTTGTAATTTGTTCTCAAAAATGTCTTGAAAGCCTCGTCATATGCCCGAGACCTTGGCAAGACGTGCGCTATGTTTGCAAAATCTTCATGAAACCCAATTAGGTCCCGACACTTTGGAAAATGTCTTGTGTATGTTTCGTGAAATTTGCAAAGTTCTTTTGATCATTTTATGACATATCCACAAACTATTTGTGCACCTTTTGAGACATTTTCACACACTTTTGGTGCATATTTGAGGACAAATCCTCACCTTGGACGTCTGACCTCCATAAAGCTTGGGGCCAAAGTGTGTGACTTCAGGACTTTACCTCATTTCATTTGAAATATTACATTTTCTACAAATTAAAATCATAGCCTACATCTACACATCCAACAGTTAAATGTGTAGATCCTCAGAGAAGAAATAGGCACACAAAAAACAATAAGCGTGCATGTATAACACAACAACAGAGAGAAATGAGAGGGAGAGAAAGGAGAAAAAAACAAGAAAATTTTAACTTTAACATAACAGCTATCAAGCATTACATCTGGATATGCAAGTTCCTTGCTGAAAAAAAAAGTTTCTTGCTGAAAGAACGTTTGATTTTGAATGCAAATAAAAAAACACAACTTTGCATTTGATTCTGATCAATCACAAAGTTTCGGGTGATACACATTAGCATTTGAGTGTGAAGTTGCATCAAGTTTCTGACAGCAAAGCTACGCAATGTCAGGCTATTAGTATGGAGTCCAGTGCATACTTCTATGGTGCTTCTCATCAAAGCCTGTTGAGGCAACAAGATGAGGCTACTTAGAACTACGGTGCTTCTCATCAAAGCCTGTTCAGCAACTGGATGAGGCTACAGTAAGCATGATAAGCATTACACTTTAGACTACAGTCCAGAAGCCAGCATGTACAATGACACATCATTTACACTGTATTTGCTGGCTAATTTCAACAGACTGTGCTCCTCCACCACGCATACACGCATGATTACAATGCTAAACTACATTGTATCTGTAGAACAGCCCTGATGCATGCTGTACACAATTAAATGTCACGGCAGCCGTGCTTTGCACAGCGTCTGGTCGGGTTCAATAATGTAGACCTCTATGCGATAGCAATGAGTAGCGAGCACATCTCGAACTGGTATTTGTAATTTTTCTGTATGCACTCTGCAATGATATAAACATATGGAAGCACTGATATAAACACATGGAAGCACAAACATACATCCTACCCCCATAGTAATACATGTACATGCAACAATCGCAACATTACACCGACCCTTGGCCATTTCGGTCTGCTCAGGAGTGCTATGAGAGAATTTTGACTCGAGAAGAGCCTCAATGCTCAAGCTCGATTTTGAGAGCAAGCTTGCGCACACACCAGAGGATACAGTATCCTCCGGTGCGTGCGCAAGCTCGCTCTCAAAATCTCACAGCTTGCGCGCTGTCTGTATGTGCTGGATGCGTGATAATGATGTGATGTGACGTCGCGTCGCGAGATGATTCCAGAAAAAGCGCCCAAAGGTTAGCGGGCGGCGGAATTGACGAAGAAAGTGAACTGGTCATTCCTACAAAGTGATTAGTTTGCTAACAAACTGGAGTACCCACCTACTCTATCAGTGTGGAATAGTAATTTGGAATAGGCCTATATGCACAAGATCAGGTTAGTACTGATTTCATTTTTCCCGTAATGAATTTTTGTAAAAAGATGGCAGACTTCAGCTTGACGTGGATGATTCGTGCGCGGAGAAGCGAGAGCTGCAGAAAAAAGCACCGAAAATATTAAGTCGAATCAGGCCGCTAGGTGCGGCTGTCTTGCATTGTGCGAACACGCTGGCGCCCGTGTTTTGATGGGTCGCTCTGCATCGGTTGATTAAATCTCGATTTTTGGAGAAAAAAAAAAACAGACAGAATTTTTTCTTCTTTTCATCATGGATAGGCCCCTAGTGGACATGTATGTGTAACAAAAAATCACCGTGCAAAATTGTGACAATTTATATGTCAGATGTGAGATGAATAAAAAGTGAATAGGGAGCTTCTTGAGGCTCTCCCCCGGGTCGGGAGGCCTCATGAGGCTCTCGGCAGGCCTCGTGAGGCGAGGCAGTGCTCGTACAGGGAGCAGGCCTCGCTCGGCTGGCCTCGTGAGCGGGTTTCCCGGACTGATAGATGATGATATAGATCTATCCCCAACAAGATACAGACTGATCTCTCGGTCAACACAAGGCCAAGGGCCGGCCCAACGCAAGGCAGGCAGTAACGTTAGGCCTAATGTTAGACTTAAGACTAAGAGTAAGACTTAGATGGTTATATTTCACACTCAGACTGTACAGTCTGTAATTTACCTCTAACAAAGTTAGGCTCTACTTTCGAGGGTCGAGACTATGATCTATGTCTATGGTCTCGAATACTGAACAGCAAGAAGATTTAACATCACTCAGATCATCAGAACATTCAAGATTCATTGATAGTACTAACGTTAATAATAGTAATACTATAACGTTAGACATTGAGTCATAATCATATGATCTAGTCTAAACAGTTATCTGCGCCAAACGTCCACACACGTACAGTAATACTAGTAAGCGATATAGGTGCCTACTAACGTTAGGGCGCTAGCTAGGGCGACAACTAGGCCAGTATTACTAGGCATTTAAAATAGCAATGCCACACAATAGCAATTCATTTAGCAATGCAATTTATCCATACCTATGTATTTCACACTGAGAATTGTAGCTCAGCGTGGCGTAGGGAGAGCTTGTACTCTAAAATTTAGAGATATCCAGGAACAACTGCTAACCCATTCACAAACTGGCGACGTAACCGTTTCGAGCTGCTGGCTGGTTCCTCTCTACTATTTCATGATGGATCACAGGTCGTGGGTCGGATCGCACGAACGGATGAATCGCCTACGTTACAATTGGGTGTACGTTCTTCGATATCCGGTTTTTCCGTCGTAAGTTTACGTACCGATGTACCGACGTGACTCTTCATGCATGGTGCATGCATTATACACGTAGCTAGAGCACTGTGATGGAGGCAGCGCATGCACACACACACCACACATACTGCGCGCACGATTAGCTCTCTCGCTCGCTCTCGCTTGATCGCGGGTTGTTGGCGCGCTGGCTGCTGGCGTAGGCATGCATGCACGCAGGCATGGCTGCTGCGCTATGCTACATGCTGATCAGATATGGCTTGTCTGCTGCATATCGCATGCGCATTACATAATACCGTTCCTACGATAACACTAAACACGGTGGGAAGAAGCGGAGAAGCGAGCTACAGGTGAGTTTAATGTACGATAGATTCTCGAGTTACGATTTCTAGTGTCATTTCCATCCGACTATATCATTTGTAATATATCTTGTGGCCATTTAAAATATAATGAGCTGCACTGGAATATCTCTATTACTTACATGAAGAAAAAAAGGCAAGAAGATTACTCTCCCCGTCACCCTAGTCCCATGTGTCCAATTATTTGTCAGTTGTGGTGCCCTACTCGCTATGTAACTGCGACCGGACCAGCCCAAACGTGTACGAGGAGCTAGGAGCGCCCCGGGGTTGAACTTTACTCGCTGTCTAGCTAACGTCAGAGAACCCTAGCTACAGACAGTAGGACTGCAGTGTACATGTACCCTCGCACTGCCACTGGCCCTGATTCTGATCTAGAGTCTAGCTCTCTGTGACTGTGGGAACTGTAAATAATACATTACTATACTAGAACCCTCTAATTTAGTAATAAGTTTAATAGTATAGAACTATTTGCGTCTGAGAGTGAGACCCAAGTCCATGTCCAGTAGAAATGGAGTTTTTGCCATTTTGACACTTTTACACTTGGCGGAATATATCGATCACAGCTCATCTAGTTCATGAAAAATGAAATGATGCTGGGACTTGGATTCTTCTTATATTTTTGTGTATTGATGTTTTCCGTTGCGACCTGATCGATGATAGTAGTCTTCTTGTCTAGCAATGATGGCACAGAAATGTCAAAAATGTTTAACCTCTGATTTGATAGTCCAATTTCCCTCAAACTTTCACATGCTCTAGTAGAGTTTCTAATATGACTGCTTTCACTCAATCCACATTTATATTTGGGCTTCGATTTCCTTTAAATTGATTACTTCCTTTCAGACAACAGGCCCAAGAACAGAGCAAGCAATGAGCCGAGGAGATGTTTGGCACGTTCTCATTCCACAGAACCTTGACAGGACAGTATGGATGGGTATCATAAAAGTCCAGGTAAATTCACTGTTTATAACCTGCCATACTAGTTACCCTCCATTTTCCACTCAGAATAATGACTTCTGCCTAATGTGTGATTATATACTGTATAAGTGGTTTCTTTCGCGGTGGTTTTATTTTCGCGCTTTTCGCGCTTTGAGGTTGAACCGCGAATTTAACATCACGCGAAAATGTTTTGAACTCGTGGCTTGTTACAACTCTATCATTACCGACCGCGAATTTAAACACACGCGAAAAAGTCGGCACCGATGGAAACCGCGAAAGTTTCTGTACGCGAAAGAAACCACTTTTACAGTAGCAGAATTCCTCATCATGTTCAAGAAGAATGAAATCAAACATGCTGAAGAGTTGAAAGTTTCATTGAAAAAAAACAGATATGGAATCATTAATTTTAGCCAACTTCATATCAAAACTGATTTTGCTTATGATCACCAATATGCAAATTAATTAGATAGTGCAAAGATATCACCTTATATGACTTTCATGTCCAGTGTTGTGTACTGTAAAACGAGGACTGTTTGCGTGCATTTTAATTTCGCGAATTTCGCGAGCGCCAAGATTCGCGAAATTAAAATGCACGCAAAATTTCTTGTCTACACTATATGCATTGGACGCCAGTGGCAATTCGCGAAAATTTCATGCCACGAAAAAGGCCGTCAGCTCCAATTCGCGAAAATTTCGTGCCGCGAATATATCATGTTTTACAGTATGTGCAATGATTATGAAATAATTCTTTTGTACATAATTCAACAACTATAAACCCCACCCCACCCCATGCAAAAGTCATCATTCTTGCATGATTGTACCATTAGAACCAAGTGATGCGAATGGTGATGATTTCCCTTCATATGTATGAAAAGAAATACAGTGAAGTGTTATGTGCAGTCAAGTGGGACACTTGTGAAACTAAAAGACATCATCAACACAGCCAAAACAGAAAATGTGTGAGCGATGCCACCGATCTTCTCAAATATGCACTGAATCAGAAGAGTGTGTTTGCCTGCTATGTTTATCTTCTTCTAGAAGAATGTGATAGGATAAATTTACTTTGGCCACTAGTCCCCTCCCCTTTAAAAAAAAAAAAAAGAGTATCAATGCGCATTTCAATGTCATTAATTGTTTTGTTTCTTTGTTTTTGCTGTAATAGGGAGAAGAGCATCAGATTCATCTGGAGCTTCCTCTAGATAAATGCCTCCATGGCGCAAGGTGCTATTCTCAATATTCCAACTGCTTTCCTTCTTTCTTCCTCACCTGTTATGCATTTTGTGTCAGTTATTGAATTAAACATAGTAACATCCTTCTGCATATCTCTCTCTCTTTTTTTTTTTTTTTTTTACATTTTGCCTACAGATGGTATTTGGCATCAGAATGAACATGTATTTAATTCTTTTTGTCAAGTTTAAATGGATTAAGCTGCTGCAGTTAAGAAATGACTAATCCTTGTGTATGTGCATTTCAGAGTGAATAAATTGTGTTGCGAAGATTTTATATTCAGTCTTATACTCGCCCTTCAAATGTCTGGTCAACCATTTAGAACAAGATTTAGACAGTTCTTTCAAAGTTTTCTGGCCTCACTGGTCTTCCAAAACATCAATGAGCCACGTCCTGATATTTGTGTAAGTACTTCTTTCTTGTTTTTCGGACAGAGTGTGGGGAGACTGGAGATTAGAACGCCATCTACGCAAACACAGAAAAATGATCCAGAGTAGGCTGAAGTCGGCGACCGACCCAGAGAATTTCATTCAAGAGCTCTGCAGCCTGCTGGAGGCCTCCAAGAAAAAGGGCTGCAAGACGGGAATGCCTCTTCTGAAACTGGCTGATGACTCGGCTCTGTACTCGAGAATAGTCCAAGAAGTCGGGGATATAGGCTGGGAGAGGCAAGTTTGGATGCCTATAAAGAAATGGTCATGATGATCCTCCACAACAGCAAGTCATAAAAGGCCATTTAAAAAGACAGTGACACAAACTTCAATCGCATTCATGGGCTATGTGCTGATATTATATACGTGATGACAAACCTAAGACAGCCAAAGAGAATCTTTATAGAGCTTGCAAGGAGTTTTAGGTCATTGCAGGAGCGCATTTTGGTGTAAAATGTAATGGAAATACTTGTAGTTGAATGTAAAGTACCTGATAAACATACAATGTATGCAAATGTGAGTGAAATTGCTCTTTGAATGATGCTAACATTCTGGAGTTTCTGTCAGAGTACAACTGTGCAGTTTAAATTGATTATAACCATACGAGTTGTGGCATGCAACAAACTGAGTTAGGGTGTACATGTATAAATGCCAGTTTCTGTTTATTGTTTCTTCATTTGTGGTTTTTGTCATGTATCACATCTGTGTATGTAATTGCTCAGTGTTTAAATTTTGGTTTTGCTACAGAGTGAGTGACATTGACGCTGACTTCAAAAGGCTTGAGCTACTGTCCAAGGAAATTTCAGGCACTACCCACACCATCAAGATTCAACTACACCAGCAAGTATGAATATAGATTCCTGCATCTCATAGAGTGCTTATGAGTGTGCTTAAAAGCAGTGTACCAATTAAGGCAAAATTATTTCTGGCTTGTATTTATTGATTGCCATATCTACACTGTAGTGCTAATACTCCAACTCTGCAAGAAGGGTCCCATGTATTTCATTAGATTTAAATTCAAGAAAATTAAATTGAGATCGATGAAAACAGGAGTGTGTTTGTCATGGTCCACTTACATCAGCTTGCCCCCACAGAAATCTGTGTAAAGCATCCTGACTTCATCATGTGATGATAATCATCATTTTCACCTTAGCAGCCCATGTTATTTTGCATGATTTAGATATTGTGGTGCAGTTTTAACCCAACTGCATGTGACAATGACTAGCATTGTAGTAATACTGCTGTATTTTTTTTAATTCATTTTTAAGGAATATACAACTTTCATGGTGTCTTATCTTTAATTGTAGGATTTGATTATGTAGTTTTGACAATTTGAATCTTAACAAAGCAGGACCCTGGTCACTCAAAGTTTCTTCATTTATTATCAATACTAGTGTTCTCATCATAGTGTAAGATTTATATGTATGTGAACATGTATTCATATACACACGTATATGTGCCAATGTCACAGTTTTGACAAGATGTCCTCTTTCTATCCATACAGTATCCTTCTGTAGCCCCAACATGCTGTACAAATCTGCCAGGAGATTTTGAACTGCACTGGAACCACAAGGTGAGTGCTGGTAGTGGCCATGATAAAGATATCATTAGAAGAAACTAAAAGCATGTAGTGCGGTTCACTGCATTTTGATGTATATGTTTTGCTTTGATATCAAAAATTATTTTGTGTACCGTTGTACTTTACAACATATGAATGCATACCAAATGGGAAATAGGCAAGACTATGCAACATTCAGCGTCATTATACTTGATTATCTGTGAGCCATTCACCCAAGGATTTTTGTCTCAGGTTGTGATGGCTTTACTTTCCTCTTGGATGCTATATGTGTAACCCATGAAAACTGCACATTTTGCTCTCTTTCAGAACTGTAAGTAAAACATATGATACCCCCCCAAAAAAACAAAACAAAACAAAACAAAACAAAACAAAACAAAACAAAAACAAACAAAAAACAATACAAACAAATAATCAATCAAACAAAACAAAACAAAACACGCAAGATGGATGCATTCATATACGAGCTGCCATACAAGCACTTACTGAGGTACTGACTCTGTAGACTCTGATTGGCGTGGTATATATTTCTATGTTTTCACAAAGAAATACTTACAAATGCTTACCACTACAATGTTAACATATCGTATTCATTTAAAAAAAAAAGAATTTAAATCATGTGGCTGATGGCATTCTCTACAGTGCACCTTGCGGGATATTCTCAGCCAGTTTGAAGGATGCCTGAAGCAGTACCAGCCATTCTGGGATGAGATGGCGGAGATTGATGCCAATGCTTGGATCCTAGAACCAGAAAAACCTGGACCAGCTGATGTGCACCGCAGAATAGCATTAGGTTAGCATTGCCTCCTGTAATACCATTTTCTTTGTCTTTTTTTTTTTTTTTTTGGGGGGGGGATGCATATTTTATTTCTACACCTCCGAATCTGTGTAAGATTGATAGCATACCTCGTATATTCTCCTGCCCTCCCCCATGCTTTCTACAGGTTTTAGCTCAGATATTTCCTCCAAAGCACCAGTGAATTGTTCAGTTTCTTGTGTGCAGGATATCTCTCGGTGTCTCTTCACAAGAGTGCCTCTGTTTCTTTATTACAGGGAACAACTCGTCACTTCAAATCACCGTTGATCCCTTCCATCCCCCACATGCTGCCCCAGTGCAGGTTTCTCGGGGCGGAGCATGGTAGGTGCAACCAATCCTACGCCAGCTAACCAGGGAGGTGCTCTTTAGATGGAGTAGAAACTAATTGCTCGCCATTAATGTCATGCATGACTCTGCTGAGAAGTTATGCGCTTGTCTTTTGATTATTAAACTAAAAGTAGTATCCAGATGCTTTGACAAAAGAGCACATCAGTAATTAGGACTCACATTCTTACAGCACAAAAGACCTAACCCTGCTGCACTTTGCTTTCTCTTTCAATGTGCTGGCAACGATGAAATGTATCTGCTTTGAATTGGAGCAGCAATTCAAGTTCTGCAGTGTGAAAATTACACTTTTAACTGCAAAAAGTAGAAAACATGGTAGAACACACTGTGTCAGGGTGCTTTTTTCGAAAGATCGATTTAATGTGCCGGATTAAGAGGTTGGGAAAATAACATGCACAAATGTGTGCATCATGAAAGATATCAAGTGTTTAAGAGGAACTAGTTTTCTCTTCCTTTCAGTTTGTGCAGGATGAAGAGAACAGAAATACATGTGTATAACTGAATTCTTCCTAGATTGTTCTAGAAAATTGTAGTATTTCATTCAAAATTTTACATTGAAATGCAGCTTGTAATTTAATGAAATGGGAAGCTTTCTTCTTCTCCACACTTTGTCTTTAAGATAGAGCAACACTTAGCATGGCTTCAAAGCGCAGAGGAATACTAAACATCCCATTGTTACGCTTTAAAACCCAACATGTTTGCATGAATTACGAAGAGTTGCCACTCCATCTATTCTATCTTTTCTTATTCTGTTCTAAACAAATTGTTGTATTTTATTAAAAATTTTGCATTGAAATGCAGCTTGTAATTCAATGAAATGAGAAGTTTTTCTTCTTTACCAGACTTTGTCTTTAAGATAGAGCAGTTGCTCAGCATGGCTACAAAGCCCACAGGAAGACTAGACATCCCATTGTTACGCTTTAAAACCCAAAAGTGTTTGCATGGATTGCAAAGAGTTGCCACTCCATGTATAGCACATACATATGACTGATCTGACAGTCTGTGTCATAGATGCAGTCTATGTCATGTTAGTGCAGCTCTTTTTTCTTGCAAGTCATTGCAACAATGTTTGACCATTCTTTTTCGTCGACAGTTTTGAATCATTTGTTACAATAACACATACTGGACATACATATGTGACCATACCATTTCCCCATCAAACAGTCTGATTTAGTTATAACTGAAGAATCTTGGCCATACCAGGATACCACAGTGTGTGATTTTTAACTCATGTGTTTGATGCATCCGGGATTATTCTTGTGACAAAATCCAATCTTCATTTCAAAATTGGTTTTTGAAGATGTTGGGTATGATAATCATCATGATAGATTGATGTATTATAACCACAAGATACTATGATTAGTCTCTTCTCTTGTTTTGTTTTTCATTGATTGTCACTATGGAGACTCCTCTAATGATATGCAAATGAAGAAAGAGACAATAGGCCTGTAGCCTATTTTCTATAAACCTGGAACAGAAATAGCATTTAAACAAACAGTCAAATTCTCACTGCCAGACTGAGAAATGGGTAACATATTTGTCCAAATGCTCATTGCTGTAACTTGTTGGCCACCTCCACATTTATTTTACTGAGATTGGAAGGCTTAGAAACATGGCCAAGGCATGTAATGATATCATCTCAACATCCTATCTTTTGTTGTTTGCCCATAGTGATATGTCATCTGTTTCAGAAAGATATGAATGGTGTAAATTTAGCTGAACAGACCAAATACCAACCACACAATTCATACATTGTATATGCCAGAAGAATATTGCAGAGGCCATGAACCCTTCATAGTTGGATGATTTTTTTTTTCTGTATCAAGTAACTCTTACAGCTGAAATACTTCATTTGATGTAAGTTGTGTGTGTGTGTGTGTGTGTTTTCCCATCTTGTCCCAAGAAAGTATTGCTCATATCCTCATTTCCCTACCTTCTCTGGCAGTAATCGGTCCTCTTCGGCACAATCTGAATGTCAACCTGCTCACATGGAACAGTTCGGCAAGTTTGCTGGCCAATTTGCGTAGTGTTCTGGATGTGGACTTCCCTTTGCCATCGTCTTCCCAACAACAGGTACCGGTAATACTTTTGATGCAGTCATATGTTTTGCAGGTAAAATGTTGATTTGTTTTGCGTAATTTTAATATTGCGTGTGTGTTAGTGTGTGTGTCATATTTTACTCTGAGTGGCCTTGTTATGTAAAGGAATATTTGAATTTCCGATGAGCAATGATTTTGGAAGTCAATATAGGTAATTCTGCCATTGCAAAGTTTGTGAGAATCATAGCAGCTTGTGTAGTCACAATCACAAGTTTCATTGAGTTTTAGAGACAAAGCAACAGTAACTGTATTCAGTTTTCAATCAATTTGTAATTTTGTAGATATCATATTGGGTGTCTAGTATTAAGTGGGGGGGGGGGGGGGGGGGGGAGGGGAGGGGGGTCTGCAATGCCCAAGTTTGAATTCTTGGTGTCATGAAGGCGAAATGTGCCGCTCAGGTGAGCGCTAGACACACAGGTCTCTTGATTGGTTTTTGTTCTTGTTTTTTCAACATGATCTATGGTTGATTATTCTCATTCTAACAGGACTTCACAGAAGAATGTGGGATCTGTTACTCATATCGCCTGGATAGTATCATCCCTGACCAAGTTTGTGACAATCCTCAGTGCAATAAGCCATTTCACCAGACATGTTTACATGAGGTATGCACAAGTTTTGCTTCTACAATTCTTTCTCTGTTCTCTTGTGTTGAAATTCCAATTTTAAAAAAAAATTGATGTTAGTGCATTTGCAGTCATTTCCTAACTCTTTGATAACTACTCCCTTCAGTGCACTCACTCTATCTTCATCTCATTTCATATATTTTTAATTTCAAACAAAATTATATACAATAAAAAACACGGCATGATTATATGAATTCAAAGTGATGATATCAAATATTTACATAATCTGTAAGTGAATTGTAATATCATAACAGTTGCATAATTTAAACTAAGTCATATAGATTCGTTAAAGTTGTAGTATTTAATGGTTAGATAGGTAGGCTGTTGGAAATGGAGGGGACTACTGTAAGAGTTTCGCAAGTTTTTAATTCCGCGGAATCAAGACATCAGCTAACTGGAACATATGGCAAGCAAAAATATTTGCGTGCTTTTATTTTTGCGCTCGCTTCTGGTTGCGCGAAATGTGCGAAAATTTCCACTTTTACAGTACTAAAAAAGCTCATCGTGCATATTGCAGTTTCACCAGAAAAAAACCAAACAAACACAATGTAAATCTAAGTTGCTCTTAAAAAAAGTGGGAACAAATATGTGCGCTTTGGATGTGGCACATAGAGGAAAATGCAAATCTTACAATACAAGGATTGACAGTGTGATGCAGAATTATGACCATTCATGATGTAACCCTAACTTACCTGGGCTATTTAGCAAGCTTGAATTCCTGGGGGGCCATTATGGCCCCCCTTCAGATCTCGTCCGTTGATCGTGCGATCGCCGCAAAATTTTGCATGAACATAAAGCTGGATGAAATCTACAAGACTGTTCAGTTAAATTTTCAAAAAATTTACATTTTCTATTTTGAATTAATTGATTATGCAAATATATGCAAAAAACCTCATTTTCGTCTGTAATTGGCTTATAAAAGCTTATGAAATGCTGATTTTTGGTGTAAATATTCCTAGTGACATTCCAAACATTTGTGCATAAAAAAAAAATTCAGTATCAAAATTGCTTTCTTATGTTTTTTATTGTTTTATCATTTTTTATTTATTTCCTTGTTTTTTTGAACTGTTGTTTTTGTTGTTTTTTCAGCAGAATTTGTCATACACATCTTTAGAAGCATAATTATACTAAAATAAATTTATTTCAGCCTTTAAAATTACAAATATGAATCTTTTTTATGATTTAATTGAAAAAACACAATTTGTATTGACTTTGTACACAAAATCACGTTTTTGAGCAATTTTGGGGTTGACGAAAATTTTTTGAAGGCGTGTGGCTTCAGAACGGTATGCCTGGGCGCGGCAAATTTGGTCTAAAAAGTTGCGCGGGACTTGAAAGTAAAAAGTCAGTGAGCGGCGCGGTCAAAAAATTTTACGCGGCGAAATGGTCGCGGAATTCGTTGAGGGGGGCCATTATGCCCCCCCCCCCAGGTAAGTTAGGGTTAATGATTTGGGTCATAAAAGAAATTTGTAAGTTTGGACACTTCCAAACTGGACATTTCCAGATTCTGGTAAATCAATGCAATGCTGATGATGTAGAATAAAAAAGAGGGGAAAATGTGATTCACATAATCATGCTATCCCCAATATCACTAACCTTTGTAGAAGTTCATGAAGTATTTATAAGTCTATAGAAGGTTTGTTTTTTTCTCACTATCAACCCAAATGATATCATTGTGGGTATTTGTGTAATGTTTTTTTTTTTCTTTTCCATTATTATGTGTCAGTAATTATGCCCATGTTAGTGAATGTAATGCATGTAGTTAAAACAATCCGAGTCCTCATGGTTTAGAAGTCTACATTGTATCATGATCGAGTTGTTCAACTTTGATTTTGGGAGAATTAATTTCAGTGATGATCTTTGTATTTCTCTTGCTTTTCAGTGGCTCTGCTCTCTTCCTACGAGTCGCCAGAACATGACAGGTCTTGGATTCAATACCCTGTATGGGGAGTGCCCATATTGCAGCAAGCCAATATCGATGAAGAAGTTGGACAAAAGATGATAAATTGTACTTCAACAAACTTTTACAACTGTATGACAAAATTCAAAATGGTGCTGTAGTACTTTGGCTAGGCCTGCTCCTATGCTCATCTTTTTTCAGGGTGGCATTACCTGGTGTGTCAAAGAACCTTCAAACGTTGAATCTATGTTCTATCTTGTCTCCATCTTGATTTTAACATTGTAGTTGGTCGAGTTTGCATTAGCCAAAAATCTTCTTACTTGAGACCCAGTAAAAAACTTTTTGATTCTCTCCAGCATGCAGTACGTGCACTGAAACCGCAGAATCAAATATTGGATAACTATGTCATAAGGATAATGCAGTTTCTTCACTTCATATTCACAAGATTTTCTCATCACAAATCAAACAAGACTCCGCAACTGGGATATTGAGTTGCAGTTGCAAGGTGGCAAGAGGTGCATTTAAAACTGGCCCCTGGATGAAAATTGAAATATTCACATCACCTACTCTTGACCTTCAATACATTCGTTGGTAGAAGATTCCGTTCTGCCATTGTCCTTAGAAGGAAGGAATATTTGTAATAGTCCTTCCTAGTCACTGGGTGACAGAAAGAAATTGAAGAAGATTTCCCAGTTGGGATTCCATCTGAAGATACTTTTTGATACCTGTCAGTGTCTACGGCAGCAATGGGATGATTAGATTTATGCAGAAATGTAAAGTGTGGAAATACCCCAGCAGTCTTCGAGGTGTTTCCACCCTAGTTCTGCTAACATGGAAGAGACACTACTGGTTCTTCTGGAGTCCTTGCAGACAAATCTTGCTGCTTTGCATTCCACAGTTTTAAGTTTGAATTTATGATCTTTCTTTTATGGCTTCATTGCCCTGGGTACATTGCTTCTTATCAACAAGCCAACACATGCCTTTTTCGCTAATGATGGCATTTCGATGACCTGAAGATATGGCCACTTCTGCAAGTCTTCTTGTGTAGGAATATCTTCCTTGTCTACTGGTGCCTGTTCTTGCAAATAGACTTCAGGCAGCTGGATGGTGTTGCTTCCCTGCAGATCCATGACTTCTAGATCTTTTAGCACTTGACTAGTTGTCACCTTTTCATCTGTCATGGTGGACATATGCAAGTTGATCTTCTTGCCTTGCAGATTCAAAGTTTTCACCAATTTTTCTGTGCAGAGGACAGCATTCCTTCCTGAGTCAACGAATGCATATGTTTCTGTCTACACACCTGCCATGTCTTGCTCGAGTGCACTCTAATTGGCACAATGCCTGGCAAGGGGTCATTGCCTGGAGAACTTGTGAAGCTGCACTTTATGGTGTTTGATGCCACTTCTTGCTTTGTGCTCTGACTCTGGCTGTTCTGCTGTGGTTGCTGTGCAGTCATGACAGAAGCCTCTGGTTTTTTAGCCTGCTGAGTGCCAGCTTACCTTTCTGAATTGTTCTTCTCCTTCTTGGGTGGATCTGTCTTCCATTCCGTGTGCAGCACTGTGGGATGTAACTTACTGCAAATGCTATGCGTCAACCTCTTTTTGCAATGTTTTGCAAAGTGAGCAGAATTTTCCAGATGACTGAAACACAGTCCTTCCTTGAAGTTGAAGACCATTATCCAATCCCAAGCAATATTTAGTCCTGGCCTGGGTAGTATGTCTAACGGTACTTTCACTTAGAGCTATTCCCACATCTTTTATATTAAATCTTTGTCTTCAAGCCCAAGACTTTCCTCTTTAGTCCTGACCTTATTCCTACATCTGTTCCAAGACTCAGTCATTCACTTTAGTCCTGGCCTTATTTTCAGATCTGTTCCAAGAATTTCTTCATTAGTCCTGGCCTTATTTTCAAATCCATCCCAGGACTTTTCTCATTAGTCCTGGCCTTATTTTTAGATTTGGTCCAAGACTCGATGATTCACTTTAGTCCTAGACCTCTCCTCCAAGACTCTGCGGGACTGTAGGCCCTACTGTAGTCTTGTAGATGTTTACTTGTTCTTTTAAATTTTATGTTTGTGTGGGAGTAGTTAGATGCTTATAGACTCAGGAAAATGATAGAGGCATGACTGCTTCATGTTGGAGTCAGAATGCAAGTGTCTTCTTTATTCACTGTTCTCCAATATATTCCAACGCAATTACACTGTACATCATGTTTACAAAACATTTTCCTGGTAACTTTCCTGTGGTTGTTTACAAGACAAATGGCAGGGGGTGCCGGAAAGGAAGTGGGAATAGAAAGTGGCTGTCAGCATGTTAGAAGATTAGTTGATCTTGACCAGAGAAAGAAACCAGAAAACTGATAAGGAGCTTTACTGAGGAAGGGTGGCTGTGAGATGGATGTAGTGTCTGGGAAGGGAAGAATGACTATGAAATGAATGAGACATGTTGTTCTTATATAGACACAATACTTCTTGTGCAGACACAATAGTCCTGACCTTATTCCTAGATTTGTTCCAAGACTGTCCTCATTAGTCCTGGCCTTATTTTCAGATCTGTTCCAAGACTCGATCATTCACTTTAGTCCTACATGTAGATCTCTATTCCAAGAATCTGTGGGACTGTATTGTAGTCTTGGCCTTACATTGAAAGAACTATAGAACACTGTTCTATAGGCCTAGGCATAGACCCATTCCAAAACTAAATCTATCTTTCTAACGTCAGATGTCTACTTGTACTGTTAACGTGACTCTAAAATCTTACACGGGATAGACGTCAATGAAACTGGTCTGAAATTTCCTGGGTTACATCGATTGCCCTACTTGAATATTTGAGAAATATTGACTGAAACCAATTGTCAGGTAGCTCTCCTGTGTCTATGGGCCTTTGGATAATTTGTTGTAACAGTGGAGCGACAAATTCAGCACATTTCTTTAAGACCAGAGGTACAATCCCATCAGGACCTGGTGGTTTATATAGTTTCAATTCTTTGAAAAGTTTCAAAATTCCCTGTGTTGTGATAACTGTGGGATCCATATCGGGAAGTGTTGGACTGGTCTAACTGGGTAAGTTATTGAGATCTTCATGGGTCCATGATGTTTTCACGTAAAAACCACTATCATTTTTTTTTTTATTTTTTTTTTTAATTGTCATTCTTAAGACTAGTTCTTGGTGAGAGATAGGGCATATCACGAGCAGACACGCTGCTCGAGCAACTGGGTTTCGTTGTAGATTTCGTGATTGGATGTCACTTTCGATTTCTCCTCGAGGAGTTGTCGCCGCTTCGCATTCAGTTAGACATCTCCAGATTTGCTTCTCGTGACCCTCAACGTCCACCTCATAGGACACTGGACCAAGACGTGTGATAGGACCCAGCAGGTTAATCACCGATGACCTCCTATGTGGTTGCGTACCAGTCACGTTCTTAATCTTCTTCCCGGAACTCACGAATCGGTCGCGAATCGTGGTGGAATTCTGTGCGAACTACTTTTGCGCGATGCTAGCACGTTCATTCGACACCGCATGATTAACGAGTACCAGTTTTTCTCTTTACTGCGGGGCGTTTGCCATGTCAGCTCTTTTCTTAAGTGATAGGTGATGAGGAAATGTGTGATTCTGGTATGTAGTGGTCCCGTCATCTTGCGAAAAAAAGAAAAAAAGAAAACACTGATTTCACTCTTTGCACAGCGCGCTTTATCTGCGAGCCCGTATGTCGTTGATGGTAAAACACATGATGCGATCCGTTATCCCATACCAACATGTGCGTAGACAATGGGTATTTGTTGTGAAAATGTTGCTACGACCGTCGCATGTGACATCGCTTGTAGATTCATTCGTGATATGCACTTCTATCCACCTCGAGTAGGCATCGATAAGCTCTGTGAACATTTTTCCTCCCATTAATACAGGACCCACGTAGTCTACATGTATCCTTGACCACGGCTGCGAAGGGTGCTTCTGGCGGCTCCCTTTTATGTGCCTGACGTTGCACATGCTCAGACTTTTCTCTCGAGGTCCTTGTCGATTCCGGGTCACCACACGCAGTTTCGATAGATAGCCTTCACTTTGATGATGCCTGGGTGTGCATCATGTACCTCTTCAAGCATTTGAGCGTGGCATTGGGATGGGAGTACGACGCGAGTACACCACAACAGACATCCTTCTTCCACGCTCAACTCGCTTTTTCAGCCGAAGTAGGGCTTGAAGTTCTCGTCAGGTGGTTTCTCCGGCCGCCCATTCATGATGAAGTTGCAAACACGCGAGAACATTGGATATGTTTGTGTCATGATTCTCACTCGCGCTGGATCTACCGGTATTTTTTTTTTCCATCTCGGTCATCAGCAAGACAATATCTCTTGGGATCGGTGCTTGCTCCACGTCGACTCAGCGCATCTACGTTGGAGATGGTCAGACCCGGCTGGTGCACGAGATCCTTATTGTACGCTGCGAGGGCTAAACGACTAGCGAATCCTAGCTGGAACGGCCTTCCTGTCGTTAAACAACCCAAGCTGCGGTTTGTGATTCGTTTTGATGACTCGTCGCCCTATATACGTAGGTGTTAAACTTTTTCCACCTAAAAGATGATTTCCTGATCCTCCTCCTTGTTTGTAATATTTCTCTCTACATCATTCAGGCTACGGGATGTGTGATCTACTGGCTTTTCCATTCCGTCTTCCTTCATGTATGGGCAAGGGTTGCAAGTGATGAGAACAAGTGGTTTGCTGCTGTCATAGTGCGTTCGTACCTTTGCTGTCTTGAGCGTTTCCTTTTTTCAGAACGCGTTTCGTTGTTCCTGTCCCAATAAACATAGTGCGTTCTTTCGCAACTGACAATCAAGTGACTCAAGCATGGTTGGCAGGTTTATCAGGAACTTTGCATAATAGAGGATCATGTCCAGAAATGTCTGTGGTTCCTTGCCGTCCGTCAGTTTAGCCAGTTCGCCAATGGCTTGAACTCTCCCCTTTGTGGCAACCCGTCGGCGTGACCTTGTGGCCCAGGTACTGCCCTGCGCTGACGAGAAAGGCGCACCTTTCTAGCCTCAGCCGCCATTCAGCGTCTTGTAGTTTACGTAGAACCTGCTCACGAGTGATCATAAGTTTTTAGTGAGGATAGATGAACTAGCTAGATGATATTAGATGAGAATTAGAACATCTCACTAATCGAAGTTGGAGAAAAATGAGACTCGGGATACGCAAGTAGTACATGAGATATTGCAGCTTTTATTCGAAGAAGTTTCACGTGGACGAGTCGTTATGAGCATGAAACTGTTTTACAATATTCAGCAATCACCATTTATACACAATTTCAGCAGGGAGGTGACTCACCTCTCTGGTAGGCGGTGAAAAAATGTAGTTAAAAGAAAGTTACAAAGCAGTGGTCAGTGTTGACAAGCAATTACCTTGTTTTGGGATTGTTTATGGGCGTTCTTATTTATGTACATTAGAGCCACAGCCAAAAAGACGAATGGACGTCAGGTGGTGTCCGTTGACAAGCCACGGGAGAGAATTCATGTTTGTTCCAATACTAAGAATTTGTGTCCGTCATGACATTGCAGATAGACGCACTGGCGAGCAGAGGCTCGCGAACAATCATGAGATACGATAAGGAAACTGGTCGAGGAGGAAACGAAACAGCGGAGAGGGTCAGTGACCCACAGAGAGAGGAGAAGGAGAGAGAGATCAAGAGTGCATGTGTGGAAGAGAGAGACTGAGAAAAGTTATGCTGCTACACGTTTGTCCGCTATACTACCCCTGACAAGCAAATCGACCAGGTACACTACTACTAATTCCTGCTAGCAGATTATCCATGGTTCTCTGGAACACAGCAGGCGCAGTTGAATAATGAAAGTCGCATTGTGTATTTATTGTAACAGTGATCCTGTACAGATTTCACAAGTTTTGTGAATACGATGTCCCCTTGCTTCTACTCTGACGCACGTACACAAGCTTGACATAAGCTTTTACGTAGTGGCCCAACAGACACTGGGCAGGATACAGCGTTTCTTGCTTTCCTCACTGATGACCTGAGTAGAGATGTACATGTAGAGTCCCACACGTTCGACGTATTGCGACCAGCTTCCTACCCCCTTCCTACCCCCATTCGACCCAATGTGGCCATGTTTAAGTCTGAGAAAAGGCAAACCGCGTTCGGACGGATGCGAACACATGACTTTTTGACATACTTGCTGCTTTTGTTCACACGTTTCCATCATGTCTATCATGATTATTTCCTGCAGTTATTGCTGCTATGTCCTCACGCAGGGCATGATGGATCACCTGCACGATGTCCATTGTGTCCGAGGTGTCATCGGCAATTGGCCTTTCTGTCGGGGAGGACCACAGCGTTTTCCTCGATCCATGCTGTCACACGTTATATTTGACGGAAGACTCTATTCCCTTATTCATCATGGCATCCTGCTTCTGCATCCTCACTGGCAGGTTCAGTGTGTAGGAAGGTGAATAGTTTGAAGTTCTGTTCACAAAGTAATCGAACGCTGACACAAAGTCTATCAGACTATGATCAGTCAGCGTTGCCAACAAAGTCACACAGGATAGATTTCAAGCGGGTGCGGTGGGCTCCAGTGCCCTGTCGAGTGTCCCTATTGCCCTATTGCCCTATTGCAGACAAGTCGTATCATAAGTCGTATATAAGTCGTATCGTTGTTCACATCCCCAGCTCTGGCCGCGGACCCCGGAGTTACTGCGGGAGTCATCTCATTCACGACTTTGGTCTCGTCCCTGCTACAGTGTATACTGTTGAGGTTCCATGACACTTGCTTCTGTGACAATTGCTCCCATGAAATATCTGCACGCTAAGGCAGACATAAATGCTACCCACAAACATAACCCTAATCCTCATGTCATACTAAACCTAAAACCCTATTATAACCTTAACCCTAACCCTAATAGTCCATGGAGAAAATACGACCGGAGCAACTGACGCTGGAGCAAATGTCGTATCACCACTGTTGTTACCGTGACTTTTTACAATGAATTAAGACACAGTCGGATGTTGCAAAGGCTGAAATTTCTTTAGCTCGATCGGTCATAAGCTCTAACCAGTAGTCTTAAAGTAACTGTGTACTAGTATTCCTGACGGGTCTAGGGCAGTTACCCCCTGGGCAATTACCCCGGACCCTTCCCCTGGCCCCAATCCTAATCCTAATCCTGAACCTAATCCTAACCCTGACCCAAACTCCTAACCCTAAACCTAACCCTAACCCTAATCTTTACTCTAAACGTACCACTAACCAGTATTTAGCCGGGTGGTAATTGCCCGGATAAATCTTTGAAGGCTTCCGTGGTGGTAGAATGTTGGGTGGTAGAAGGCTTCACGGTGCACCACGTATTCTTTCTGGAGTAAGGTAGGCCGTTTTCAGGGCCACTCACTTACTCCAGAAAGAATACGTGGTGCACCGTGAAGCCTTCTACCACCCAATTGCCCGGATATAAATGCAGAGATAGCAGCCTTAACAATCAATCATCTTTACAGAACTTTGGAAGTTTGAGTGAATGTCTTTGTTGATGCATTTAACGTAATACAGTACATGCCAATACAGGACCTCTGTGACGCATCTGGTATGGATACATCGTACATCAATTACCATGAAAATAGGGGAGCGCCAACTACTGTAACTTGTTTGTATGATGCCATCGGCCACCATGCAGTGAACTTTTTCCCTGAACTTCGCCAATTCGCCGAGATTCATTCTGTATTGGACTTTGTTAAATAATTGGACTCGCACTTCAATCTATTGTACAGCACATTGGCGTCATGAAGAGGTGAATTCGTCTATGTTTGTGTCCCCATGAAAGACTCCACGTGCGTGTATTTGTGAGGACACACATTAAAACTGATTTGACATCGGATTACTTTGTGCTCGGTTCCGTTTTTCTAGGGAAATGTATTTGGTGTCGGGTTTGTCTTAAGGTGAAAAGCAGCAGAATAAATATAAATACGTGTAATTGAAATGATAAGAAAGCGAATTGAACCGAAATGACGTAATCTGCAGTGATTGAGGGCGAATGTAGTGATCGGATGTGTACATGTATGTGGGTGTTTACATCAAAAGACATCGCAGCTTCTCTATCTCTATCCCCCCCCCCCCCTCCGCGTAAACAATGAATTGAATAGTGGGACATGAACTCTAATAAAAAAAAATGTGACGCGTCATTCATGGAACAAAAAATAGCTGTACGTAGAGGAGATCCGTGCGGTTTGAAAAGAGACAATGTCGTCAGCTTGCAGACTTTATTGACTTTCTCAACCATCTTTTCCTTTCATGTAATGTCTGGCATCGCATTTTGAAAGGAAATTCCTCATGTATTCGTGATAACTTCGATGAGAAATTGAGAAAGGTAATGCTAACAAAATACACTTCAACAATGTAAGCTTACTGAAACCTTACCAAAAAAAAAAAAAAAAATGGAATATGAAGCTTGTATATATATATATATATATATATATATATTTTTTTTTTTTTTTTAATGAAATAGTTCATCCGTAACAGGCACCATATTGCAAATAGGGGACTTGACGATAGTACGGGTTGTACTATCTCAAAATTCCATTTTCAAAACCAGCAAGATAATCCCTCTTCGGCGTTAATTCAGCATTTATAACGATGTCAAATACCAAGGCACCATTGCGTAGCTGTAAATAGTCCTCAACGATTTATGATGCGAAGAATGCATGAACATGAAAGAAGGCGAAAGTTGGTGAAGATTTATAGGCACGTGAATTGGATTTCCTCATTAAACATGCAAAGTAGAGGTTGTGACTGACCCCTTTCATTGTGCTGAGGAAACTTGTGTTTTGTTTTTTTAACCTTGGTAACTTCTAGTACAATATATACCTAGTGAATTGCTTGGTTTTCTCTATGAATCGCGAATGTCATTTTTTATGTTTCTTGGTATTGAGCAAATTTTTAATTTCTAGTCACGAATAATCATCTCCAAAAGGTCCAAAGTGTATTACGGACGTGCTTAAATGATGATTGCACATGCACGCCAACGCACACACACACACACACACACACACACACACACACACACACACACACACATAATGTGCGTAAACGTGTGTCGCGAGTGTTTGTGGACATGAAAAAGCAAGAAAAATAAGTCAAAACCAGTTTACGGATGAGATATATCTTCACTGGATGATAAGTTCGCAACAGTGGGCGTAGACTAGAGCAGATGAATGGTTTCTATAAATATCGAGGCATTCTTCTCACCGTAATGTCGAAATGCCAACAGGAAATACTCGGATTAGTCGAATTTTAGTCGTTATGCCCCGATGATTCTCGTGAAAGGCAGACTGAAGAGAGAGCCGCATAATACACAATGATTTTTGGATTGGGCAAGCAGAAAAGACACGTGATGCAGTGTATTGAGAGTGATTAGAATCTATAGGAAGGGGTGAAGGGAAAAAACCCAATTATGTTTGATTATAGATGCCGTTGAGCTTCCACGCGGCTTACGCTGTTTGGACTAATTGCGGAACGGAAAATGATGAGATGAGAGAGAGAAAGAGAGAGAGAGAGAGAGATGGGGGACAGATAGTAACACCCACTCATACGGGGAACATCTGTGTCGGGGATGTTCATACAGGACGATGAACTTCTGTGTCTCGATTTGTTTTCTTTTGTTTTCTTTTTATTTGGTTTTGCATTTTCAACCCTTCACCCTGTCGGATCATATCACGCAAGTTGATGGATTTGCGTGGCCAAGATTTTCAAGATAGAAAATACACCCAAAGGAAAAATGGACAAAAGAGAATTGGTTCCAGTTGGCTTTTGAACACGATAGAACTTTCTTGATACTTGGAACATTTATAATGAAGCCTGTGTGTTAAAGTATTATGCTATAGTAGGGCCTATGTGACAAAAACCTAAATGACATAAAAACTCTTCATCCTGCCGAGAAAGCGCATGTTTAAAAACTAGAAAATTATGACTGAACTTTCTTACTTGGTTTATTGTATTATATATATTTCTTGGTATATTGTATTACATATAAAACAAAATGTATACCACTGGAACACCAACTCTCCAGAAAAGTTAAATGTGTTTCCTTACTGTTGACATTTGAAATGACTTTCACAATCATGAGTTTTGAGTCAACCAGGAACTAATCGGATTGTAAAGACAAATATCTGCTGTATTCTTTAGATATGATACAATATTGTGGATCTACACATGTGTGTGTGTGTGTGTTAGCGGATGGATGTGGACCGAACTATACGTTGCACCCGTTGTAATGCCGTAGAAGTTTCTCTGTTGTCGACCCAACTCTCATGTCTCACACGATATACTTCAACGCTGTTACGCAGGTCCGATAATGCATCCAGCGTTCTTCAAGGCCACCTACTGACATTTCTCAGTGAAATATTCATCAAATCTGAATAAAAAGAAGCCTATTGAAGCCGGCTCTCAACAAGTGGTGAGTCAAAGTTGAAGAGATACGTTCCTCAGAACGACATGCATGGATCGACGCATTGTGCCCCACCCCCTCCACCAGCAAACAAAACACAAACTGGGCTTTCAACAAAAGCAGCCACGCCGGTTCACCAGCGACACCACAACATACAACAGCTCATTGGGTAACCTCAATACGAGACCCCAACAGGTGTGTGTGAAAAGCCGTGCAATCTTGCGGTTAAAAAATGATAATACTAGTAACTGGATTACTCCCTCACCCACGTGATTTTGGCAATGTCGAATTATAATGAGGTTTACAAGACATCGCAATCAGATTACTCGATCGAGTCTATACAGAAGCTCAAAAGGTGCATGCTGATAATTGTATGTGTCAATCCGTAATATCAGTGGAACTATTGACCCTTCGCGAATCACGGTACCGTCGTTTGGGAATGATAAATCAATATGTATGCAGGACGCCCACATGCATACGGTGAAATATTGAGGAAGATGAAATTAAGAAAGGCAAGCCCCGGTGCACAGATAGGTCTGTGTGCGATCTGACAAGACGAGATACAACCTGATGTATTTCCTCGCCTCTAATATTTCTTGGGTCCGAGAAGGAGAGCCGTGACGTAGGATCTCGTCTGCTGACATCTAACAGATCTCGCATTCTCCGACCCCAGAAGTTAGGATCTCGGATGTGGCCCTGTGTACCTCCATTCCACAGGGATTTTTTTTTCTCATCAGTCACTCATCAGAAGCTAAGTTTATTGCTTCCATCGCAGTCCAGTGGATCCGACTTGTGTTGTTTGACTGTCATATGTCGGGCATGCGCAAGCGCATGATTATGATAATTTCATAATACTATTGTACATCACTTGTGGAATTGCCCTCATTGTTGTCTTCTTTAAAACTGTCGTCAAATTTCTTGGAAGAGAAGAAAGTGCTCACGATCACTCTGCCCGAGACGTATCAATGAATATCTTTAACTGTTATCATCATTCATCCATTTATGCCTTGTGAGTTCTTCCCTCCTTCACTCGTGAAGAGCCCGTTCCTATACCCTCTGCAGGGTCTTCATCTCAAATTGCCTGTAGCGAGCTGTAGATCTTCGACGCGAACGCTATGACGGCGCTGATTAGCCAATAACAATTACGATGTTCTGCCCAATGTGCCATGATATGGCTGTTTCCATTTTCCAACCCGTCGTCTTGGCGTTCGCGTTGTAGATCTAAAGCTCGCTATTGACATTGTATGCCGGGATGGTAGTGGAGGGTTGATCATCTCGGGACCAGCTTGTGCATGAACAAGTTGGCGACGATACTGAGCGAGTTGAACGTGTAAATATCCAGGCGGACATTTTGTAGGTGCGTCTGTTAACAGAGGGAGAATGGTTAAAGACGTTATAAAACATATAGACCGTTTTTGTATCATAAGAATTCATGGATTTTTCTTTTTCCTACAGCCTATAGTAACGATTCATTGCATTAACCTACTCCATCCAATTAAGTAGGCCTATCTTTGGCAAAAAATTCTCTTCGTATTCAGTAGTTGCTATTGAGTAGAGTAAATCTCCGGCAAGCTTTGTGGTTGTTTAGGTGTACTTTGAATACATTTCAGAAACGATCTCTGGAGCCATGTGGTTGATAAGAGGCAAAACAATCATTTACTTTGTGCTGAGGAGAAGAAAAAAAAACAAGGATTTTTTTTTTCAGACTCGAGCTGCTCTTCTCACCACCATTTCTGTGGAAAGAAGGAGAGCGGGTGACACTTCTTGCCATTCATTTTTCCCCACGCGAATCAATATGGAATATTTTCTGGTCGAACGGATTCTTTGATCACCTGATAATAAGAGAGAAGAATGTAAATCGAGTTGATGCACCAGACAGTCATTTCTCACTCTCGAACGGATAAGTTAAACAGACATATATATGTGTGTGTATGTATTTATGTATATATATAATATATAATATATACAGCGTATACATTTACAGGCCAGAGAGCGAAAGAGAGAGAGAGAGAGAGGGGGGGGGGGGGGGGAAGGAGAGAAATAAAGGGGGGAGGGTAAGAGGGCAAAGAAACAAGAGGGAAAGTTGCTAACTTGTTATAGAAGATTTAAATGTCTGATTTCGTTTATATACAACATTTTGAACTTTTGTGTTATGATGTATCTGAAGTTGTGTGCTGAGTGTAATGCATACATGTAAACGCAGACTGAGATGTTGTTTTGCATTATTTCCCTTATCAATAAAATTTTGTTTAGTAGTCTACAAAGAGTCATGTGACCAAAGAGAACATTGCTATGATGTTGATGACGTTAAAAACAAAATGCGAACAGACAAAATTGTTTTATACCGTAACAACGTTAATGGTGTAACGCGCTATACCGTGAATATTGTCGTATAGACGCGATCGATAAGTTGTTTTCGTCGATAGCGGATGTATGAAGTGCCATATATCAGCATTGGCCTCAAACCATACTGACTGCGCTGCAATTTGTAGACATCTTAATTTAAACAATTTCACTTAAACAGGGATGTGCCCCTCAGAAATTAGTGCTGTTCTTGCAACGTCGAAATCCATGTTTTCATCTAGAGCCTGTCAACGCGTATTGTATTTCTTTGATATCTGTTTACGCGACATTTACCATCTGTTTGAATAAATGATCATTTCATTATATACCTTATGTGTTTGTTTGTGCCTTGTGAATACAGGTGACAATCAAGCTGGCGTGGCAAGTGACACTGTTATTGGTACAACTGTATATGATAAAGAATGCTAGCGGAAAGAGCGGAAGAATGATGACATATACATAAGCGTGCTTGTATGTGTGTATGCGTGTATCATTATTACGTACACAGTATGTGTGCATGATACAAAGATAAACTAGTATAGATTTAAAAACGAATCAAGTTATGAATTAATCTCGTCGCTGATTGAAATGAAAAGAATATATATATGAAATTCCTACGCAAATTCACGACATATTTCCGCCTACACAGCTTTGAATCTACATTCACTTCGATTGGACGATCGCCAAAGGTGTACTTGGGTTTACCCACCTTTTGCATTTGAGCATCATGCGCAAATAATCTGAACAAATATGTTGATTTCTGTGAAGAGCTGGCACCTTTTATATCTTCGTTTCCGTGAATGAAACCTACTTTTGAATCTGCTTTTGTGATCAGTGCTGATTTATGAAAGGCGCTGAAGAACTACCGGACAGATATTTTTTTTTCCCTTTCTATCACGGCACCATTCCACTCAACGTTTGGTTATTATCCTTGAAAACCTACCCAAAGCTCCTGCCGTCTGGCGACATTTTGGTTTTCTATCTTTATAGCTCCTTTCGCGTTTTCATCTCTCACGCCTTTTGATTCAAATTTCATCCCTAATTTAAAAAAAAAAAAAAGTGTGCTTGGCTTGAAATTCTTTCTTTTCTAATAGCATAGCTTTGTGGTGTACACATTGTCTTGTTATATGCCACTTTTCATGTGACCACTTTAATTTTCTGGGGGTTTTTTTTTCCATGTCAAAATTAAGCTTAGATACCAGTAAACAGCTTTATACGACAGTGTTAGAAAATGGTTTGTAGCGCATACATTTTCTGATCAAAACCGTTAAACAAAGTTTACTCACATGGACATGTGGATTGAGTGAATGCAGCAATATTAGCAGAACACATCAGTGAGGGTTTGAGAAAAATATCGGACGGTCCGTTCAAAAATTAAGAATTTTTGAAGTTTCTGCTCATGCAGTAACTGCTGGATGAGAAGACTACTACAGCTTGTGATGTCACATGATTGTGTACAACGATATAAAAGATATATATATATATATATATATATATATATATATATATATATATATATAAAATTCAACATATTTTCACTTTTCTCGCATAGTCAAATTAAGAAGACTTGACGTGCCTCTTCCAGAAGGCAGGGGGGAATAATATTACCCTTAATACACGTAAGTGACAAGCCGAGGAAATGTGCACTTTTTTTTCAAAAAAATTAAATTTTGTGAAATATTTATTCTCTTTATATTTCCTTATATCATTCTACGCATGCGGCATCATACACTGTAGTAGTCTTCTCATCCATCAGTGACTGCACAGATGCTTTAACAATTCATAACTTTTGAATGGATTGTCCGATTTTCCCCAAACTTTCACTGATGTGTTCTATTGATATTGCTGCTTCACTCAATCTAAATGTATATGAAGGTGAACTTGTCTTTTAAGAAGTACAGTATTGTGACTATGAACAATATGAATTAATTGAGAAGACAAAGTTGAAAGCAGAGCCCGTTTTATTTTGAGCCCCTTATAGAAAGTAGGGATTCACGTAATCACCAATCTTTAATTCTTGACTCAAACAAATGTCCTTTACACCCCGGACGAGTTACAAGTAAAACAACATAAAAAAAAAAAACATTCAGCAGTGTTGCGTAATGATGATGATGATAATGATAATAATAATAATAATAATGATAATAATACAGCTGTAATAATAATAATAATAATATTACCTGTTAGAACGCTAATACTCTACCATTTTGTATTGTGAAACAAATGTAATGTAAATAGAGAAATTACTGAGCTGGAATATAACTAAAATTATAAGTACCCTTGAAGGTGGAGATAAGCCACCAATCTGTGGTTAATGTGTGTATTAAGATCTCTATTAAGTTAAGTAAAACCATGTTTTGAGAAGGAATGTGAATGAAAACCATGTTTTGAGAAGGAATGTGAAGGCAAATATGCGACTAGATGACACTTTTTTAAAAATGATTCTGTCAATGTGAAACTTCTCTACAAGTGGAAGTTGAGGTTCTTAGAGTAACATGATGAAACAAACCAAAGGGAGAGGGTTGTCCGAATTAGAAGACAGCAACACTGTGGAATTCTAAATTCTAACACCACGAATGCGTTAAATAATAATGTAATAATATATATATCATGTAATGATGATAATGATATAACATGTTAGTAGTATATATAAATGTTGCGAATTCACGTATTGGCTCTAAAGTAACGAAGAATAAACCGGTAATGCAATATTTCACCAATATATAAGAAAGAATATATAATACACTCGATAAACTCATTATTTCTTATATATTGGCGAAATATTGCATTACCGGTTTATTCTTCGTTATATATATATATATGTTAAATATATATAACGATTTAAAAAAAAAATATTGATTTCATCGCCTCTGAAGGTCCTTAATTACCCAGAAGCAAATTTTCATAAAATTTACCTTGCAAAATCGAGTTTCTAGATATAAGTCAAATTTGATAAATCTCTTTCATATTTTTTGTATGATTTTTATCAATTACGGCTCGCTCAAACATGATATGACAATACACTATAATTTGTTTCAAAAGGGAACCATAACGCTATTGATTTCTTCAGCATAATAATTTAACGTAATGGTCTCGAAAACAAAGTCTTTAATCCATTCTATCAGAACTAATTAGATGAGAAATGTTGTTCCATGTACCTTTTTTAGTCATTCTCTTTGTAAGTTTAGTGCATCCTGGGTGACCTTCAGCAGGCCCTGTTTAAAGGGATGGTGTAGTATTGGTTGAGGTGGAGATTTAGCTTTTAACTCTTTGCAAGATACCTATAAAAACCACTCCACGAAATGTTAAAAAGCATACAATTTTAAGAGAAATTCAACGTTTATTTAATGAAAATCGGTTTTTGAAATGGCCGAGATATCCAAAAATAAAGTAAAACAAAGTAATCCTAATGAAAGATGGGTCCCACATGTTATTATGATTGTGTCTGTATATCTCAGCCATTCAAAACCAATCTTCATCAGATAAACTTTGAAGTCCTTTTAGAATTACATGCTCTTTCGTATTTACATTGACAAAGACGTTTTTCATTATCTCACAAAAAAAGTTGGAAAGCTGAATCCCCATTTCTACCAAAACCATACCATCCCTTTAAGCATATAACTATCATGACCTTTTAAGACAGCGAATGTCATATAACATTGAAAAAAATATATACCAAACATGTTTCCAGCAGATGACGGCACATAAAGGAATTCAAGTACACAACCTACACATTATAACACAACAATTATAATCATGTCATGTATGTCTGTGTTGACAAAGTGATAACATCTCAAAACACAAGGAACAATAATCATTGTGTAGAAACACGAGATGTGGTTGAAGTGTTACATTACAACAATAGAAACAAACGATCACAAAATCTGGCATACACACGATGAATTGATATTGATCGGTATTTTGCTGATGTCAAATCTCGAATGGAACGAACAATCGTAAGGTCCATGAACTGCACCATAAAAGTAATTACATAATTTCATAGGGTTATCATTGCAGTGCTGAACATTGGAGTCATATCGACAATCACGACAATGCCATTTCTTGTGTCCCAGGCATAAAAGGACAAAAGTACATATTCTTTCAGAGAGACTTACAGTGCGTGTAATATAATACCAGTAGCATAAATATCTTTCAGTGCTTAAGCGATTTTCAATATCTCACTATCATTTACAGGGTAAAAATATCATATTGATTTATGAAAGCTTCTATTGAAAAAAAATACTTAAATCCATTCCTTTCCTATCAATTTTCTCAGATTGACTTCGACTTATTTCGGGAAAAAAAATTATTGATTTTTTTTTGCAATTGTTAATGGTGTGTCATACGACATTTCTTTAAAAAATAAATCAAGCTTACTTACGCAATTTCTATTCAAAATCTCTTTATTACTTTCCGAATGGAAATACATTTATTTCTAGCTATTAGAATTCTATTTTGAAAATATAATTTACGAGATGCTCTTATCATTTCCGTCAATTTATTTTGATATCTCTTGTATTTATCAAAACATTCTAAATCAAATATATTTATATTACCACTATTTACATGCAATTTATATAACATATTCCGTCTCTAAATTGACCTCTATCGATACCATTCGTAATCCACGGATGTTTTTTTTTTTTGTATTTAACAACATTTATTTGTATTTAACAACATTTATTTAACAGCATTATATTATTTATTTATATATAGTTATTCTTGTCGGTTTATCAATTGCATTATAAAATGAAATGGAACGGTAAGATATTTAAAAAAAGTTAAAGTCGGATCATTCTCTTTTGCCAGATCGATATCAAAATCGCCCATTAAACAGCATATCTTATTGGAAAAGTTGATTTTCCTGAGCAGGTTTTCTAGGTCTTCAAAAAACAATTCCAGGTTTGTATTTGAGTGTCTGTAAATTACACATTAAATTATTACAATAAGATAGAACGCATAATTTTGCAACAGACTTTCGAGGGAGGAAGGAAGAGGGATAGGAGAGGAAGGATGCATCACAAGGCACATGGACTAGACGTACTATGTAGTCATCGAAACAAAAGGTGTGGTCTACATTTAAACAAAGTATGACATGAATTGTGGAGTTCCTCTCCACTTTCAACTGAAACAGCGTAAAGGTAAATACGAGGATTATATACATAGTACGTTCATAAAGAAATATCGAAACCAAGGATCTCTACAAGTCATGTTATCATGAATAACAGTCTTTTGTTTATGGACAAAGGAGAAATCTATTTCTTGAACTTAATATACGCATATATCTTAATATTCACCTCATATCAAATAAAAGCAGGGCGTGGTAGCACTATGAAGAAAATAAGGTATACATGATAGTATCAGTGTCTTGAATTGGTATATTTTCACAACGGCGGCATATAAACTGTACTGTCAGTGAGGGAAATTTGAATCAATGAAGTTTGAATAGGAGATTTGAAGAGAAAATTGGTACAACCAATCGTAGAAAGGCAAGTCCCGATGCAGAGACATTTTATTCTTCTCATTTGTTTGATATTTTGTTTAAGGGGCATGTGCAGATACCCATGCTTACCGCCGATATCCTTGCAATAGGTTTAAACTACTAGCTTAGTGAAGAAGGAACAAATAAATTACTTACAGATATCTTTGGGAGTCAAAGATACCCTTGTAAGGTCTAGATCATGACCTTCAAACACGGTAACTATGCTTATGCATTTCCTGGTAGTATGGCGTGGCGGCATCAACGCACTGGAGGACATCCTCAGTCAACTGATCACGTGGTGTTGGATCTTTCCTGCCGGTGCTCTTGAAATTCGTGCTCCACAAGGCTGTGGAGTAATAGTGAGGGAAGGAGTCGACCAATGAAAATTCGCGGGAAGGCGTGTGCCACCCAACTCCTCTCAAATCCCCGGGTTGCCATGACAACATGGCATCGCTGTATGGATACCCAACTTTGTCGCAGAGCGCTTTAAGTGTAGGGCCCGGTTTCGAGACAAGGTCTTCCGATTCGATAATAATTGCATCACGGTCGAGGTTTTGCCGCACGAACCGCCACAGTTCGTACTGCTTCTTGTAGAACGTCAGATGCTCCATCGTCGCCGATGGGTCGTTCGTGATGATGCTGGCGCTTTCTAAGTCGTCCTCGCCGTGACCACCGTGCATGTCACAGAGGGTTAGGAGCATTGCTTTGCGTATCGACTGAAATACTTCGGTCGGCTCTCGTATCAGGAAAGCGTGGTGAAAGCCACGCGGGATGAAGCTTCGAGCGCGCGTAGTTGCCATGGAGTAAGCTTGCTCCTTCACGAAGACATACCTGCTGCTGTCACTTTCCATGTGTTGTTTGATCTCGGCGTATCTGAAGAAAAACGAGGAGTCTTGGAATGACACTTCATCTAAAACAAAAGGTGCTTGTACTGAGATGAGCTGCTCACGTGCAGACAAACAAGACACTTCTAATCGCATGTTATTCATTTGTAATTCATAAGTTGTTTGCTTGGATATGCGGTAGTTTAAAAAAAAATGCCCAGCATTATTATTCGGACACATCTTAAAACGTAAGCACAAATATCTCTCCTCCATAATTTCTGTTTTTTTTTTGTTTGTTTGTTTATATGCTTGTTTGTTTGTTTATATGCTTGTTTGTTTGTTTTTTGTCTTCCTAATAGGGCCTATGTGGGAAATTCTCTCAGAGCAAGGTATCTCTTTTCTGCACAGAAAAAGATGTTGTAAAATCTTAATCAAGATATTTGCGCTCACCATATTTATACAAATTTGCAATGACATCAGCTAAGCACTCCCTTAAACAAAATTCCCCTCTTAAACTCCCTTAAACAAGGGAAACTTAAACTCCCTTGAACAAAATTGTAAATGGCAGTGGTAATAGTAACACCAGCAGTAGGCCTACTGACAATGGTAGTGATAATAATGATGATGTTCATAACAGTGATGGCACCCATTATGATAATCATAAAATGGCAGCAAAGCACATTTCAAAATGATTGTTGCATACCCTACTCTGTCAGGTGATGGAGTGAAGCCCTTCCCACTAAGTTTGATGAACTCCATCGCAGTGTCAAAGACCTGTTCGTTTCCTGCGTACTCCATTGGGAGAAGCGTTCCCGTCGCGTCTCCGTACACCTTGGCAAACCATTTGGCGTAGGTGAAGTTTGAAAACCAGGACGACATACCGTCGATCTCGGCCATGCACTTGGTGAAGACCGTGGACCGTGAGCGAGGCACGCACCACAGCACCGCTCTCCCTGCTTGGGGGACCTCGCTGGCTTTCGGAACAGGGCCACGATGCAGAAAATCGCCACCGGAAGCATGCATTGTGGATGAGTTTACTCTGAAAATTTTGCCTCACAAATTGCTCGCTGACCAACGCCGTCTTCTCCCCGATACTTTGCAAGGCAAACTAATGTGTTCGCGAACAATACAATAATGCCAAACCCTGACGACGGGATCACCAATATTATTCAAGTTATATAGTTGTCAAAGTAAACGAAATGTGTTGGCGAGGTATACACCCGAACCCTGAATCTCAGTGCCATACGTCATGCAAAGTTTCACAAATCTCTTCATTGATCATATTCTTTCACTCTCTCAACCCCCTCCCTCTCTCTCTCTCTCTCTCTCTCTCTCTCTCTCTCTCTCTCTCTCTCTCTCTCTCTCTCTCTTCCTTTGGGTCTCTGTTTGCCTTCCTCTTCTCCTCTGTCTCTCACTATTTTTCTGTCTATCTTCTTCTCTTTCTTTTTCTTATGTCAATAGATCTGTCTATATGTCTATCTTCATTTTCCTTTCCTGTTTCCCGTTTTGACATGAACGGAAAGGAGCTCACTACCGCTCATTCAGACATAAATTGACGACTACGAGCTAGGGGTACTTCAATGGCGTCTTTTAGTTGTATTCAGCATTTCGGATTTGGGAATGTTGGGAGTTGGACGATCTCTCAATCAAACCATTCAATACGTGACGTTCCTTTTACAGGAGTATGGGTGTCAAAGAATTTTTGTGCAAACCTACCCGACTGATAATAAAATGCGTATGTAACTACTCTAAGCATTGATGAATTTGATTTCAGAATCCCTCAACACACACACACACACATAAACACACACACACACAAGCATTCACACACACACGCGCGCGCACACACACACTGTCTGCTCACCCACTGAAAATTATGTCATCTTCCGGCACCCTCCAATGCATGTGCCAAACAGTAGGCATTGTTGCATGGCTTTAAAAAGAAATAAATTAAAAAAAAAAATATTAAATGACTCGAGAGCACGCAGTGCAGCACATCCCCCTCGGATGCCTTTCCTTCTCGCGCAGTCAATGTATTTGCCAAACATGATGATCCGTTATTTACTGACGAATCTCATTGATTTTGACCAGTAAAGCATTGACCTGTAACCCTCACAGCACAATAGAAACAGTTTCTAAGTTATTAGTATATCCACCCAAGACCAAATCCATCTTCATATAACATGCATTACTATATCGTACTTAGGTGATTACATTTGACGTCTGGAAATGGCCATTGAATTGACCTTTGACCTCTAGCTACTAATTTCTTATCCTGTTTTTATTCCGGATAACATTACAAAGGAACAACACTTGCTGAAGGTGACTGGATTTTTTTTTTAACAGTACAGTGGTCTTTTGCCTTCATTTCTATCACCTCGTTGTACGAAGGGCGTCGTGTACTTGTTGAAATTGCGGTTTTATATTCCGAGTGTTTTCACTGAAACCACCTAAACACTGCTCCCTAAAACCGCGGAAATTGTTTAAAAAAAACCCAAACAAACTTTGTCTCGTCTTTTCCACAAATGTATGGGTGTTATTGATTTCCTTCATTCTGCGATATTAGACTGCGGGGTATTTATTGTAGGGATGTACGAACACGTTAAAGGCATTATTTACCATTTGCAGATGAAACAAAAGCCCAGCTTTAGTGCTTCAAAATAATTCCAAAATGTGAATCAAGGATAGGAACAACCAATGTAAAAATTGAATCAGTATAATCAATGTTTAACATTGTTAAATATACAAAATGTGAACAGTACTTATAATTAAAATGTTTGTAGATGTTTACAGTTATTGTTTGTGAGAAAAATAGTGATATCCCCTTATATTGTAGGCTTTATTACGAAATCCTTGTATGGTAGAATGTTTTGTGATACAACTGACCTACACAAGTCATATGCATCAAATGTGATATCTTGAACATTTTTGTTAGATCACCGCTCCCAATGGTAAACAGTACCTTTTAACTTGATAGATCTCTATACACAGTTATGCTGTAGGCCTATGTTCCATGCGCTTTATATACTGGCCAAAACACTATCTTCAATAATAACCCAGAGCCTCTAAAGAGAGAGAGAGAGAAAGTTAAATCCAGGAGAACATGAGATCATTAGACAAAAATTGCGAAATTTCTGCAGTCTGCAATTACACTTCCCGATCCCAGGAACTGCGCTTGAAACTCCAGACGTTTAACTGCAGCTGAGCCTTATCGAGGCTGCTCTGCAACCAATCCCGCGTAGTCGAAGGTCGTATCAGAACATGATTGGATAGGATCGCCTTTGCCCTATTCTGTCTGTATAAACTGTGCCAAAAGTCTGTTTGAGGCTGCTCGTGGAGACTTCAGATATTTACTTTTGCATAAAAAAGTACGAAATGATTTGGTATCTGTTTCACATCACGCGGACTTCTGTAAGCTTCTCTTGCAAAAGAACACAGCAGCAGAAAAAAGTCATTTGTACTAACAGGCATGTTGGTTTTTAATTTTACTGATGAAAGCATCTATGATGTAATTATCATAATATATTCATGTAATCCTTATAACAGATGTTTGCCAGGATATCCACCTGACAGTAACAAAAGTATGAGTTGCTTATAACCCGACTTCATACAGTGTATACCACAAAATTAAAGAAAGGCTGTGTCGTATAATGGGGGAATAAAATAGTTGTCAGTACAGTACATGTTATTTTCAATACGTTGACCTCAACCTTGATTGCTTTTCTTCCAGACCCACGCCTTTTTAAAGAATTTAAAACACACACACACACACACACACACACACACACACACACACACACAAACAAACACACAAACACACTCACGCACACAATGAAAAGACAAGTTCAAACAAAGGATGATGTTGGGCGTCTCAGTAATAGTTTATGAAATCATTCGGGAAGTGAACATAACAAGTGTGCCCTTATTTTGTAAGGGATGGAGCGAAATAGATAGAGCGCAAAGATTAAGATTTAAAGATCTGTACGTTCGATTTACGAGGATTTAAAACGATTTGGGGTTTTTAGACAACTTACAGTCTTAACTATTTACATATTTTGACAGAATTGCACGAACGCAGAGTTCTTGCGTGAGAGACTCGGTCACACACCATCCTGTCGGATGAGGATTATTAAATGTTGCTTTGCTATACAGTTTGCAAATACCACGCATTGTTATTTGAAACAAAATGGCAATTGCGGATAGACTGATTGATGCATGAAGTCAACACATCGGTAAATTCAAACTTTCATAAGCTTCAGTGTGCCTGCGAGGTATACACGCTCCCGGCATTCATATAGGCCGATAAAGGTTATTAATATAGTGGTATATACCTGTCATTTTTTTTTATCATTATTTTTCAGTGTGCTTTAACCGGTTACTTTGTCGGGGGAAATATGATGGCGTGTTAACTTTAAAAAGAAAGAATGCGACCTTAGGCCATGTCCTTGGCAATGGCTCGAAAAAAAAAAACAATCCTACGTCTCATCTGAAAATAAGTTGGGGGCGAAGGACTTGCAAAACACTATACAAATTGCACAAAGAAAGAACTATATCAGAGCGCCTTTACAGACGGGGATCAAGGCCAAACTTCAGTAGGTGGCCGCTCTACCCAGATGAATAATTGGGAAGCCGTTGCCCGTGCCAGAAAAGTGGTAGCTATTGTATTATTCTCATTGGTATGAGTAAAGATGTGTGTGTTTTCTTTTTCTTTTTTTTTTTGGGGGGGGGGGGGTGGGAAGGGATGGTTTCAGCTGGCAGCATATTAGATTAAATCAATAACCGCAATGTCCTCGTCTTTTTATTGTTCATTAGTTCATTAACAACGATTCATTATTCTCTATGCTTATGTGGACAGACAGCTCTTTCAGCCACGGGCTGTTTTTCAATTCAATTCAATCAATTATAGTTTATTTCCAATCATCGAAAATCAAAAAACATAGTACAAAGTATACATGTGATGAAATAATATTGTTCAAACGTTTGCAAAAGGTTCATGTAATATATACACGAGACAAATTATAGAACAACATATAGCATGTACAATATTTAGGAAAAACACTGTATAAATACTTCGTGGGCGAGCGGAAAATAAATTCGATTATGGAAAATAGTGATCCACTAAAAAGCAAAGCTTGTCGGACGTGGATCGCTATATAAATAATGAGTAAATGATATACTATTCTATAACAATATACATGTAATTATTTTGAGATACACCGGTTGGGGAAAAAATATAGAATACCAATGCTAGTGCCCGGACACTGCTCACTGAACCACGTGTACCGGGAAAATATGACAAGGACAACACGTTCGTACACACATTCGATTACCCACACGTATATACACTGTAAGACGCGAGACAGTACCGAGAGGAGAAAAGACGGTAACAATACAAGTCTACGAAGAACAAAAGACAGGAAAGGAAGAGGAGAGAAGAAAGAAGAGAAGTCTGCACACAGAACACGCCAAGTGCTGCGACATCAGGACAGGTGAAAGCTCAAGCATGAATAAAAACAATTTAAATTATCTAAGATTGTAAGTAGAAAGTAAATATTTTCTGAGTTTGTATTTAAATGTAACAAATTTGGGGGAATCTTTTAAACTATTATCTAAATTATTCCAAAGTCTGGGTCCGGTATAAAGAAATGTATTTTGGGCATGTGCGGTTCTCATTAATGGAAGATGAAACTCGTCGGATCGTCGCGTGGGATAGTTATGAACATGACTGTTTCGATGAAATGAATCGTGGAATATTTTAGGTAAAGAGTTACTGTTGCAATTGAACATGAACTGGCCAAGTTGAAACACATACAAATCATTTACTTTTAATATTTTATGGTCAGAAAACAAAGCATCTGTATGTTCTCGGGTATGTAAATTAAAAACAATTCTAAGCGCTTTCTTTTGCAATAAAAGAAGTTTATCAAGTAACATCTGATATGTATTACCCCAAGCAAGAATCCCGTATAGTTTCAATAAGGTAGTATCAAACTAGAATAAAGAGTTAATAATGCAGATGAAGGAAGATGATATTTTAATCTATTCATTACGCCAATGTTACGTGATATAATTTTACATATGTTATCAATATGATTCTTCCATGAAAGCTTGTTATCGACGCAAACACCAAGAAATTTAAAAGAAGAAACTTCTTCTAAAGGAGTAGTATCAAATGTAATTTTACCTGGGAGGCTATCTAAAGAATTACTAAAAAGCATAACTTTGTTTTTTGAATATTTAATGACAATTTATTTGCGTATATCCATTGCATAACCTTTTTCAGTTCTTCATTGACTGTTCTTATTAAAATGTTTGGGTCAGAGTGAGAAAAAAAAAGGTTAGAGTCATCCGCGAATAATATGAATGAAATAGTTTCTCCGAGGATTGAATATGAAAATCATTAATATAAATAATGAATAACAAAGGGCCTAATAAACTCCCTTGTGGAACACCACATGCAATTGTTTTACTTTGAGAGTCAAAACCGTTGACATGTACAAATTGGGATCTTTCTGATAGGTAACTCGTGAACCACTCCAAGGCCTTTCCACGTATTCCATAATGAGACAGTTTGGCGAGAAGTGTTCCGTGGTTAATCGTGTCAAAGGCCTTGGAGAAGTCCAAGAAGATACCTATTGTGTGTGAAAGTGTGTCGAGTGCGTGTGTGACTTTGTCGATGAGGGCAAGTATAGTGCGTGTGTTGTGCTGTGATTTTCCCTGAATCCAAATTGAAAGTTTGAGAATATGTCGCAGGTTTTAAGAAAACGTACTGTCCTGATATAAACTATTCTTTCAAAAATCTTAGAAATAGAAGATAATAAAGATATGGGTCTATAGTTATTGACATCCGAATTCAAGACATTTACATCAAACTCATTTTACAAGCAATAACAACGAAAAACAAACTACTATAGTATACTCATGAGACTAGCAACTCTTCATCGCATTGAACTGCCAGTTTAACGCATTATTTTGTCAATTTCCTCGTCCTTCCACCTTCTCGTTCAGTGATTGGATGTCTAAGCTTCTTCATTCCGCATGTCTTTGTGCCTAATTCAGGCAGCCTCCAACACCAGATACATCCATCGCAATAACTTACAAGCGAATGATGTACCGTGTGACATGGCAAACTTGTCAGACAGAAAGTATATTTTGAATCCACCAAGAACATTCTAACATAGATCTTGTGCGTCTGGTTGTCTGGCGTTACGTTAATAATGACGTTCTCCAAAACTGAATTAAGCTATTAATAACAGACACACTATATCAAGGGTGCTGTTCGTTATTCCGAAGGTTCGATATTCCGAAGGATCGTTATTCCGAAGGTTCGTTAATCCGAAACACACAAATTCCCCATACCTAGAGGTTCGCTAATCCGAAAATGAAAAAGGGTTCGTTAATCCGAACATTTGTGGCGTTATCCCGAAGTTTGTTATTCCGAACATTTGTTCATCCGAAAGTGAAATTCGGAAAAACGAACCTTCGGAATAACGAATCTTCGGACTGAAGAATCTTCAGACTGAAGAGCCTTCGGAATAACGACCCTTCGGAATAACGAGCTTTAATCTTATATCAAGGCCTGTGCAACAGTAACCAGCAACAGTAACCAGCGTTTGTTCCTCCCCTTCCTCGGAAACTAATTTCATCTTCAATCTACATAAGAAACGCATCCTCCTCAAATACGAATACAAAATGTTAGAGTCGACTTAGTTGAAAATAAATGTAGTAGTTCACAAAATAGAGTACAGAAAATATCTACATGAGTAAGCATATTCCTTTACTTCTTGTTCCCCGAACGTCAGATATTTTGTTCTAGACCTGTGTAAGACTTCAATTTCGCGATGATATAAATGTACTGCGATGTTCCTTCAAGGCTCCTGTACAGTTGGTTGTTGAATGCAAATGGGAACCACTGTGTACTACCAGCTCCCCTTTCACCTCAATCGATTCTCCAACAAAGTGGGGGCCATACTCATCTGCGCAAGCTATATTGCAGGTCATCGTACAAAATAATTATATGAGTTGAGACGATAACAGCACTTGATATTGTTATCGCTCTGAACAACAGGATAGTAATTCAAATAATGGCTTCAAACTTCTTACATTATTATCTTCTTTTTTTTTCACATATGACCATTTCAATCACCTCTGACTACACGGAAGAGGAACAATTGTATATACCTGTCTCAACTTACACAAGGATTTTGAATTTGTGTAATGAATACTTAATAAGATAAACGTCCCGAGAGCTCAAAACACCACAGGGATTGTCCATCAAGCCTCTCACTTCCACGCTGGAGAGGAACGATTAAATGGCTGCCACAGGAATCCTGGTCGGCTGTTCACGTTGGTATACATGAAGGGGAAGTCCTGGAAAGATATAAATAATGATAATATTTTAAAATTCCTTAAGACGTTTCATAATAGCACAGTATCGACAAGAACCAGTGCAACCAGGATTCTTGGAATGTTCTTGTTTTGATATTTGTCTATTAGACTCATAAGCCCATGTCGTTTATTGTCTTATCTTCTGGTGTTCATCTACATTAACATTGATTTTACAAACTTAAAAGAGATTGGAAATCAAAATGCTTCTGCGTTGGGACACTGATGATTGCTTGATCAAGCAATAAGAACATTCAAAGAAGTAGTAGTAATTGTAAAATATTTGATACATTGGAAAATACAAAGCCCGTATCATATTTAAAAAAAAGTTATATTCCCGAACTGCATTTTCTGACTTTTTTTTTTCTGGAGAAGAACACAGAGGGTCAAGAAGAGGGTCTTACCGTTGACGGACAATCTAGCGTTTCTCCTGGAGAGTAGGCCGGAGATTTGGAGCCAACTGGCTGAAACTGCAAAGTGGTAAAGGATTGTGATAAGTGAGCCTACTTTGCATATTCATAACAACATACGTTTTATAGCTTATTTAATCATCTTGAACGTTTAAGATTGCGATCAATAGTTTCTTCGAAACTATTACGATGAGAGCCAGTAGGACCCAAAGTCGACCGTTGCCGTATGGACGGAGATGAGGGGGAGGGTTTTCATATCCCCTTTTCTTTAGAGTCGGATTTTGTAAATTTTCAAATGATTTCATCAGTAAATAAGAAAATCACGCCACAGAATACATATTTTTCATTTCAATTTCCTTATTACATTCCCGTTATCCTATTTTGAAAATAGGACCTATACATAGCATTTCATGATCTGTCACCATTTCATTCACTTTCGTTTACTCTGTCATTGCCAGTGAACGCTATCTGCCTCCATAGACTTAATGAAGACGCACATTATAGTACGAAGCAAGAGGTTACAGATGCATGCAGTATCCCCCTCCCACATCCTCCTCCTGCTTGTTCGCTGCAGGCGCTTGATCATCATTCTTTTTTTTTAATCGATCAGTAAGAAGATCACTAAAAATAGCGAATGTAGTTTGTTCTGCATGGGGCTCATTCTTGCAACGTAGACACAATGTATCATCTCACTGTTTTCATTGACAATTTTGCAAATATTCTACCAAAGGAATGGAAGGACACTGGGATTAGATATACTCCCACATCTCTCCTCCAATTTCTGTGCATACGTAATTATCATGTATACATTTTCAAATAATGTATTCGGTAAATGGAAAAATCATAAAACAATTAAAGAATGTATATTGCCGCTTTTATCATTTAACTTGCATATATTTTAACCAAAGCATCGTCTTACTTTTTCTGATTGAATGTTTTCCAAATATTCCACCAAAAGCGCGCACCAGATCGTTAGATTTCAAATCTTTAAAAAAAGTCCCTTGTGCGGAAAGGGGTATCCCGCAGCCCCTTCCGCTTGGTCGCTGCAATTACAATGTACTATAAGTGAGAAAGAAAATCACCTCACAATTACAGCATGTACTTTGTTTGGAACTTTATATTGCAACGTATAAAATAACGGCTGTGAGTCTTACTCTAATGATTGACAATATTCTGCAAATATTTTACCATTAGTGTGCACCACATGATCGTCTGAGTGTGTGTGTGTGTGTGTGTGTGTGTGTGTGTGTGTGTTCATCCGCCTTCAGCGATTTGATAATGAATTTTCATCATATTCGACATGAATATTTTGTCTAAGTAACTATACACTTGTGAATGACTTGTAGTTCAAATAACGAAAACAATAGGGCATTGAATTATTTTGAAGGGTTCTAGCTACACACACACACACACACACACACACACACACACACACACACATGCAACTGCTTGTTATTAATATTAAGCATATTACTGAAATGTTACTGCTTAGGAATTATTGATATGTTATCCTCGCACAGCACTGAGAAAATAAAACCAGCATATTTACCAAGGAGTTCCAGTTGACGATGGCTTGGGCCGAATGCCCCTTCTGGCTGAAGTGAAAACAGTCCGGCGCAAAGTAAGATCTGTCTACACTACCGTCCTGAATGCCGCAACGTTGCCAAGGGAACCGTAAATAATATGGAGGAAATCGAGGAATGATTAAGATTGAAAGACGCAATGTGTACTGAATCCTATTAGAGCTATTGTGATTGAGGGGGTTTATTTAGAGGGATACAATCGTCACATTAAGCATTTCACTTAACAGGAATAAAACGTTTAAAGCCGTCAGTCAACTCGAAATCATTTCTTAACGGTAGGCTAGTTTAGCAGTCAAAGTGGGCACATTTCCTCCAAGTAGCTAGGAGCATTTCCATCCACCTGCATGCTATCATAGCACTTCAATACCTGAAATGCACCCAGCATGCGCTCGATATTACCTTTTCGGCAAACCTCAGGATAGTCTAGCACCGTGCGACATTAAAATACGTCTTAGGGTGGGATTTCACGGAGCACGCGAACGATTTGCGAAGGACGCGAATGACAAAATCCAACATTCGGAAAAAGTTTTTCTCCGAATGCGTTCCGACAATGAAGCCGAAAACTATTCTTGCGCAATTTGTGCGAAGTTTCCACGACGTATGTGCGAATGTCGTGTGTATCATTACTAAAGTACAGCATGTTACGTACACGAAGAACACGCGACGGAAATGCGAACAACGACAATTTTTCAATAATCATGGGATAAAATGTACCCAAGGAGAGGTGGAAGCTGTCTTGAGTTGATTTTTTTTTCTTTCCTCTATTTCTCCTTTCTTTTTTCTCTCATTTTCTATCGTGTGCTTGCCTACATTTTTTCCCTAGGACCTATCTCCACTAGTAAAGCATTTGATTTTTTTTTTTTTTTTTTGCAGTTCCTCCAACACATAATCTCTATAGTTCAAATGAAATTTTGCATACTTTAGATTAATATTAAGTGTATTCTGCGGTTTTTTTTTGTGTATATCAAACATTTCTTTCTCTTTGCTAGTCTTTAATTTCTTTTGTTCCTGTAGTTGTTAATAATTGTTTGATGTTTAGATGTATGCTACGATTTTTATTTCTAGAAAACGTATAGGTCATACATCCACCAAACGTGCGCTAAACGTTCGCGAGAATATCTCAAAAGGTACGCGAACAGTTTGCGATTACGTCGTAAAATGATCGGAAAAACTTCGCAGATTTTGCGTAACATACGCGAGACATTCTCCAAAGTTTCGGAGTCTGTTTGGGGTTTCACGAACATTTTGCGAACATCGCGCGTGTCTTGCGAAGGTCTTGCGCATATGACTCAATTCAATTCAATTCAATTCAATTTTTATTTTCCACTCATGGGGTGGAACACCCTCGTCAGCCAAAGGCTGGTTTTCAGAGGGGTCCACACATTGATTAAAAATACAAACATTATACGTACAGTATGACAAGGATATGACGAGGCTTTGAAGACACTTTCGAGAACAATTCACGAGCAAATCACGACCAAGCGTGCGGAAAAGGTTCGCAAAAAATTTCAAACTTTCTTGAAATTCTCGCCGAAGTAAAAACGACATTCGCGAACAATTGACGACGCTTCCGAACCCTCACGTTCGTTTGGCGATCTTTTGCAGACTAAAATACGAATGCTGGAATTTACCATTCGCGTCCTTCGCAAATCGTTCGCGTGCTCCGTGAAATCCCACCCTTAGTACGAAACGTCGGAATAAAGGCGTGGAGAAATCGGGTGATGCTCGTTATTCCGAAGGTGTGCTACATCGAAAATGAGATAAGCTTTGTAATTCAGACATTTTGTGGCGTTGTTCGGACGGTTCGTTATTCTGAAGGTTCGTTAAACCTGAAAATGAAAAGTTTTTTTTTAATTCGAACATTGTAGCGTTATTCCTATAAGGTTCGCTATGTTTACTCTTAATGACAACAATAGGCTTACCAATAATGAGAAAAGTGGTCATATTTATCCAGGGGAGCCTCTCTATGAGTACTGGCAATGCATGATGGGATCGCTAGCATGCGACTTTTTGTTAATAGCCATAATTCATCTTTTTTGGATCATCAATAGATGGCGCGATTCTAAGGATCTGTTGGCAGGCATCGGTGTGGTATGCATTTAGTCGACTACTAGTAAACTATTAGTACCACACCGGCCAGCAGATCTTTATGATAGAATCACACCATGCATGAATTGGCAACCAAAGAATGAAATAATTTTAATGGCTAAAAAGACACCACATGATAGACTTTTTTTTTTCACCAGCAATGTCATGTTTGCTAGCTACCCATTATTCTACACCTTGGTCAGGCGGAATATTGTGGGGAAAATATCTTGTCTAAAAACGATGCATTGCATGTATGTAAAATACAGAGGAAGAGAAGAGTGAGAGAGAGAGAGAGAGAGAGAGAGACAGACAGACAGACAGACAGACAGACAGAGAAAAGGGGGATATGGAGAGGGAGAAATTTTTACTCACCGGTGATAGAGGTGGGACAGAGTTCTCAAAAAATGGCTGGTAAACTGCGGCGAAGTCTTCTTTGTCGTCGTATTTACCACTCTGAATTGTCGTCCGAAGCAAATCCTATAATAAATATTGAAATGAGAAAAGAGTATATATATATATATATATATATATATATATATATGACTTGTCATTCCTTAAGCTATTATGCCTATATGTTGCTTGGCATGTATACAATCATGCACGGCAGCACCTTGTTGGAATGTCGTTATCAGGAACTGACTTCGCGGTGGGTCAGAAACAAAGCCGAACAATGGATCCTTGTTGCTCATGTTTCCTTTTCCTCGCCACGCAAATATATATATATATATATATATATATATATATATATATATATATAACAAGGTAATGATGTGGAAGCTTGGTGTCAGAGAATATTACCTGATATTCCTTGGTCTTGAGGTACAAGAGCTTTTCTGCCTCCGGGCCTCCCAAGATGCAACTGCAAGACAATCTGTTGTGACTCACGAGATAGACAGAGAGAAAATGGCGGGAGCAAGAAAACATAATGAAGTGAAAACGTAGTGTCAGTAAATTATCTTAAAAAACATATGACGCACAGAAACACGTACATATCTACAACAACACACATACATAATCATTATTGGGCATGACAGTTGGCAAGCAGCGGTAGAGTGCTCTCCTGCAGCCTACGTCGTCAAACTGTGCTGAAGCTGCTACAACTGCTTCATCCTCCTTCTTCATGTCCGTCCTGCCCCACTACCACTGGGTAGCATGATGGAGGGAATAGTACTCTTCTGGAGTTGAAGCTGTCCCATAGCAAATTAAACAGATGGGGCCTCTTCAAAGCCAGTACAAGGAGCAGCATCAATAGTGGGAACAAGACCACGTTATGAAGACCTGGACCCTGGACCGGGATGTACGTGACTTGGACCACGAGTGGAGGCGACCCGGTGCCAGCACGTACGCTCTTATCAATAGTCACGTGGCCTCTAAAGTGTTTCCAATAGCGTCGCGGAGTCGTCGTCGCATCGTCGCCGCAACGTCTTCTCCGTCCTATTGGCCTCCAGCACATCTCAGAGACGTCGCGGAGTCGTCTCCAGGACCTCCTGAAGACTAGAAAAAGTCTCACAAAAATCGAAGTTGTTTGAATTTTTTGAATTTGTAACCTTGTTGATTTTCCTTCAATGCAAAGGATTGATATCCCTCTGTCGTTGCCACATGACTTCCTCATGTATGAGGTGAATAATGGAGACGTTTTTAATTCGTGCGGGATGACTCCTTGTGTTCTCATGGCCTTGAAGAGCATTGGTAGCTTGTCACACGTCTGGGGGCCACCATGCTTGTAGACCTCGACTGGATCGAATGCAATCTTTAAGGGGCTTTACCTCTCTACATCAGTTGGTCTATGGCTTTGTCTACTTCAGGCAGCATGGGTGGGTTGTCTAGCGCGTGGACATAAGATGGAGGGGTTGTCTAGCGCCAAGGTGATGTCCACCTTTGGTAGTCTTGCGATGACTTCTTCATGAATGTGCGATGCCCTGTTGAGGACATTCTCAAAATGCTCAGCCAATCTCTCTAGGATTTGGGATATCTGAGTGAAGAGTGTTGTTGCTGCCATGGGACCCAAGTCCTGTGGCCTTGGGCGAGCAGCAAGCATGGCAAGTGGGGATCTATTACTGGAAGCTGTAGCCGTGGACCTACACACATGCAAATATCAATAGTCACGTAGTACAAAATGTACTAAGATGATAAATAGACCAGTCCGACATAATCAAATATCCCTTTGGATGATGTAAATGAGCAATGATTGAAATATACGACATTCTTAGGTGATTCATAACCCTCGACGAGACTAACCCTGTCATGATGTTACAGGTGTAGGGACCCCTGAGTTCTGACAACGTGCTGACGAGTGGAACAGTGAGCACGTTGAGAAATGTTCGCGGAACCTGTGTTAAAAAGAGAAATGGGTGAGAAAGATCTAATGGGATGGTATAATTTTGGTTGAGATGGGAGTTGAGATTCTAAGTCTTTGCGTGATAATTACCAACCACTTATATGAATATTAAAGAGCATACCATTCTGAGATAAATCAAAAGTTTATTTGATGAAAATCGGTTTACAAATGGCTGAGATATCTAAAAATAAATGAAAAACAAAGTGCCCTCATAAAAGGTGGGACCCACCGTTGAATAGCATTTTATTACATGCTCTTTTTTTAATCCCCCCCCCCCTCCAATCCCCGAAAAGTTCATATGTCTGTATCACAGATAGCGCCGTGCAAGCTCTTATATGGATGCCTCTTTACAAAATAGCGCACGAAGCTCTATGTCCACACAACATGTTACGTAGTCTCCTCTAGCTCTACACTGTTAGAACGCTGTGTAAAATTTCGTTGTTTAAAATATTGTTGTTTAAAATTCTAAACAATGTTGTTTAAATATAGAAAATTGGAGCTTGATTGCCTTAAACAGCGGTTGTTTAAAAACAATTCGGAATGATTGTCCAAACAATTAAACATCGTTGTTTAGAAATTGATGGGCAAAAGTCATGTGATAGTCATGAACCAATCAGCGGGCTTGCATTATATCCTTCGTTTCATCCGATCGCCGCCGGTCGGGCGCTACGGCCACCACCGCGCCTCACACACACACACGTACATCACACGTTTATGTACGTATAGTATAGCTATATGGACCGCGGCTATTCGTCATGATGGACGGCGGTGACGATGACTGCAATGCAGCAATATGGAGTCACGAACATTCTCAGCAAATGGGGTCTAGCTATAGAAGAACTTTGCCAGTCATTCCAAGGTATTTATTTATTTAACTGATATAGTTACATCGCTTCATGCCCATCTGTAATTTGCATGATGTATGAAGTTAGTCACGGCTCACGCTTTGGGTTCTTGGCCGGGCTGCGCTACGCCTCGCCTTCATGCATGTAACGTTAGATCTATGCAAACTGGCACGTTAAGTTAGGTCGTCTGTACCGGTACGTACATTATGTTTTTCAACCAACTCGTGCTTGTATAAACACTTGCATAATTCAATCCTCACACACATTTTCAAAACTACACATAAAATACGAATTTCTTTTACAAAAACTAATCATCTAAATCAGCGTACGGAATATTCCCATTGTTGACACAGTACAGTAGCATATTCGTTGTACAGTATTCTAAGTTGTAACAGTATAGTATACAGGCACCGTATCACATCATGCACAATATAGGCGCAGTGTCCGAGTTCGATGATGTAGAAATCTAACAAGTTAGTTAGGCATAGGGTCTAACGTGACGGTTAGGGCCTAGCTAGGCAATGCTAGGGCCTAGTCTAGTCAAGGGCTAGGGCCTATATTTTAGACTGCTAGTGCTAACTAAGTTCAGTTACACAATGACCTGTCTCGATCATTTCCTACCTCATAATTTAGAACTTATGGTCGGCTGTATGATAGCCCTAGACTACCTCGACCACCCTCTTGTAATAAACCGACCGTGTATTAATTGGCGCACTGAACGCTTAGTACGCACTTCACTGCACGCAAAGCACATAAAAATGCATTGGCTTTGACTGTCGATGAGGATGGTGTGGGAAAATGCGAAAATTCACCGTTCATTAACAAAGTTAATGGTTTTAATCAAGGACAAAATTTCGAATGAATATTTTCACCGAATCGTAATGTAATGTCTATGGAAGTTTCTAAAAAGCTTCGTACAACACGGTGTTCAATACAACTCGGTTTGCGTGCATTGTCAATGCAAAAACAGCAGTCGATCTCAATAAGGAGCGTTACCGCGGGGAGCTGAAACGAGGCCACGCAAGTTCGACGGCGATATTTTTGCACTGAAACTTCGAATCGAAAAGGGAACAAAGGCATTTGATAGCCTAGCTCTGGATTTTCTCAATCACGTAGGTCAAGTTTTTTGCATGAATTTCAGTGTTAAATATTCTTATCAAGCAAATAAACATTAGGCGGTCGATGAGTAGTAGGTCCAACCATACAACCAAAATCTGCTGTAAACATAACAAATCCCCTAAAATCCAATACTAAAGTGCAAGTTAAGTTCTGCTACTTTTGCTGGAGCTATTCATTCTTTACTGAGCATCATTGCCATCAATGATGCTCGATGAATTAAGGTCTACGTAAGCTTCCAGTAGAAAAAAAAGGCCTAGAACTCCTAGAAAATGAAGATAAAGACAGAAAACAGATTGTGGTGTTTTTAATGCACAATATAGTCTATGCACCACACGTAAACTTAATGCCTGTAGTAATAATATACCACCTTAGTAGAGTTCTATTTGTTTCGTGTAGGTAGGTGGTTTGGGACCAATTTTTGGCACTTTTGTCACTTTCGAATAAGTTTCTATGTAAAGATTAGGAGCTTTCTTCTCACTGTCAAGATTTCCATGCCAAACGAAGCATATTGTGCAAATTCACACAAACTTGTGAGAAAAATGTTTATAGAATGAACATTTTTGCAGAAGCTAATGATCATGCATAATTCACTCCGTCATTTATGTTATTGTTATTAACTTGAGTATTATATTTTTTTCCATTTGGTTTATAGCATTCTTTCTGGGCCACCCTTAATATGATTTCAAATGCAATCTTGTTCCCTAATTTGTACAGATCAAGCAAGACTTCAGCCAGGAGATCATGGCTGAAGACAGGATGTTTGCAGCATGGCCATGTATGCTGACAAAGTACTCTAGTATGGGGAATCAAGATGTCCATCGTAGCAAACGCTGCTTATTCGTCACACGGGTGACACCGATGGCCTTTCCCAAGGTACAGTATTGCTCTGTGTAGAGATTCTAATCTACAGCCCCAGTACCACCCTTTCCTTTTTTGCATTTGAGTTGAGGTGAATTTATTAACAGCATTAACAAAATACTTACAGTATGTACATGACTATAAAAAAAAAAATTGTTAGACCGAGAAATTCATTCAATGCATGTTAATTAATTTCTAAGACTTTCGCAAAAACCTGCAAAAACTGAAGTGGATCTGTAATTTCAAAGCCAATATCAAAGAGATCATCCGGGCTCTTGATGACTCTGCTTTGTCCATCATTCAACTTGCATGTCATGTTCCCGTATTTGGTTTTGTTGCCGATTCGACATCATGAGCTTCCTTGGCATTTATCATGCACTGATCGAGTGACACATTGCATGCCTTTAGATCTTCATTGATGTACACACTTTTCATGTTCTCTTTTCCTTTCAGACTAGAATGCCCAGAATACAGTTTGTTCCTTTTGTTTGCAATAAAGTGGACTTTGATCTGCCTGCTCTTTCCTTCTTGCCTTTTCCCCAAGATGATGACAAGATCATGAAGATGAGATGTCCTCTTTCCAAATGTCTAAGCCAACTTCCTTGGCAACATTTGACTCGCCCTCAGTAAGCTCTTCCTCTGTCTCCTCAGCCCCCTCTGGCAGGCCAGTCAGGCAGAGATTGTCCCTCCTTAGCTCATGTTGGACCTCGTCCTGCTGGAACTGAATCCTCAAGAGATGACATGTGGATTCAGAACATCTTTAATTGTGCTCATACAAGCTTCTTTTGCTCCTTGTATCACATGCGGTAGTGCAGCTTTAATGACTGTAACTACAGCTTGGACAATTATTTGGGAGAGGCTGTCTCCTGCCCCTCTCTCACATTATAGCACCCCACGGCCACACAGTTCATGTACACTGAAACTTCTGGACGGTTTGTCCTTGCCTCCTTCATCTACCATTCCCCTTTTCTTCTCCACTGCCTGATCAACTCACATGATAATCAAGCTTTTGTCATTATAGGATAACATTAACAGAGAAGTCTTTTATGAACTATTAAAGTTTTTGCTTCCTTTTTCCTACTACAATGTACTTGGAATAAAAATCACTGGACCTTGAACATCCCTTGCTCTTGCTAATCTAATTAAGATATATGCATATTAACTGATCTTGCTTTATGCAATGCCAGAATATGACATGAACCTCCTGCAAAAGCCCAAATGTCATTCATATTGCAATATTCTTTGTTAAGCACTTAACAGTAGTGCAAGATTATTCTTATTAAGGCACTGGCTGTCAACACCATTCAACTTTCTTTCATCCAAGTTCATGGTAACTCTGATTGCTGCTTTGTAGAATAGCATAATGATTATTACAGCATTATAATTCTAATGCTTGGCCTTACAAGTTTGGCTCTACTCATCCACAATTACTTGCCCGTCTTGGTAGTAAATGCCGTTGCCAGAATCAGTCCCTCATTCAAAATGTGTAGTATTTTCTACAATACCCTCCAAACAACTTTAAAACAGCCCCCCCCCCCCCCTCACAGTTAGTAATCCTGGTTGCAATCAAGTACAATATAAGTACATAAGCTAGCATCTGAATATGAGCTGATACTTGTCAGCATTTCTCTTTATCAGCCTTGATTGTGTTAATATTTTTAAAGGATATATTTGTACTTATCATTCAAAATACTCCCCCTGTGTCATACATTTTGCTCCACAGAGGAAAAAGAGACGCTTGCATTCAGCATGCTGCCGCTAGTTTGCCGAGGCTGGACTGCAAGGGTGTGGGGCAAGTGCTCCTTTCAGGAGTCGTTGGAGTTATTCTACGACTTTCAACCTGTAAGTACCTAACTGTTTGGAGGCTAATCTTCTAAAACAAGTGATGTGTTGCCCTCTTATTAAAATGATGAGATGGACTTTGACATTGCAATACAAAATATAAAAATCATCAAGCTGTGGTCCATAGTTACAGAAATTCCCAGTTTATGCTGTTTCATTTGTTAGTTTAGTCCATGGATTCTACATATTTATGCAAATTTACTATGTTGCTAATGTATGCTGTGAATCACAATAATTTTTTTTAATGAAAAAAAAATCTTATATTACATAGTCAACATACATATTTACTTTATTTTGTGTTTGACTGCTCAATCACACACTTGTCCAATATCAATATGTCCTTTTCATTTTGATAAAAAGGGGGAAAAATTTGCATGAAAAGCAAAATTGGTCCCAAATGTCGCCAACAAGGAATATTCCGTTCATCAATAAATATTGCACTTGACCTATGGTATCATTATATTCAGCAAGATGCTGGAAATATATCACATACCACTCATATACATCCAATGTGATACAGGGTGTCTCTCCCCCCCCCCCCCCTCCCCCATACCAAAAAGAAAAAAGACCTCGCATACTCCTTAATATTCCTACAATGTAAGTGGACAAAATTGTTATACTACTAGTATTGGAAAGAGTAACTTACCCAAAATAATGAAATGCAATTCAGAAGTAGTTTTTGTTTGATAATACTTTTTGCCTGGGCTTGCCAGCAATAAAATTAATTGCCTTTCAGAAGTTCCCATAGGCCACACAGTTGAAAATTCATTCAGCCAGGTCATGGTTAGCCCTTGCAAGAATAGAAAATGTAATACATGGATGTTATATACTACATAAAATACCCAATTTAGGGTATATGTTTGCAAATGAAATGTTGCAGAATTTGGCCAGGCACTTTATTATGAACTCTACCTTGAACATTGGAGAGGTGTGGAAAATATATCTGTTCTGATGGACTTCATTATACCAATGCCTCAACCCAACACTTCTGCGTAGATTATTTCAAGATTTTATCGAGATGTATATGCATGTTTCTTTTCCACTTCCATTTCATTTTACAGGAGGGCACAGACCTGGCTTTCTACATTGGACAAATTGACAGGAAGCAGAGACCACAGCCCTTCATCTTGCTGATGGGAGGATCCTGGAAGAAGCCACCGCAAACCTTTGTCATTAGGAAGTTTTCGCTACACGACGCGAAGACCAAGAATACGAGGAAGCGATCACTTGTGACAGTCCCCGTACTCTGACTCCCATCCACGTATCTATGCAGTTTCGCTTTCCTGTACAGGACGGAGGCGTGGGGACAAGATCGCTGATTGGTTGGCTGACTGGCTGGCTCACTCCTGCCCAGCATCGGGACCGAACGCTATTTTGGCCAAGTACCGTACTCGTTTTCCCCCGGACGGGACGTTCCTCAGATTTGATCATGTGCAGAAGCAAATTTCGCACACGACACGCTTAACTCCCGGCCGCGTTGTGCTTGCGAAAACTCCCTATTGTAGAGAGACAGGGATTCTTGTTTCCAACTTTGACAAAGGCTGTGGACTGTGCATTCAAAGTGCATTATGTCCTAGATGTAGAGTACCAGGCTCAATGTTTTGCTGCCTGGCAGTTCTTGGAGACAGTTGTGTACAAAATGCGTGGTAAAGTGACGTCCAATTCTGTGAGAGAGATCAGGACATACCTGAACTCTTCAAATCAGGAAGATAAGATGCGTAGAATGAGATTTTCATGGTCATCAGAAGTTTAATTGACAAAGTTGACTTTTAGGTCATTCATCAAAGCAAAGGTTTGGTATCTATGTTTTATTTGTTTATAACTCAATAAGTAATGGATACATGTTACATGGAAAGATCAAAGGTCATGAGAAGATTGTTCTATTAGTGGGTAATGTTGGCCCTTGAAAACTTGTGGTAAAGATAGGTTAGAAATGAATTAAAAAGGGTATTTTGCATAGTAGTAACTTAATGAAATATTGGGAAAGATCTTCACAGGTTTATACTGAAGCACGACAGTCAATTTTCAGAAATATAGCAATTGTGAAATTAAAACCTCATATCTGTTGAGCATAATGGAGGTGACACTCTGTACTGAATGTGACCTTCATAAAATTCAAGATGAACTGTTTCGTAGAATGTATATTTCCATTGTGAATTTATTTCATTGTATATAGAGTAATCTTCATTACTGCCATCTCTATCACAGGAGTGACAGAGATGATCTTTGCTGGACAGATGTACTGTACTTGGCACATCCCAGTTATGAAAAAAAAAACTGTGTGTGTTGGTAGCAGGTATGACTTCTCAAATTACACTAGTAAACAGGAGTAAGTTTCATTATAATTACAATGTACTGTATATGTTATTTGGTCTGTTCAGATATGCTGAATATAGGTATGGAGTAGAATTTTCACAAGAGATAAAACTTATTTCTTAATGTGAATGGTTTCTCCATCTGCAGTATATTTACAGTCATCATTGTACTGTCAAGGAAATATAATCTAATAACCCCTGACTTACTATTGCAGATGTTCCCCAAAAGCATTGCAACTGAAATGATTCAAAATGTTGTTACATCAAATTGAACATTGTTAAAAATGATCTAGTTAATAGAGAAGCTGTGTAGTGCAATACCTTCAGTAATATTTTCTTAGTGGGGCAACAAAGTACAGTATTGGGACAGAAAAGCAAATCCTTAGAGGGCCATTCCCTTAAGCTTCGCTTATGAGATTTCCAAGCGCATGTAATAGTGACAAACACTTCAAGAACAAAGTCAGTGGTTCTAAGAAAATCAGATAATTATTCCAGGAAATAAGACTCATTCAGGATTTATCTTGTCTTGTCAGGGTATGATCACTATAAAACTGGATAATGTGTCTGTAAGGTGTGCATTGGACTGTAAAAGCATTCTGAAAAATTACATTCTCTGTGTACTGTTCATTCAGTTAGCCCTTTTGGACCCATCTGAGGGCAACTGATGGTCCCCATGCACCCACACAATATGAGAAATGAAGCAACAAAATATTAAATGTGGCACAGGTATAGATAATCTCAAGCTGAACACATCCATGTTATGCATAATAATTAATTCTTTAATTATTGCATGTTTCAAATTCAATTTGCCATTGCAGTTTAGTTGAAATATTGTGAAATGTGATTTTTACGGCGTTAAGCGCCCCATTTGTATGTAAGTGGAATCAAAATGTACATTTGACAATACACTAAGCTTTAAATGAGTCAAGGTCAATTCAGCTGGAAAATCACTTAACTCAAGCATAACAAAAGCTTGTGATTTTTCCTCTGCAGTCAAACTGCATATTTTTACTAAATCCGCGCAAGTCGACACATTTTTCTCGGTTCTCGAGAACTTCGACTTATCAAAGGTTAACTGTATAAGAAGAATTGTTACTCTGTATATATTCTGAAAATGGATGAGACAATTCTTGATTGGCTCAATTTGTTATTTGTATTATGTTTGCACATCGATGGACAGATTGACCGATTGAAGGTTTTCTAATGATACGCTGTCAGTGATATAGACAGTGAACATTTGCTGAAATATATAATTGGCCAAAAAATAAACATTTGTATATTGTGCTTATATACAAGTGAGTTGTACAGTAGTATGGGATTAAGAAGTGTATAAATTCTAAACATGAATATTTAATATTTGCTTTAAACAACCCAGTTGTATAAAATTACTTTTAAACAACCCGGTTGTATAAAATGACTTTTAAACAACAGTTGTTTAGAGTTTTAAACAACTTTTTTTAAACAACTCAGTTGTATAAAATTACATTTAAACAACAGTTGTTTAGACTTTTAAACAACTATTTTTAAACAACCCAGTTGTATAAAATGACTTTTAAACAACAGTTGTTTAAATTTTTAAACAACTTTTTTAAACAACCCAGTTGTTTAAATTTCTTTTAAACAACAGTTGTTTAGAATTTTTAAACAACAAAGGGTTAAACGTTTAAACAACTACGTGTTGTTTAATTTTTAAACAACAGTTGAGCGATTCACCGGTTAACTTGTGGTTGTTTAAAATTTTAAACAACCTTGTTGATTTTTTTCTAACAGTGTATTAGTAATGACCTGTAACCAACCTCTTTGTTCTCTATATACATATAATACTATATATATAATATATATGATGTATATATATAATATTTACCTCATCATGAATCGTTTGGATGGCGCTCTCCACGTCCTGGACGAATTCCTCCGCTGTATTTTCGTACGATGAAATGCAACCACTACAAAGATCGTTGCCCCCAATGAAGAGCGTGATGAACTTCCAGTCCTTCTCGAAGTTCACCGAATTGTCAGCTTTCATCATCGTGATAAGTTCTCTCGCCTGCTTCTGTACGTCTCTGTGGAAAACGATGTCAAAGAGTAGCCATAGGTGTTATTTAATAGGGAGTTGACCCTGAACATGTATATATGAATGCAGAAATGATATTGGAAAAATACATCAGGGAAGTTTGAGAAAAATCTGGCTATCATTTCAATAGTTATGCGTAATTATTTTCAAGTTTTCGTTAAATCCATGTGCCGTCAAAGCTGGCTAAGAAGTTAACAACAGTTAGTGACAGCAAAGTAGGAGAACATGGTAAGATACAAAGAAAATATTAATTGTAAAAAAAAAAATCCACAAATTGACGTCTCAATGAAAAGGACGTTGACACAATTCGTTAAGGAAAACAACTTTATTACCCCTGCCTTCAGAGAGAGAGAGAGAGAGGCAAGTCATGTGCTAGAAAAATTAAAACATGTGGAATTCTCTTTATACTTCCTCTAATTCCCCTATTGTAACATCAAGTATTTTTGTATAGCCTATATCCAGCAAATGACAGCACACGTTTTTCTGCATTTTCAATCGGTAACTTTTTTATTAAATCAATAATGGATAATTCGATATTTAGTTTGGTTCAGAATGGCTTATTTTTGCATTCCATTTAAGTTCAGTACAATATACAACAGAATTTAACAAAATGTCATGAATTGTATGAATTACTCCAATGCATTAATGCACACTTTGGAGTTCTATCATTAAGGAAGCATACAAAGAGAACAAATGTATAGAGCAATGTCAACTTAAAGGTACACTATAATGAGAAGACAAGCTTTGAATTTAGTTTTGAGAAAGAAAAAATGTACATAATTGGAAATGCAGGCGACCATCTTCATAAGCAGAGATTGACTATAGGAAGATGGCCCAGGTATGAGGGGCCCACATTCTACAAGCTTTGTCTTTTTAGTGGGCCCCTCCATTTTTCGATGCTTGCGTATTGTTATTTCGTCTTTATCACTTCTGTTCTCATGACAACGTGTTGTCAGCTGCTACCAAAGACAGTTAAATGTCTATGTTCTTTTCGAGAAATGAAATAGAATTTGAATTGAACTGAATTGAATTGGAGCTTACGACACAAAATAAACCGTCACAATGTCCATGAAATAATCTATCATAAATATCTCAAACTTTATTGGAGTTCTGCTAATATTTCTGCATCCTCTGAACCCACATAATAATCGGGAATAAACAGATAGCAGAAGCTGCAAAATCAACGATTCTTTGCTTAGATCTGACATTGATTTAAAGACACTTTTGTTTTACTTTTGATGTTTTTTTCCAAGAGAATGTGTTCTTGGAACATGGTGAATCCTTATGTCCACGTTTGGTAAGCCTTTATACATGATATTAGCTGTCCTTTAAAAGGATTGTGTTCACACCATGTTTCCGGAGGAGAGCGATAACGTCAAAAAAAAAAAATGAATAAAAGTATCCTCCGGACAGAGGGATCTTTCTAACATTGCACCTATACATTACGTAGTATACAAATAATTTGAACTTCATGAAATCACTGTCAGCTAAAATAGCACCAGATAGTAAGAAATATGGATCGAACTCGCAGAAAAGAAAGAAAGAAAATAAAAACACTAGCCAACAATAACCGGAGGGCATTTTTTTTTTTTTTTTTTTTTTTTTTTGGTGATGTTTTCTGAAAATCTTGGCCGGTCATTCTTGGGATCACTTTCATATCAAAGAGACAGAACAACCATGCAAATATAGACATGACACATGATAAGTTATATCTTTTCTACTGTAAAGTAGCATCAGGTATATTCCTTTTGCCAATGAAAATTTATACTATATATTATTATTCAATTATCATGTTCTACTAACCTTGCTACCGCGCCGGATTTTGCAACATTGAATTTTTTATTGCTAGGATGGGTATAGACCCTTGACCGCCCAGTGGAGAAACCGTAGATGTCGCTGTTGTACTTTCTGAAAATATCTGAAGAGAGTTGAGAAGGCATTGGAAGAGGCAATTTTGATGGGACGATATTCTTCCCACGTTTGAAACTGCTGGATTAGGTGATAAAAAAACATACTGACGTCTGTATGTCATGTATTGTGAATAACTCAATTGTTGTTGTTTTTGTCACAGACGCTTTACTCACATTATTACGAATATAACTTAGATTAACCATCCTCATGTGCACTCATTACATTCAACATTAATTAGTGGGGAAGGGAATAAATGACGTATTACAGAAACAGCAAAGTAAGTAGTATCTATTTCGAGAAGATTCAGTCCAAAAAGTGTGGCAAATGCTTATAGTATATATCGAGTAAAAGAATCCAACAACAGATTGGATTTTAAGAAGCATGAAGACGTTTACGTATATAGATAATGCATAACATGTCTACAGAAATATCCATGCCAAGTGAGATACCTGTACTTTATGTCACCTGATATGATTTGTCAGAGAATGCGAAAGATCCATACTCTTTTGTTCTCTACAAAACAAGCCCGACAAATAGTTTTTGTTATTTTGATATCTGCACTCAAATGAAAATCAGTTGACCGGTCTTCTGGTTACCGCATAAATGCACTGGTGCACTTTTTAACAATGAGTCAAGCGAGGACGACAAAAACTCTCAGATAAAATAATATCGATCACACTTACTTGGTAGTGTAATGACTTCTTCGAGATTTTTGTTACCTCCAATGCTGGGATGGAAGGGAGGGAGAGAGATAGAGAGAAAGAGAGATTATGTCTTATCATACACAAGTTAGCATAACTATTTGCACTTGCAGCTACCACAGCTATGGGTTTCATTCATATATATTTAGTTATTAAATATTATTCATAATTATCTACATATCACCCCATCATAATGCATAGAGCGAACTTACGTTTTGTCCAAAGGTTCGTTGTGTGCATGCTTACTTCTGAGCCCATCTAATTTCTGATACATCATACGTATAATACGTTCAGACAGGTAGACTGACAGACAAACACACACACGCACACACACATAAGCCTACCTACACATACATGTCAATGTGTATTTTTCTGTAAATATTGATATAGATCATAGATAGATAAACAGAAAGACACACACACACACATATATATATATATATTCATATATATATATGTGTATTTATCATACAGTGTACAAAAATAAATTGACTGATATATAGGTAGATAAAAAAGTAGATAGATAGATGAAAGAATCAGAACAAAATGAAAAGGTAGATTTGTGTAAAAAGGGATTGACGTGTGTCAAGTTCAAGCAGTTGCTATATTCGAGACCCACTCCCTACGTGTTCAAGTTGGCATCCCACCGCTGCCACTATATAGTCCAGTCAAAATAGGGTTTCACCCACCACTAATTGCAACAGTAGGAATTCCACTGCAGTGCATCTTGTTATGGGCTCCGAAACACCATACTAAAAGTCCCAAGAAATCCAGTGGGGCAAATCGGCTAAATTTGCATAATATGCAAATTAGCTCCCATAGTTATAAAGATGCAGTGTTTCCATGAAAACTAGACTTTTAGGATTCAGATTGGAACACCGAAAGTGTTGGAACATGTTTGTAATGTCAGTTAGTGCGATGCAAACATTTCCATGCACATTGTCTGGACCTCATTTGCATAATATGCAAATTAGCTCCCATAACGATAAAAAATACAATGTTTCCATGGAAATTAGGCTTCTAGGTTTCAGATTGGAACACGGAAAGTGTCGAAACCTATGTTAACAATGTCAGTTAGTGCGATGCAAACATTTCTATGTACATAGTCTGGGCTTCATTTGCATAATATGCAAATTAGCTCCCAAAATGATAAAAATACAGTGTTTCCATGAAAACTATGCTTCTAGATTTCAGATTGAAACACCGAAAGTGTTGAAACCTATGTTTACAATGTCAGTTAGTGCGATGCAAACATTTCCATGTACACAATCAGACCCTCATTTGCATAATATGCAAATTAGCTCCCATAACGATTAAAATAGTGTTTCCAAGAAAACTATGCTACTAGGTTTCAGATTGGAACACCAAAAGTGTTGAAACCTCAGTTAGTGCGATGCAAATATTTCCATGTACATAATCTGGACCTCATTTGCATAATATGCAAATTAGCTCCCATAATGATAAAAATACAGTGTTTTCATGAAAACTACGCTTCTAGGTTTCAGATTGGAACACCGAAAGTGTTGAAACCTATGTTTACAATGTCAGTTAGTGCGCTGCAAATATTTCCATGTACATAATCTGGGCCTCGTTTGCATGATATGGAAAGGGTACCGAGCCAACGGAATATTCAAATGCTTCAAAGCGCCCGATATGAGCATATTAAGAGTGTTCAAATGTGATATTTCAGTTTCTCTTCACCAAAAATAAACTCTACAGCATTAGTAACCTAGCATGAATAATATTACGCAAATTACAATTTTGTCATCAGACAGATAATGATAGCTAATCCATCAATTACGTAGAATCAAAGTACGAAATTAAACAAGTGTCAACATCTATATCTCCAATTTTGTAATGAATGAACTCTATTTGGAGGGTGATTTATTCGAATCTTGATGATTCAGCTCTTGCATCCTTGAGGGTTTTGAGATATTGAAGATAGCACAGTCAAAGGAAACCCTGTGGGTAGTGACCAAAGTTACCCCTATCGATCATATTATCGACACGACCAATTACAGAACATGCATCAACCAACGCGATTTCGGTTGTTCTAAGCGTACATTTTTTTTTTAAGTCGTTCGGCCGTCTAGCAAAGACTCTTTTATTTCCATGAAATAGAATTGGCACTGACAGCGGAGATATTTTTCTACAATGTGTATATCTTTTTGAATAAAAGGTGGTGCACAGTCAAAGCGACTCGCAGGGAGTTACCCAAATTTATCCCTATAACCTCACGGCCCGGTACAAAACATAATCATACGCACGTGAATACAGCTGTTTGAAGCGAAAAAAACTCTATAACGTCCTTTTTGTTTCATTTATCCATTAAAATTCAGTGAAAGTTATAGAAGAATTATTGTTTCACAATATCTATAAGGTAAAAATAGTTCACATACGAGGGCAACCACGTGGAGGGTACCCAAAGTTACCCCTTCCAAAGGCAGTCTAAGACATGCAATGATCATGTACCGACGCAAATACATAATTATGTTCTATAAGTACATGCCTTTCAACAGTCCTTCTGGTCCTCTAGCAAAGAAACTTTTATTTAATGAAATTCAATGAGGTTAACAGAAGATATATTGCTCTGCAATTTTGACTTACACTGACATAGTTAAAGTGGTGACCATTCGAAGGGAGCCTCCTATATGGGAAGTGCCCACATTAATTGCCTCTATACATGACCTTATAACGCAAATACCAACGCAATTACAGTCGTTCAAAAAGTGCATGTCTCAAAAAGTTTTATGACTATCACTTGAGTTTTATGACTACGTATAAATATTTATAAGGTGCTATACAATCATTGTACATTCTTTTCATCCTACATAGTTTTACGCACCTCATTTTCTGTTCCAAAAAAAGTGATGTCTATTGTCGAAAAATGAAATAAAAATTGAATTGAATAATTTATTGTATTGAATTTAATTCCTGCCATATCAAGACACTTCTATTTCTATAAAAATTGCCGGGGTAAAGATAAAATAACAACATTGATCTACAATATCCATACAGTACAAAGGGTTCACTTGCAGAGACCACCTTGTGGGAGGTGCTCAAAGTAACGGCAGTGAAAAACGTGGTACAATATACAACCGCGAAAAATGTTCCATGGGTACATGCCTCTGAAAAGTTCTTCCGCCTGTATAGCACAAACGCTTTTATTTTCGTTAAAATGCAATTAAGGTAATAGGGGACGTTGCTTTACAATATCTATTTTGTCAAAAAGGTGGACATTCAAACGCAAGCCCTTGGGAAGTGCCCAGATACTCCTACCCTGACCGTCGTGGTCCCAAAACAGGTTAACAAAACATGCATTATATGCCAAATCAAACTCAGTTGAACATGCATATAGAAAGTCGTTTTGCCGGGTGGTAAATAAGACACTTTACTTTTCATGATTTTTGAATGGTAGAGACACTACTTTACAATAATCATATAGTCAAAGGGATGCACATTCAAAGGCAACAGAGTGGGATGTGTTAAAAGTCATTTAACCCCCAGGGCAATATAGGAAACATGCACTACCACATAGCACGAATATGTTCCAATATACCATGCCTTCATATAGTCGTTACGGTTGTACAGCAATTGCCCTTTTGTTTTCAAGAAATGCAATTTAATTACAAGAAGAAAAATTGCTCTACATTAACTATATTGTCAAAAGGGTGAACAATTATCCAAAGCAATCCCTTAAGAAGTCTTCCAAAATTACACCTCCGCTCAAGCCTCGTAATTACAACGCAAGGATACTATGAACGCAAATACCGACGTTCTTTCGTGCATGAAGTAGTTCCGGCAATACTGTTACAGTTACACACTTTTATGTCAGTGACTGTCGTGGAAATGATAGAAAAAGCATTGCTTCACAATATCTATGCAGTGAGAGGATGCACATTAAATGTCAATCCTGTGGGATGTGCCCCAAAGTACACCACCCTCGTGGCAATATAGAAAACATTGAATATCATTAACGCGAATACTATGTGTACCAAACGTACATGTTTTCAAATTTCGATCGCGCCGTACATTAAGGGCACTTTTGTTTTCAAAAATATGTTTTAGTTAATAGAGGAGACATCGCTCTACAATATCCATATTGTTAAAAGGGTGAACATCAAAAGACAATCCCTTGGGAATGGTCCAAAGTTACATCTACGCTCATGCCCCCTTAAGACAAAACACAGATATTAGCAACGCAAACACCATTGTTCTATAAAGCATGTATGGTTTTAAAAGTAGTCCCGGCAATACAGCAAATGCACTTTTTATCAATGAAAATTCATGGAATTGATAGAAGAGGCTTAACTTTACAAGATCCATACAGTGAAGAGGATGCACATTAGACGACAACCCTGTGGATGTGTCAAATAATATTCCACCATCACGGCAATATAGAAAACTTATTGTCATAACAACGGGAATATATATATGTTCCAAACGTACATGTTTCTAAAATTCCATCATGCCGTATATCGAAGGCACTTTTGTTTCCAAGAAATGCAACTAATTAATAGAGAAGACATTACTCTACAATAACTTTATTGTCAAGAGGATGAACATTCAAAAGTAATCCATTGGGAAGTGTCCAAATTTACACCTACGCTCACGTCCCCTTAGTGCAAAACACAGATATTAGCAACGCGTATACTGTTGTTCTAGCGTGAATGGTTGTAAAAGTAGTCCCGGCAATACAGCAAATACAATTTTCATCGATGACGAGTAATGGAAATGATAGAAGAGACTTAACTTTACAAGATCTATACAGTGAAGAGGGTGCGCATTAAACGGCAACCCTGTGGGATGTGCCAAAAAACAACCCACCCTCACAGCAATATAGAAAACATATAATAAAATTATCATAATAATGCGAATATATATATGTTCCAAACGTACATGTTTTCGAAATTCGAAATGCCTTATAGCAAAGGCACTTTTGTTTCCAAAAAAATGCAACTAATTAATAGAGGAAACATTGCTCTACAATAACTACATTGTCAAAGAGGTGAACAATCAAAGGTAATCTCTGGGGAGGTGTCTAAATGCACGCCTACGCACACCCCTTTATTACGAAATACAGATATTAGCAACCCAAATACATTTGTTCTAGCGTGAGCGGTTTTAACAGCAGGTCCGGCAATGCAGAAAATACACTCTTATATAAACGAAAAGTCACGAAAATGATAGAAGAAGATTTGCTTTATAAGATGTATGCAATAAAGAGGGTGCTTATTGAAGGTCAATCCTGTGGCGTGTGCCCCCAAAGTGCCCTTTATTCACTTGGCAATATAGAAAACATATAATATCATATAACGCAAATATATATGTTCCAAACGTACATGCTATCAAAATTCGATCGTGCCTTATAGCAAGGGTACTTTTGTTTCCAAGAAATGCAATGTAATCAATGCAGGATACATTGCTTTACAATACTTATATAGTAACTAGAGAGGGGCCGTCAAAGGCGGCAGACCCACGCCTAAGTACAAAGTGGGGGTAAACATAATGTGCATTCGGTCATCTACCAGAATTCGGCCACTTAATTGCCAGTGTGCTTTATCACCAGCCAGTGAGTTCTACCAAAGATCGTACACTGAAGTGTACGATCTTTGGTTCTACAGTCACATCACACGCAAATCACATAATTACACATACGGTATTAACACTCATTCACGTACAGGAAAGTCCTTAAGTCTCCTCCAAAAATCCATCGAAAATCCCAAATTCCACCGTCAAAAGTGCAGAATCGGAACTTTTCCAAGCGCGCGCGAATGAAGTCCAGTTTTAAGAGTATTGTCTACGCGACGGGTCGCGGAAAAAGCGCTAAAAATCGAGAAATACGCCGTTTTCTTGCGGGATATTTTGATTATAGCAAGCCGAGAGTGTGATGATATCAAAGGTCGTATGAGTGTACGATCTTTGATGGTATCCACAAAAGCAAAAAAGAAAAACAAAATTTACGTACCCCCTAGGCAATTACCCCTATGATTAGTGTCTACGGGAATTATTCAATGCAAGGGTTGAATGCAAATGTCTACTGCACCAGTATTCGGCCACCAACGAGCGCCGCAACGTCCCCGGTGCAATTTTGCACCAACAGTGTAGAGCGCGATGCATTTTCAGCGGCCTTGCACACGCATTGACATTGAGCACGCATATCGTGCAGTGTGACTGCGACCGAGCAAAATGCTCCTCCAACGAAAAAAACAATGTTAATTTGAAAAATCATCAAATATCAAAGGTCGTATGAGTGTACGATCTTTGATGGTATCCACAAAAGCAAAAAAGAAAAACAAAATTTACGTACCCCCTAGGCAATTACCCCTATGATTAGTGTCTACGGGAATTATTCAATGCAAGGGTTGAATGCAAATGTCTACTGCACCAGTATTCGGCCACCAACGAGCGCCGCAACGTCCCCGGTGCAATTTTGCACCAACAGTGTAGAGCGCGATGCATTTTCAGCGGCCTTGCACACGCATTGACATTGAGCACGCATATCGTGCAGTGTGACTGCGACCGAGCAAAATGCTCCTCCAACGAAAAAAACAATCAATGTTAATTTGAAAAATCATCAAAATACGGGCCAGTTTGTGATGACGGAGAACGAACTTTCATAAATCTAGAAGGACATAGTCCCTCAAATAGGCCTAAACGTAAATTTCGGAATTCTTACGAACATTTGAGCAGCGAAGTCGGATCGTTGGGGAGTTTATGTCTTCGTATGGTAGCGGAAAATCGCAAAGTGAGAAACGGGAAATTTTCGGAATGGTCACTATACCATGGGGTCAAAACTTCAAGGTCACACAGAATTTGCAAGGGTCAACCGATTATCACCAAAATCTAATCGATTCTTTCCTGTCATTATCCAAACATTCCCTGAACATTTCGTGCAAATCCGTTTACCCGTTCTCTTGTTATCTTGTACACAAACAAACAAACAAACAAACAAACAAACAAACAAACAAACAAACAAACAAACAAACAAAAAAACAAAAAAACAAACAAACAAACAAACAAACATACGGAACCCTTTACATAACCCCCTGCCGATTTTCATCGGCGTGGGTAAAAAGGGGTGCACATTAAAAGCGGCCCCTTGTGAGGCGCCCTAAGTTACCCCCTCAACCCCGCGTCCCCTTATGCAAAACGTGCGTTATGCCAACGTGAGTACTGTTGTTATGAATGTACTCTTACAGCTACCGCTAATTTGCATTTTATGTAAATTATTTTTGCATGACCAATTCGAAAAGGCATCCATCGTGTTCATTGACCTACAAAATGTAAGTTTATACATTTAAATCTTTAAAATTGGATAACGGGAAGCTAAGATCTGTCAATTTTCTCTCATTACAGGTGCTAATTTGCATATTATGCAAATTTTACTATTTTGCCCCACTGGATTTTTTGGGACTTTTAGTATGGTGTTCAGGAGGCCTCAACGACTTGCACTGCAGTGAAATTCCTACTGTTGCGATTAGTGGTGGGTTACCCCCTAAAAAGCGCTAGATTGACTGGACTAATAGTGTAACGAAAATGGTGAGCTACTATACACAATGTAGGTCAATTTGTGCTATTCTTTTCTTCGAGATTTAGCGCGGCTTACCTCGCAGAAACACCAGGATATTCCCAATACACCAGTTGGAAGGTAGAAGCTTTTGCGGCGTAACCAGCCTGAGGCAATGGATCAATATTAGGAGGAAGAAGAAATTCAGGATTGTTAGGTGTGGATTCAGTTAATATCAAGAACACATCAGTGAAGTTTGAAGAAAATCGGATGATTCGTTATAAAATTTTTGATTTGTTTTGTTTTGTTTTTTGTTCTTTATACGTTTTGACAAATCAATGTTTCGTCATCACTTGATAAGAAGGTTACATCATTTCGTGATGTCAGTGGAACAGTCTGAGTAAAGTTTAAAGGGGAAACAGTATAATGACAATACCCAGAAGAAAGACAAAAGTTCGGAAACATTCGAAACGGAGATACCAACCGTAAGTGAATCACCCATCGCCGCTACCACTTTGATGTCACCAGGTCTCAAGAGATGCACTGAATGGTGTGTGGTTGTAACATAAAAGCAAGCATATATAAAGACACCAATCAGTGTAGCATCGGATTATGGCACTTTGCAGATAAGAAGCCATTAACTCCTCTAGTGCAATATATAAATGTAAATATGAACATAGATATAATGTGATTAATATAGAAATATACTATATCTTTTTTTTAAAATTATTCAGTCAAAATGAACGAAAGTTAGAACGAATATTTCCATTAAAATAATATTTAATGATATCACAGATAGCAGCCAGGTTGTTCAATCCCGTTCATAAACTGATTCACAATTTTGGAAGTTTGCTTATCATGATAATTGTGAATCAGTTTTACGTAAATTCTGCTAAAATTTCATTAAATCATGTTTATGTGAATTAAAATGTGAAACTATTCGTTTACTTTCAAATTGCTCCCTGGCAATGAAGAGGGCCTACATAAGTTTCGCAGTACTGTAATGATTTGATGGCTATGACATATACCTGGGCCCCGTTGCAAGACACTTCGCGTATACTAGTACAAGCAACTCGAGTTCGTCTAGCAACGGGGCCCAGAAGTTGTCATGAATGTTGACATTTTGATCTGCGTTAGTCAGAATATTCTACCATCTTCTGTTCTCTGCAAAATCGCGTATATATTAATGGGAAAACATGCGTTACAGAGTACTTATATTAGTGGGGTGGCTTAGTGAAATTATCGTGACACGGCGGACAAAAGCATGATTTTTTCACCAAAGGTACTTCATGATGTACCTTCTCAAAAAATAGGGTGCTCCAAGAAAATTGATGCTGGGAAGGAGGTTAGAGGTCAAAGGTCAATGACCTTTATTTGTGAAATAGGTTTTTTGGCTATTTCTCAGGTCAGGAATATCCAATCTGGATAAAACTTGGCAGGAAGAATATTGAGAACAAGTAAAATATTTTGATTGAATTTGGGGTGAAATTTCCAAAGGTCAAAGGTCAATGAACTTTTTCTAAAAATCATGTTTTTGTTTATTTCTCCAGGTAGGAAGATTCAATTTTCACAAAATTTGATATGAACGTTGTATAGAAGGTACCAAGAGTATAAACCAGGGGTCAAATATAATTGTTGATTTGTGCGTTGCCATGGCAACCCAAAACTAGGGTTTTTAATTGAAGTTAGTTACAGGAGGCTATTTTCCAGTTTGGAAGAGATTCCATTTGAATAGGTACAACTGATCAACGGGATGTATAGAGGTTTGAAATACTTTTCATTAGTGTTAAGTGGTATGTTGCCATGGCAACTACATATATAGATTTTGGTTAAACTTAAAGGAGACTTCAGAACTTATGAATTTGAAGAGATTTCCATCAGGGTTGGTATTATTGATCAACAAAAAAGTCGCCAGACAAAGATTTGTCACCTTTATAGCATGTGGGTTGAGTGAATGCAGCAACAATAGTAGAACACATCAGTGAGAGTTTGAGGAAAATTGGACAATCCGTTCTAAAGTTATGAATTTTTGAAGTTTCTGCTCATGCAGTCGAGGCTGGATGAGAAGACTACTATACCTTGTAATATCACATGTGTACAACGATATAAAGAATGAATAAAGAAAATTCAGCATAAATTATTTTCGCTTACAAAAGGATACTCGACTTCTCTTTCAGAAGGCAGGGGGAATAATATTACCCTTGACATACGTCACTAGCAAGTCAAAGAAACTATGTGAACTTTATTCAAAAAGTATGGTTTTGTGAAATTCTCATTTCATTTTCCTTAGAATGTGCGCATGTGACATCATACACTGTGGTAGTCTTTTCATCCAGCCGCGACTGTGCAGATACCTTAAAAAATCATAACTTTTGAACGGATTGTACGATTTTTTCCAAGCTTTCTGTGATGTGTCCTACTAATATTGTTGTATTCACTGAATCCACGTGCGCATGAAGGTGGACTTGTCCTTTAAGGACAGATTCTGAAAGAGCAGACTGTAAGCTTTAAAATGATGTATCACACAATTCAAAGGGATTCCCCTAACCTATCTAAATAATAATACCGGTACTGGAAAGAAAGCACACACTCTGGATAAGTATGAACTGAGAAAAGAGGCTGCATTGTCTATTTTAGCGTTTAATCTTTACCAAGCTGTCTCATGTCATTATGTTCATCTTTTCTTCCCCCCTCCAATTTTCATTTGAGTTTGTCATTATTAATTTTTGATGATAAGAACGATGCCACAAGGCATTGTTTCTTAAAAATGCTTCAACTGCTCCTTCAGGTCCAAAATCTACATCAATATATATTATTTTCCTGATCTCCTCAACATTTTCCAAAAATAAAGCATACACCTTTTATGCATTGAGTCCTCCTTTTTGTGGATAATTAAAGGCAAAAACCCAAAATTAGTGCTTGAAAATTATTCTTAAGTGTGAGTTACGGATAGAAAGAACCTCTGTAAAAAAAAAATGAATCTGTATAATCAATGTTAAGTATTGTTAATAACACAAAATGTGAACAATATTTCTATGATAACATGTTTCCAGACTAAACCGTCCGCATTTATGCTTTAATGAGAAAAATACTGATATCTCTTTATATGTTTGCTTTGATTGCAAAAACTGTATATGGTAGGATGTCTTGTGATACAACAGGGGGGCATTTCATGAAGCAGTTTGGTCAGATATTTTTCTGACAAACTGTTACAAACTACAGAAATCCTTGCATCTGATTGGCAGAGAGCAAATTTGTCCGACAACTTGTCGGACAAAATGCTTCATGAAATGCCCCCAGACCTACACATATTATGCATAAAATGTGATATCCTGAACATTTTTTTCAAGTCACTCTCCCAAAAGTGTATATATAGGACCTTTAAGTTTTTCTTGTGTTTGTTCCTGGCAGATTACTAGTACACAAATGCTCCAATCCATGATGACCTAACGGAAATTAAGGAAATTAAAATGAATATACTGAAAACCAAAACTACAGATACTAATAACTTACTTCATTCTTCTCTCCCCACCCCACCCCTTCTTTTTGGTTTCTTGATATACTAGTAGATCTACCTGACTTTGATAATTGTCATTATGTAACATCATCTTCAATTGACAAGGCGATAAAACTTAACAATCATTTCATTATGCTGCTGGACTAATGGGGTTAGTTGAACTATATTGTTTTTAATGTGCTATACTTTTTCCTCCTATCAATCACATGTATTTTTGGGTGGAATGTATTTTGACATAAAGCATCATAGAATCAACCGCCTTTGGGGTCGGGAATTTTGTCATATCATATTGTGATTTAGATTCTGCTCTATGCCGATTTTGTTTTATTTCTATCAACTTTTTAAACTTCCCCATAGACTTTGTTCACCAGCCAACTACATCCCACCCTCTTTGGATAATGTGAACCAATCAAACATTGCTTTTACTTTTTAATAACATGTCTATACATAGCTATCAGACCAAAAATATTCAAACCGCTTTAAGTCTTTATGAGTGAAATTACAAATATCAATATATCTTTAAAAATATTCAAATTGTCTAAATTCAACTTTATCTATGAAAGCAGACTTTTAACTTTTTTAAACATTTGAATAACCCCCATAAGAAATAAGAAACATATAAAGAGGGGAGGTGCGGACTATAAAAATTGCTTACGGGAACCAGGTAATCCCTGCGCTAAACCTATGGAATTCACACAATCTTGGAGGAAACGGGTTAAATTTGTTAGGAAATATGTAGGGCAATACCCAAAACCTTAAGTTCTCAATGGAATATGCAGCTCTTCTACTGGTAAACTAGTAGTTCTGGGAGAAAAAATGAACTGTGACATAGTCCTACACCTGGCTCAGTCATTGCCCAAGATTTAAAGTATCTGAGCCAGAGTCACATGTCACTCTTTGCCATTTCTCTACAGGAGGTAGACAGTACTAAAAAAATCCTTTACAAGAAATTATATGAAATTATTCAATGAAAAGGTGCTTAAGAAAACTGGACTATTCCAACACACCTCCCTCAGGTCTGCAACACAGACTAACCACCTGTTACCATAGGAAAACCAGTAAAAATGGTGTATTACTGTAAACATGCACATAATATGTCGTATTATGGGTCTGAATTTTAAGACTAGCAACCATGTACATTGCATTGCATTGTACAGAAACCTGGCGAATGCCCTGTGTATAGTCTTTGAATTCAGACATTATTGTTATGTACAAATTAAGGGCATTTTCTCATTTTTTCTGTTAGCGGATTTCTTGGAGCACCCCCTAATTTTGATCCTCATATATATACCAATGTCTGAGGAAAAAATGACACTTTTGTCCGGCGTGTCACGATTATCAGTATATTTGTCACTAAGCCACCCCACTATATCTTTTTATGAGTCTGTTACGATGTAAGTCTAAAGTCTGAATGAATATAGGCCTACTCCATCGGACACTACTGAAAGTCATTATCGTAATTGATGTCATAATAATTATAACAAGGAAAAGTAGAAATTACGCGGTGCGTAATATATGTCCCCGCCGGAAGTAGCATTTTGTAGCAAAATGTACAATACAGGTGAAAAATCAAGGTCAAAGGTCTAAATTCCGTGTAGAAGTTTTGAAGCCCTCACCTAGTGCCATCACATAAAGCAAACGGAATCGAAATTGGGTTAGAAATGGCGAAGGAGTAGCATTTTGTAGCAAAATGTACAACATCGGTAAAAAATCAAGGTCAAAGGTCAAAGGAGTCAAAGGTCAAAATTCTGTGTAGGAGTTTTGAAGCCCTCATCGAGTGCCATCACATAAAGCAAACGGAATCGAAATCGGGTTAGAAATGGCGAAGGAGTAGCATTTTGTAGTCAATGTACAATATAGGTCAAAAATCAAGGTCAAAGGTCAAAGAAGTCAAAGGTCAAAATTCTGTGTAGAAGTTTTGAAGCCCTTCACTAGTGCCATCACATAAAGCAAACGGAATCGAAATCGGGTTAGAAATGGCGAAGGAGTAGCATTTTGTAGCAAAATGTACAATACAGGTCAAAAAATCAAGGTCAAAGGTCAAAGAAGTCAAAGGTCAAAATTCTGTGTAGAAGTTTTGAAGCCCTCCACTAGTGCCATCACATAAAGCAAACGGAATCGAAATCGGGTTAGAAATGGCGAAGAAGTAGCATTTTGTAGCAAAATGTACAATATGGGTCAAAGGTCAAGGTCAAAGGTCACAACTGAAATTCTGTGTAGAAGTTTCAAAGCTCCCATGTAGTGCTATCATATAAAGCAAACAGAATCAAAATTGGCTGATAAATGACAGAGAAATAAAAATTGAAGATTTTGATCAAACACGGACGCACACACGGACACACGGACGCACGGACGGACACACACACGGACACACACACGTACGGAGCCCGTTTCATAGTCCCCTGCTCGAACTCGTTCGGCGGGGACAATAAATGGGGCCATAAACGTTCGCTTGTCTGTGTGATGTCAGGGCCTTGCCAGGTTGTGGGGTTAGGATGGGGAGTGCTCTTTGCCTGGTCATATGGGATAACTCTCTCCTCTTCCCCCTCCCACCCTCTTCCTTTGCTCGGAAGAATCCCGAGGCAGAACTTTTGGCAAATCAAAGGAATTTCTTTCTTTTATATGTTTCTTATATATCTTGGACTTGTCACAGGACAACTCTCTCCTCTCCCTTCTCCCCCCCCCCCCCCACCCCCACTCCCGTCCTTTGCTCAGCAGAATCCCGGGGCAGAACCTTTGGCCAATCAAAGGAATGTCTTTCTTCTATATTATATATGTTTGAAATATAATTGTTATAATGATTATCCATAACATATTATCAAAAAGTGTCTGCGGGGGTCCGTCAATCCTGTATGTCATCATGACTGTATAGTGTAAAAGTTTCAAGACATCATCCGGGCTTACCTGATGTGGGTATTGTCGGCGAAGTAGAAGGCGGGCAAGAAAAGTTGGATCCAATCTAGGCGATGCCATGCATGGTGATGATAATGATAATGATGCAAATTATGACTTGGTAGCAGTGTATCTTAAAAAATGACAACCCCCCCCCCCCCCACACGCACACACATCTACGATGTACACACACACACTCTGGTGTTCAGAGCAAACGAATTAAATTGCAGGTGGTCGAAATCGTTATATTTGACAGTGAAGGCAATTTTCACATCCTTTCAGGCAGTCAGGTAAGGTAAATTAAACAAGGTCAGAATCAAAATTCTCTTTTTCCAGATCATGTTGTCTGAATTCATGACGACAAAGAATTCGCCATCATTTGATAACATAAGCATCCTTTCGGAATATACTGTTCATTTACAGATACAAATCACTCATTTCCTCCTTGATGCTGAACCTCAGTATGCTCAAAGATTTCAATAGGTTATAGCAGTCATAGGACTTCCTTTAACATTGATTGGTGCTGTAAACCTTATTGATTAAAGGTATTATTTACCATTTGCAGATGAATAAAAAAAAAACAGCCTTTACTGCTTCAAAATCATTTTAAAATGATAGTTAGGTATAGAAACAACAAATGTAAAATTGTTAGATATACAAAATGTTAACGATAGTTATAATAAGATTATTCATTCCTTATGTTAGGCTTTAGTGCGAAATTCTTTAGGATTTTTTGTGATACAACTGACCTATATACACGTATGCACCAAAATGCGATAACATTTTCTTAAATCACTGCTCCCGATGGGAAACAGTAGGCTTAATATCAGTAAAGAACAATTTTGTGTTAATTCTTTCAGAGACATCACATTTCTATTCCTTAACCTCACGATGACTCCAAGTGAGATTCAACAGATATAACAAAATAAACTCGGAAATATCCTTGACAATTGCTCGAATCTTGGGCAGATTACTAGTAGTTCTTTTCCAAGTACTCGTATCGATGTGATGCCGCAGGTGATCAGTGTTAAGTGACGATAAAATTCTCACCTCCTTGACATCAGCTCTCGCTTCGCTCTGGAAATGTGTCAAGTTCAAGAAGTGCTTCTCTGCTCTCTTTAGAGCTTCTATAAAGCCGTCACTCAGGTTTTGTTGGGCTGACAGACAAGAATGACGAGATAAAAAGAAAAAAATAAAGGAAAGCCTACCGCATTAACTTTAGAAAGTTACCGAACAGTCTCCAGAGATGTGGTGGACTTATAACAATCTATCTATCTTGATTTATTTATTTATTGATACGCACAGTAGAAAAAACACGGTGAACATCAGGGGTGAACATGCATAACATTATTGAGTTCATGTCATTGATTAGAAAAGAGATCAAAACATCAGCCATCTCATGTACGACTTAAGGTATACACCGTGAAAAAAAAAAACCCAACAACTCAAGACAACATTTTGGCAGTGTCGTATCCGTCACATCTCCCCACGGCCCATCAGAACCAGACAATAAATTAGAATAAACGACGCAGGTGAGATCCTGTTACACGTCGCTTCGCGATGTGGTAGGTGAATTAATGTTTCCACGCTGAAGAGAATCATTGCTCATAGACGTAGATATCATGTCGTGTCTTATGACAAGTCTCATGTTACTTCTTGCAAAAAAAAAAATCAAAAATGAAACAACACCAACAAACTCCTTAAATATAAAACTTCCAACAAAAGAAATTTGTGATACTTTACGCAACGGGGCGTCAAAGGGCGCCACGTAATCCTTGAGCCTTCTTACCGAGATAAGCGCACTTTTGTAAAGGCATCACTGGTGTATTATAGTTTTAACACTCTTGGAATCAGTGGATTACAGATGCTGCAAAGTACTTTCACGTAAGAAGAGAGAAAATGGAGTAGAAGACGTTAATTTTTTCCCTTTACTTTTCTTCTCATCTCTGTACTTCTCTTCTCTTCTCTCTGCTTTTCCTACTCGGGTTGTCCTTATTCTTGTCACTTATTCCCGTTTTTTTTTTTTTTTTGGGGGGGGGGGGATTATGGGTATCTTTTTGGGGTCTTTTTATTCCACCTTGTATTGTCCTTTTCGGTCAAATGACATTTAAAATACTTGAAAGTTTTATTTATTCTATATGTGTATGTGTTCTGTTCCTTCAGTTAAAAAAAAAACAAAAGTAGAATCGTTCCAAGCCGTAATGTTTAGAGGCCGTTGTCCAAGTCAAGCGATTTGCTTATTGACAAACGGTCTCCTCCACCTGTATATACTTAAAGATTTGTCGTCATGAAATATATGCATTATTCATGTGATTATGCACTGAGAACTCCTGTTTATAATATGTCCATGACTTGTGAAATTGTTTGATATTGTCATACTTATTTTTGTTTAATATAAGTGGATATATAAAATGTACTGAAACTTACACTGAAACTGAAATTGCACGATTCGCAACACCTACTACTAAAGTCCACTGGTCTCTGAATCTTACTACCGCTCCCCTTTCTCTTTATTCATATCACTTCACTTTTTTGTCGGGGCAAAATGGAGGATGGGTTGGATAGAAGGGCTGAGTTATAACTTTCCAGTGTCATTTGTCTGCGCATCATTCTTTGTTACTTCTCCCGGGCGTTATTGACAGTCATCGATATCTATCAAGTTTTCTCATGTCGTAAACTCGCCCCCATATTCCAAGAGAAATACATTTGCATTTTGCAAAGGAAACACGTAATGTTTATTAGGTCAAATAGTTACTGGGTGGTCTTGAATCAAGTTTTATTTACTCTTTCTGATTCAGAATACTAGAGACATATATAGAAGAGAGAAAAATAAGTAACGTCCTTCAATTATCACGAAAATTCTGCTTAGTGCCCATCTGACCAGCAAAAGACGACAAAATCCAGATTGCAGTTGCAATGCGGTTTATACTGTATGTGTGCAAAGTTGATCAGAGCATGCAGAACTATCACTGGCCATTACAAAAATCCGAGGTGTGTAGACAAGAACAAGCATAATTTTGTTGATGGAATATGGGCTTTAGTGGCAGTGCTCATTGTGGAGTAGTTAGTTTTGGCTTGGTTTGTGTTTCAAGCTTAAAGCAAAGCCGCAGCCTGAAAACTACTTCATGTACTTTGTGAACATTCTCGCCGTTTTGCAATGTCCCAAAGATAATGTTGTGTTTCTTAACACTTTTTATACCGCTTTGCGCTAGATGGATCAATTTCTCGTTCAGCTACAGGGATTGGCTTTTTGTGGAGTTGTAAACTTGAGTCTCACTTCGAGACGAACCTAACTAAAAAGATCGAGTGTTGTGACTGGAAATAACAGTCTTGTAATGACAAGTATCAATAGTTTCAAAAAATCATTATACTTCTGGGGAGCGGAAGAGAGATCGACTGATAGAAAAAGACTTAATTTGTCACCATAAACATAATTTTTTTTTGAAGACTATATATACTAGAGTCATTAACTGTATATTCTCGAAGCAGCGTATACTCATCTCCCTGGTATAAACAAATCATTGTCTCATCATCAACGAAATTGAAAGACCTTGTAACTGTGTTTCCTCCTCCCTCTCATTCTCCTTTCTCGTCAGCTGCTCGTCATCTTCTTCTACGGAAGGTCCTTCACGGTGCTTTCGTTATTACTCATAGCCCTTTATTTCAATTTACATCACTCTCTAATTTGAAGAAAGCCCATATGAATGACTCTACTCTTAACATAATATCAAATGCATAGTAAATATCTATACAGCAATCAAATTATCTCTTTCTTTCTTTCTTTTTCAAATGCTGACAATAAAATGGCGCTTACCTGCAATATCCAGAGAACTTTGTGACGATGGTACAAATACAAGTAGAGGTATACCAATCTTTAAAAACCACTTCACCGCCATGTCAAACTTTCCTTGAACGCTGTAGTATGCCCACAGAATGAATGGATTCTTACTGCTTTTTTGCACCTGTCGTCTCTGGCCGGTGGTCCGTCTTATAAAAACAGGGAGACCTGCAAGAGTTATCTATTCATTCACGTCGTAATTTGTCTTGTGAGCAGCTTTCAGGTTTTTTTCCCCTTAAGTCCTATTCGAGACTCACCATGCGGGCTTTATAACACGCATACAAAGGGTCTAGATACACAGTCAACCTCACCTAGTCCACCCCACCCCTTACAAGTCGAAAAATTGGCTAAGTGAAACATCTCTCCGGATGAATATTCGAAAAAAGGTGGTAATTCTATTGTGTAGGTCGAAATTCACGTAAGTCAAAGGTTTTTCTTCAGTTCTTTAGAATTCGATATATAGGCGAGGCTGACTGCGTTATAGATCCGATGAAGCCAGTAAGGTGCATGCGGTCGTCTCGGTTAAGACGATAAAATCTGTAATCTATTTCGATGAAGGGCTGGCCAGACTTGGGATCTTGATCGTCTACTGGCTGCATTCACCAAGGTTGTGCGTACCCATCCTCTTGAAAGAGCCCCAACTGTTTTTTTTTTCTTCTTGTTTTTAAGTTAAATCGGGGACACCATGGTGAAACAAGACACTTAGATATAAGACTCCGAGTACTCGCTGAAAAAAAAGAAAAATCACAGAAAAATTGATTTTAATACTTTTGTGATTTAGAGAAGAAGTGAAGCACTGAAAAGAAGGGTTTAAGCTTCTTTTAAACACGATAAAGTGGGCGATTCTGGTGCACGGAATGGTACTATGACTTTCATCTGACTTTTGGCTGTTTTTCGCCTTCTTTTTTTCTGCCCAACGAATGCTCGAATCATAGTCTCGATACATTCATATTCACAGTATACAAAGTATCACTATACGGGCATTTAGAAACATAAGAACGTCCTAGCTCATTATGTCAAATGTACAAAGGAGAACTCTCTACAATCAATGGGGGTCCGTCACAAAGTTAAGGGTGATCACACGTACATGATAGTAATTACACGATAGACATGCATCACACCCACACACGCGCTTAAAGGCACAAAATTACAAATATAATATAGACGGCTTATTTCCTATCGTATAGTCTATAGAATTACGTAGACTACACCACACCAAGTGTGTTTCCATAGCCTTCACTCTCCTCTCCTATGTCCCTGCCACTGCCATCGCCAACCTATCTAGTATACAATTTGAGGTTGTGAGCGTGAAAGGGTTAACGACCTGACACGTGTATCATGTTCATGTGTGCGGGCGTCCACGTGATATAAATATCCCTTGGTTCCAGAAGACGCCATCAAAATACATATCAATAATGTATACTTTCAGTAAACATGGCGTTCTGCTGCACTCTCAACTGATACCTATTTCAGTTCTTTATCAAAGATCAGGATCACGTAAAATGCAAATGATTAATTCTAATTGGCTGCTTGCGTATGATTACTTCTTGTTGTATCTTTAAAATTACGTATAATATCTGACCACTTTCGTGTGTAATGTTAGCAAAATTAATGCAGACATGCACTCAAACTCAAAATTCAAAGTGACCACGCCGGCAGAATACAGAGTAGACAAAACACGATATTTCTTCGATATTTAAACTGGTGAATGTTTTAATGTTCTTATCATCAAGAGTTGCAATTACACAATATTGGCGTCTTTCGTCGTTTTCTGAATATTGAACATTCTTTGAATGACATGTATGCTTCGTCACAAAATTGAAATACTGCTAAAAAACCACGGACCAATTAACCTGCATGGCAAGTGTTGAATATAAATTTTTCATGTCATTATTATGACTTCCTCTGTGATCGAGGATCGAGGGAGACCAATATGGAGACTCAGGTGGACATAAATCATGTACGTTGTATACATTAATTTTACTGAGAAAGGGCACTGGTCTCTTGGAGACGCAAGACATCGCCGAGATTATGAAAGACAATAGAGAATGCTGGAAAGAATTTATTCAGGGATCTCGTCAGTTCTTCATGACTTCACTGATTGATTGATTGATTGACTGATTGATTGAATGGCTAAACGCAACATCTCCGAGATCAAGATAGACAATTATAGAGACTGCTGGAAAGAACGTATCCATGGATCTCGTCAGTTCTACCCGACTTAACCGACTAATTGATTGACTTACTGGTTGATTGATCGATTGATCTGTGATGATTTTCGAAGACGTATGTGCTGGTATCTATAGGTCATGAACAATACCTTGAGGGTAATTCTAATTTGAGCATCGGAAATTAGAACAAAGGAATGAGACGATGAAATCATTGTAAGTTGGAGTTGCATGTCTCTATATCCCACGTGTAGCATCCACAGCTCTGCCTAAGTATTTGCGTTTTGTATGTTCCTCTCTATTCAAAGGAAATTGTCCATGGGAACAAGAACGAAAATGAAAAAAAAAAACCCAAACAAACACGCAGTTATGAACTAATCTCACTTGACACTAACATTGGATTGAAAGTAAAAAGAAACGGAAGCATGAACAAGAGGAAAGATCTTACTATCTTTTGAAAGAACAACAAAAAAATCAATCCTGTAGTGGTCATCTTGTTGTTGTGTTAAGAGACACATTCTTCTGTCGGTACAGAACAGCACACATAGACTCTCTCTGAGCGTTCAAAGCACTAAAAGCTCCGTGTATTACCCCTCTGGTAGGTAGGGCCTAAGACTCGAGTCTTTGATTACACACTTTGACCACTCCGCTTCAAAGAAACAAAAAAAAATCAACATCAAAGAGAAAACAAAACCCGCTAAAACAAAATTATACTTACATCGCAAGACAAATCCGATATTAGTCAATCTCATTCAGGAGTAGATCTTAACATAAGGTTGTATGTACAGCAATCAAATCTACTCTTCGTCTATTTACAGGGAAACAAGCAGAGATCTCAGATCCACAAACAGGACAACAACATATATTATTTGAAACATAAACGTGCCATTCATATCACATTTTACTCGATGAGATCGAGTCCGTACAATATTCCTACAAAGTTTCTGAATCATACTCCTCACTGAACACAGAACTACACGTAATGTTATGCAGCTCTTGCGCCCTCTTGTGTTAGAAATGATAATACCATCGATGAGGATGCTTCGAAAAACGAACACCAACAGATGACACTCAGTCTGGCGAACATTTCTAGGTTAGAATGAATGTAAGAATACTTTCGCCACGATTGTCTGGTCATCACTGAATCTGGTCATCTCTCTCTTCTTTCTTTCTATAAAACAACAACAACATCACTGAATAACATACGACAGTATTATCAACACATAACGATCGCACATGGCTTATGATTTTTTTTTTAACTAAGTATGAACTTAATCGAGGGGCACCAATTTGTAAGAACTGACAAAGCAGTTGATCCTACTGATCCTCGACTGCTGTGTCATTCTTCACAAGGCCTTCTATCTCTGACAGAAATTTCTTGTTGAACTAGAAAAGCACCCACAGAGCGCAGACCTTCGCCAAGTAGCTCAATTCCACCCATATTATAATTTCCACCCTATATTACAACCCTACATTCATATCATCTCCATTGTTAGATTCCTTGACGATGAAAACTGCGGACCAGCCGTCGCTGCCTCCGCCGAACTTTCTGGCCAACAGCGCAGAGGCTCTGAGGGTCGCAAAAGCAAGTGCGCCACCTAGAGTTCAATTTGCACCCTTTAGCAATTATAAAGAATCAATAAAAAAAAAAAAATCCTGAAATGAGACAGTTAATCCGGATCACTACCAAAATCTAGTTATCTGTTCCTTGTGTCATTATATCAACCTTTTCCGAAAATTTCATCAAAATCCGTTCATAACTGTTTGAGTTATTTTGTAAACAGCTGACATAGCCAACGCCAGCAAAAACATATTATAACCATTTTGGCGGAGGTAACAAACTTATGTTTCCGCCCCCCCCCCCCCCTCCTTCCCCGGGCCCCCTACATACTAGATTGTGGGAGCGCAACGATGGCGTTTGCACAAAGATGGCGCAATCACTGGAGGACGTTTTCTCTATGAATGCAAATCTACCTACAGTGATAACAGAAATCCATATTTACCTGTCAATATCAGACACTAACACAGGGTGAAATGAGAGCGAGTTTGAAATGCTCCCTTCACGGTACAATGTATTTTGGAAGAACTCGATGCGTTTTGAAAGAGTGTAGTTCACACAAGGCAACAATACATTGCACGTATATGGCAAATCTAGACTGTACACGTCCGTCGAGGCCTTTAAGTAGGCCTACCATGATTGTGAATAGCCGACATCAGACATGCTGACAAGGCCTAATAAAGTCTGCACTTCTAGTGAGTGTTCCATCATCATAATGAAGCCCGCTTGGTGTAATTAATTTCACTTCCGGGTTCTTCTATCGCCATTTCCATTCCAGACTCTCCTTGACACTAAACAGAGCCAGGTGACATGCAATGCATAACACATAAAACCTCCGGAAAGTCCCGAGGCAATTCGTCTCTGAGCACGAACACAAGGTTTCTACAGACATGTTCATCTCCCACTGTTGTCATCAGGCTGTTCCATCAGCAGAAAAAAAAAATAGTATGAAAAATAAAGATGAATATTTGATATTTGGAAGTATCGATTTCCATCTCATAGATTGCTCCTAAGACTTGTCTGCTTTAATGAGTTTGTCCGAAAATTTTCTAGCCACTATCAGACTTCTGTCGCATCGGGTCCACTTTCGTGTCGGTTTATCAGCTCTGCCTTGGACAAGTCCTTGTGAAACTGCTTGACCATCCGGGCGAGGACCTTGAACGCGTCGTGCAGTCCCACGCCTGTGTTTCCCTGTGTGGGCTGCACGTACCACGGGTGGTTTGGAGAAAGTCGTTTAAGGTCCATTATATCCGTAATCTCTGAAGCACTCAGAGCACCTGAAAATATTCAAACAATGAAAGAACAAAATCATGACATTCGCATTCACGCAGATACATCGGTTTGACAGTTCTAAATGGAAGAGTATTCTATATATAGCTTAGTTTCAACTGTACAGGGACATCAGGATAATGGGCGAAAGACAACAAAAAGTAATATCAGTAAATTCTCACGGAACCAGTGCGGAATTGAATACATTGTTTGAATCGATAGTTTAAAGGCCACTGGAAGACGCAGTAGGAATTGAAAAAAAAAATCAGTCATGATAATATGTCGAATTCATCTGGAGTAATGGTATCTAGAAATCTGCCACTCTCTGATCGGAGGTATAGATGATAACATTTCTATAGAGTGGAAAGCGTAACAAAGTATCAAGCACCTACTTAAGATGTCGTGTGCTGCAACAATACAAGTAGATCAATAGCGATGAAGAAGGCATGGTGATTCGATTTGTGAAGCAAAGCAACGTATGCCAAACGTTTCACTTTCATTGTTTGAGTTCAGTGGGTGGGTGGGGGGGGGGGGGAATATAATAATCCTCACATTCACCTGCTATAAATCAGGAGTACGCCTCTTACCTGTCTTTTGTCTAAACCTATACAAACCCCCTAGAAGTATCTCATACATGTCATATGAAGAAAGAAAAGCGATCCCGAAAATGCCAACTTTAGTACAACAGAATATATGCGCGCAGCAGACTTTAGTCAAGCTTTGAGGGGAAGTTTTGATACGTGCACGTTCAGAATTTGCGCATATAATTTATCTCCAGAGCAGATGTTTCCTTTCAAGTTTACAAATAAAATCATCCCTTTTGAATATTCAGTGTATTACTTCAAATATTCATTTGGCATTAAAATACACCTATTTCTATTCAAAAGTAAATGTACAAATCACCGTACTGCAAAGTACTACAAAGAACTACACTGTAGTACAATGTACTGCACAGTGTCCATGTACTCAGGCTACTTTGGTCGCTATCCTGATTTTGATGTGTATTTTTTCCACGCCAATTTAAACTATTAGTAACTGGACGTGAACTTTTGGGCATTCGTTCATTGGTTCTGCGATGACCAAAGGGATTGACTCTGCGTGGGGTAGTGCGGTTTCTTCACGGTCGTTTTTCAGGGTGAAGGGGAGGGGGTAGGCAAGATTGGGCGAGATCTAGCAACAAATATCTTCACATAATTCCACAAGAACCAATGTCTCAAAAATGGCACGGCTAGTCTACATTAGGATGACATTCGCTCTGGTATAGAGGTGATGTCGATGACGTACCCGGAAGATCTTGCTTGTTCGCGAGCACGACCACTGGAATACCAGGCGTCATGTAGGGATTGGTTAGCGCCCTCATTAGTTCGTCTCGTGCTTCCCATAGCCTCGCCTTGTCTGCGCTGTCTACCACGAACACGAGCCCTACATGGGGAAAAATATACAATGTACAAAATGTGATAAAATATACATTACATCTTTGGAGAAAGCTAAAGAAGACAGTGTACTTAATCGTTCTTTTCAATGAACAACTGGACAACAAAAATCAGTAACTAAAACTTGAGGGATTTAGAAAGTTGCATGCATGTGGCATCATTTTGTTCCAATGTCAACTTTGCTATCAGTTTTTGTTTATACATGTATTTGGCTTGAAACATACGTTATTGTCGGAAGAGATATAACAGTGTCAGGGCAGACTCTAAAAGCAGATAAACAATCTGCCACACGTGGTAACATTTTCAGGAAAAGAAATTCACCAATGCCCTTAACATAAGGACAATCACGAGTTGTATTCAGGCTTATATACGAGCCCCTGACACGGTCAGTGACATCAACAGATTATCCAAAATCAGCGGTTCACGCTTCAGGGACCATTGCATTTGCACAAAAAAGAAGAAAAAAATAATAATGAGTCGGACGGATAATGAATAAACTTGACTCGTACCCACAAACAAGCTTTTCAAACCCTGCGCTAGCTCTCATCACCACATCCGGTAAGAAAAAAAAAAGTCATCATAATTTGTGAATGACCAGAAAAACCCACGCACTGTGATGATAAGCATGTAGTATATTGATAGAGTGATTACTAACACGCGCAATGTAGTAATGCGTAGTAGATTGAAGTATAATGATACGAAATTCTGTGTCCATGAAATTAAGTCAGTGTATACTGTAGTCGAGATCCAGTTCACTCGAAAATTGATTAATATGGGAGTGTATCTGCGAATGTGTGCCATTGCTCTTGTATAATATACACGCATTATGTTGATGACTGTGTAGTAAAAGAGACCATTTTATCAAACAAACAAACAAACAATCTAAGCAATAATGGAGGGAAATCGTACATGTGACTGGTGTTCACACCCGGTTCGGAATTGTTTTGATTCACTCGGCTAGTGAAGCGGAATTTACGGCGGAAATTAAGACACGCTCATGCTTTATTGCACCGCTCTTTTTTCTCTCACGCTATTTATTTCATATCAGGCAACTTACAATAACGACACCAGATGAAAAGGGGCAAAGAAGGTATAAGGAACATTTATTACGTATAGGCAGCGATTTAGGTTTTGTTTTTCGGCATAGAAGGTACAGGAAATTAATCTGGGAGTGTGAATCTAAAACAACAACAACAACAAAGGAAAACTCGAATTTCAATAAGTGGGAAACACGGCTATTACACGTGAAATACGCCTCCATCTTATTTGTGTTTAGCTATATTATAATGTAGGATAGATGACACTCCCTGTTTAGAAAATAGGCCTTGAAAGGATAGACTGAAATAGAATAAAATCGATTTCATGTGTGTCACATACTGTACAATCTGGTTCCGAAGGATACTTTTTAGGTGGAGATTTTGGTAACATTGGTATCTCCTGGACGCGTACCGAGAAACTTTTGAAACAGATGCACAGTAATTATCTAAAAGTTGATTGCTTTAGTGCATACTCAAGTATACTAAATAAAATGCCTACGATACTAAAAGTCAGCTCCGTGTTACCATTGAATGTTAGATCTGCTACAAGCAGACTTACAACATGTGTATTTGACATCTTCACCGGCAGGAGCAAAGGGGGTTCCTAGCATCTCTTTTAAAGGCAGCCGATCGCCATCCCTCATGGTACGTAAACTCCGAACGACCGAAGTTTGTGTCATGCTACCACTGAGACAAGTTTTAGTGTATGTGTGTGCGTG